>NC_072733.1:205559342-206159342 GCF_026930045.1 Uloborus diversus
TCATTGAGTTTTATAATCCGTGAAACACTTGATTTTCCAACCCCAACAGCCTCTGCTATCTTCCTAACTGTGAAAGAGGTGTTTTCACTAAGTGCGATTATTTTTGCTCTTTTGCGTGGGGTAATATCCATTATAACTGAAAAATAAAAAAATACTGAAAATCGCTTTAAAGTCCTGCAATTCGCAGAGAAAGAAGAAACACATGTGAACACAACCAAGCTTTATTAATCAATGTCCAACTGACGAATTGGTCGTACTCAATACATAAGAAACAAGTTCAGACAAGTAGAAGACAGTTTTGGGCAGGTTGAGACTTGCAAGTTGCAGTAACAAGGATCCAAAGTCCTTGTCCCAACTAATTTGCACAGCACTGTAGTTTGTACGTGTTTTAATACATTTTCTGTTCGTGCAAGCCAGTATTAATTTTTTTTCTCAGAAGCCATCTATCGATATCAGCAGAGATATATTCCGAGTTCAATCTTATCTGCACAGAAATGGCAGGTAGACAAGTACGAGATAACTCGTAGTTGGCGTCTCAGAAAAAAACTTAATCTATGAGCTATCTCGTAGCTGGCAGTCAACGTGTTAAGTAAAAGTAACAGTAACTATGTAACGTCAATGAAAATTCTCTCTAAGCAAATAATACGAAATAGGAATAGGTAAGCAAATGCTTCGAAAATCAACTTTATGTGTGCTAGTGGATGAAACCAAAACCAATATCAATAGGAGTTACTCAGAAACCTAACTTTTTGCATACAAGTCGAGTTTTTTAAAAAAGAAGATTAAAAAAAAAAAAAACGACAAGAGACGATCAACAGTGCAGCATCGACGATCAGGTATTGGTGCGTTTTGCCAAACTGTCATCTGAAATAATAGAAATTAGAAATTCCGCAAAATATTTAAGTATACTTAAAACAATTACTATGAAGGAACAGATGTGGAAAAAGACAAAATTAAAGATACTTTTTTTTTTTGGATTTAAAATTGAGAAAAAATCAATTTTACAAAAAATATTAGTTTGCGAATTGAAATGTGCCTTTTGTAAAACTGAGACCGCAAAACTTAACCAACTTTCGTTTTCACATTTAATTCATCCCGGTGGGAAGGGAACATGTATAAATTGCAAAAAGTGCCCCGAAGGACAACTCTCCCAAGGCACATCTTCGACTACCCATTTCTGACGGCTAACACCAGGGGCGGACTGGCCCGCCGCGCCGGCCCGCGGGCCGATGCGCCATTGCACCCTCAAGCCTGACACTTTTTTTTTTGGTTGTTGAATTTCCCCTCAATTTTAACTCCCCCTTTCTTTTCCCTTTTTTTTTTTTTTTTTTTGCCACATTTTTTTTTTCCATTTACACCTTTCCTTTTTTTTTGCACCTTTTTTTTGCACCTTCTTTTTTTTTTCTCAAGGTTGGTGCCCACTCGAGGGACCCAATACGCCCCTGGATAATACCCTTGGACTTGGCATGTTACTGCTTTAGGACCCACTGCCAGAAGTCTTTTTTAAAGCTCAAAGCGAACTGTTGCAGTTTCCAGTACCGTTCACCACATTTCAAAAACTTTAATTCTTATTTTATTTTATGGATTTACTTATTTGTTTTTGTTTTTTTTCCCTCATCTACTTGCATTGCCCATGACCAAGAAAAAACAACATTTATTTCACATGACACTCTCGGATCGACAGGAAAATGAAGGAAGTTGTGAAAATTTACGAGAAACATTCCTAAAGGGCGAAAAAAATAAAAAGAAAAAAATATCTTAAATCAAGGCAAAATATCTACATTCCTTTAAAAAGACAGTTTTCAATCATTGAACTTTACTGGCTGCTGCTTTTACTTTCGAAGCTGGACACAAAACTAGAATAATTTTTACATTCTCTAAACATCCCTATGAAAATCCCAACGAAATATTAATAATCTTGTTCCTACTCCAATTCGAATGATAAATGAATCCTTTATTTCGAAAGGTCTGCAAGGTTTTAAAAATCTGTGTGTGTGTGCGTTTTTTTTTTTTAAATTTTTATTTGATGCTATATTTACATTTTTACTTCTGAGAGAGCCTTTAATTCACTTATTTATTTTCAAAAGTTTATTACTTAGTTGTGTACAGGCACAATTCTACTGTGATTATGTACTCAATCTTTTACCCAATTGCAATCCTCTTTCTAATATATAGCATTGATTTATGATCATTATTAAGTCAAAATTAACAAAAGAAGCAGGTGAATTCTGCATAATGTTATATTATACAAACCACATGTATATAGGGTGATAGAAATAACCCTGCATTCAGGGCCGATCCTAGCAGGTGTGCAGCATGTGCACCGCACAAGGGCGGCCGAAGCAAGGGGCGGCCGCAGACCGCATCATATAGTTATTTTAATTTAAAAAAAAATTCTCAAGAATTTCTCATAAAACTTATAATAAGTGGAATAAATATGCTGAATTTTAAATGTTCAAATACCAAAGTAAGTGCCAATTTCCCGACAGCATAGCATAGTTTAAGAAAAATAGAATGTTAAGAAACATTGTGTTGGTTCATTGTCCATTATTATCTATTCTTTACACACATGCTTCATTTGGTTGTAAAATTTGTGACAGAACTGGTAATCAGGCATGGATACAGGGGAGGGGAAATGAGGGAAATGGCCCCCTCCTGAAGCGTGAAAGGGTGCCTTCTAAAAGGAGCACCGAGGGTGGCCACTAATGTTTACCCCCCCCCCCAAGCATTTACAGACTCTATAGTTATAGCTTTATTTTATATATAAAAAACTATACTGATTAGATACTCTCGCAAGTGTTTCAAATAAAAATTCTGTGTTCAACAATCGGGGATGCGTGGAGTGACAGTGGAAAATTACAACTCCCCTGAGAGTATAACATATACGAATGACGAACAAAAATTTTGTAATTCTCTCTCTTTGCAGCAATTTTTTCTGATTAAAATCACAGATGAACTGCTCGGTTTCAAATCTGGTAGGAGGACAGGGCTCTTGACCCGGGTAGTAAATTTAAATGTGGCTCCAAAACAAATATCCAAAAGGATGCCATGCCCTCCTTGACAAGATTAAAGAAGGCTCAAAATTGCGTTTTTAGGACTTTAATTTCGGAAAATTTCGCTGGTTGAACCACCGATCTTAAGGACCCAATTAAGCCTCCGATTCACCCCTTCCACCTTAACTGAATCAAACATAGCGTAAAAATGTACTCCAAAATCCAAAAAGTGTTTTCAGAAGACAGCACTTCCTAATATCATCAAAAATTGCTTAATGACATTTTTGGATTTCTTTTCGAAATTTTTGTGATGGAGGTCCCTCAATCCATTCGCAAACATTACTACCAAAGATAGTCTCAATTAGCGTCTTTAAAGAGGCCCCCTAATCCCATCCCCTATCACTTCACATATTGAAAAACGAACTAAAATTGCGTTTTTCAAACATCAGTTTCAAGAACTTTCGGGGAAGGACCCCGGATTCCCCTTTTTTCCAACGCAATCACTATACTTCTAAGATTCGTATTTACATAGTTCCATGGAGCCACAGAACCCTTCCTGCCAAAACTAGCCCGAAATTGATTTCAGTTTCAAAAAACAGTTCGTGAGGGCACACTGAACCCCCGCCCGCTCTTTGTCCCATCGTTATCAAAAAATGCTTAAAATACGATTTTGGGACTACAATTTTTAAAATATTCCGGAGAACTGCCTTGCTTATGTAACTTTTCACGGCGCTAGGGCATACCCATCAATCGTCGAGGTGAGGTTGACAAAAGTCTATAGTTGTATTTTTCAGATATTAATATCGAATAATATCCGAAAGATTTGCCGAGAAGCTTCCCATTTTCGTTAACGTCACCAAAGATAGTATAAAATTGTGCTTTTAGAAATATCCGCTTCGGAGCCCCAAAACCCTTCCTTCCCAAAAATAGCCTGAAATGAATTTTAGTTCCGAAAAATATTTCGGTTAGGAATATTTTCACGTTTCTCCTTATCGTTTTCAAATCTAGTCAAAAGTGGGTTTTTGAAACAATACTTCCGAGAAATTACCGAAGGAAAGCCGCCAGATCCCCTTACCGTCACCAAAGACAGCCTAAATTTGCGTTTGATAATTTTCTGGGATAAATCCCCCCCCCCCTGCTTCCTCTCCTCCGTCCTTCTTCTGATGTCACCGAAGACAGACTATAAAATGGTACAGACAGACTAGTAAATTTTCGTATATCTATTATTTTCTTCAAAGATACAAATTGTACCTAAGGAGTTTCTTATTATAAAACTTGTCTTCCTTTTTATAAGTTCATCGTTCTTCTTCATTTTCTTTTTTGTTATTTGAATCAAAATTTGACATAGAAATTTGAAGAAAGATTTATATGGACGTTAAAGATTAGTCAAAATATGCAAATTACTCTTTGAGGGGCGGCACATTAGGGCTTTGCACACGGGCGGCCGACAAACCTAGGATCGGCCCTGCCTGCATTTAAAAACAATTACAAGTCCCTTGAGTATGTAAACTGGGTCCAAAGCTACATTGCCTTTAGAGTATAATTGCAGCTGTGTCTCAAAGATTTTGATTTCTGACTTACAGAGAAGTAATTGATCTTGATATTCGACCTTTTATGGGTCATTCTTCAAAAAGTAACTTTTCTGTCACACGCCTTTTACAGTAAAAACTTTAAGGAACAATTCATTTAACAATGATTTTTACTTTCGTCAAAAATATATCTATTTAAACCTGGCAACAATTTTTTAATAATAATTTTTATTTTAGTATATTTTTAGTTCACAACATGTGAATTCTCACCTTCGTGGCACGTCACACACCTTGTGTGGCTGTTTATGTTGCTTAATAACTTGTTTAATTAAAAGTATATACTTGTTTATTGATTATTCCTTTCACAAGTGTCTCAAATACTAATTGTTTAAGAATATTTAATTTTTGAATATTGTGTTTTAGTTCGTTTTAGTAGGACAAGAAGTCATGTCCCACAATAAATTCTCACCTCCGTTACCTAAACTTTAAATGCCATTCCTCGTTAACGCATGGCAGTAATGACATCAAATTTTATTTTCCATGATACAAAGGAGCCCCCTTGTTTATTTTCAGCCATAGTTGAAGTTGTGAGATTTTTGTCGAAAAACAAAAAGATAGATTTTGCTTCAAAAACTTAGTATGGTTATCCTGACTTCTCACCTCCGTGAACTTCAATTTCAGGGATGTAAATTAATGTAAAAAAAAAGTGAGCATGTTTTCATACACTTAACATGTGCAGATTGTAGCAACGAAGAAAAAAAGAATTTTCCCTGAAAAATGTATCTATTAGGCCTATATTAATGGAAAATTCCTCACCACCGTGACAGACCCTTATCAATGTCATTATTTCTGAGGTGAAAATAAATGATGGAGGAGAAATAATTCAATAATAGGCATTCTACCAAAATTATAAATTGCCAGTATATCCTCAAATTTACTAAATACTATTTTTTTTACATACATTTGAAACTACTAACTAAGCCGTACTTTAATACGGAGAGCTTAATATTATATTCCCACTAATCATTAAATAGCGGATTGTTTGCACAATTAACAAAATTACTACTTTGACATAAAATTGTCCCCGATTTTTAAAGATTAAAAGTTTTTTTCTTTTTCTTTATTTCTATGGACAAGGTAGTTATTTTTTTTTTTTTTTTTTTTTTTATTCATGAGAAAAATAATTAAAACTTAGCTGGGCCATTGTTTATGGTTACTTCTAGTAGGTAATATTTTCAAGTAAGAACAAAAAAAAAAAAAGAAAAGAAAACAAAAGGTTTCGAAATTAAAAAATATTTGCGTTCAAAAGTTACGTTTTCTGGAGAATGACCCTTATACTGAAATCGTCATTTTTGAGAGAGTTAAATTAAGAAAGTTGATTACATCCCATGGGTTTTTGACATAAGTCTAAAGCTCAATCACGTTGAGTATAATTACAGTTCTTGCTCAAAATTACTGATTCATTGTTTATAGAGAAATTGACCTATAACTTTGACTCATTTTGTTTCAAACTACCAACTTTGGCATCGTGTAATTTAAAAAGTTGATTAGATGCCATAGTTTTCTACCCTGCACCTAAAACTACACCACGTAGACTATATATGGATGTCTCACTTGCCAAATCAATTAACTCCATAAAACAAAAAGTCGATTAAAGTGATGAAGAAGATAGTATAATCTATAGGAGTGAATAGGCCCTCGTGTTACACTTTCTGCCATCACATGGTCAGAAATGTACTGAACCAAAACTGTGATATAAATTCTCATACTGAGCATTGATAAAGCACTATTAAAGCAGAAATGATGATTTTTTTTTATTGGAGTTAATCGATTTGGCAACTGAGGCATCCATATAACTACAGCTTTATCTCAAACTTTTTGACCCGTCGCACAGCGTTATTGATCCTGAAACTTGACTTTTTTTTTTGGAAGTCTTTTAACTTTGAGACCATTGAATTACTAAAGCCAAGAGTAACCCATGCTTTTTTATGTTTTTCTGAGTACCATCTATGGTGAGTAGTTAATCCTGTGCTTATTTCCGAGGGCCACTGGTCACTCACGGGTTTGGTAGATATCTGGACACAAACAAGGCAAAATAAATAAATAAATAATAATAAAATAAAATAAATAAATAAAAAGAATAATAATAACGAAAATAGCATTTTCAATTGGACCTTTGCCTCTAAAGCCCTGCGTGAATCATCAAATCATTTATGCTGCATGAACCTAGTATCAAGCAGTATCCATGTCCAAAAGAAAAAAGAACTAACATGGATCACTCATTGCTTTCGAAACAAAATGATCACATATGTAGCATCATATATTCACGACCTTAAATTTTGACCCCATACTCAACAACATATACCCATGGCCAACAAGTCAAATTTGAGAGAAAAGAATCTTTCCTTTTTCCTATCCCAATACTTTTAATACACCTGATTTTTTTACGAAAACTGAAGGCATCAACTATCAAAATTGTCCAACTTAAAAAATGACTCTTAAAACTCCCAACTCTAAGACTATGCACATCTCGATTTTTTTTTTTCTTTTCTCCAGATATTTAACATAAACATTACAAATAAATATAACATTTCTGATGTTGATAATTATGCGTTATTTGTTGAATTTTCATTACATTATTCTTTCAAAAAGCTAATTAAAAAGTTAATGAGCGTTTAGGTTTTAAAAACTTCATTATTTAAAACACTTGTTTTCAACAGACACAATCTTGTACTCTTTTATAGCTTGAAACCGGTAGACCCCGATTTTTTCTCCTTATCTCCAGTTAACACAAAAAGGCGTGTATGGAGTATTGCTCACCGGCTACAATAGTGGCGCAGCTCAGAAAAAAAGTATCGGAGAAAATAAAGGCTTTAACACTAGTTTTAATCATTTCTACTCAAAGCCTACTGTAAACTCAAAATAATATGTTAGACTTGCTGCGGACATGCACTGGAATCTTTACCTGTATAGTATGACTCTGATTAAAAGACGCTTGGCCTCGGTTGAGCTCATTTGTTTTAGGTAAGAAGAGGAGAGATTCTTGTATTGGCACTACGCCACTAACCGCTATCGCGGCCACGTAAACAGACATTTCCCAACTTCTATTTAAACAGAGCCAGAAAAGAAACAAGTCAATGCGCAGTTTAGGAAAAGAAATGAGGTTGCATTGGTTTGTACACTGGTAGCTACCAGCACTCGGTACCTGGTTATTTTTTAGTTAAAAATTAGTATTCTAAATTGGGAAATTTTAGTTTTATGCCACTTTTGGTAAAAATCTCTTATATGCCACCAAGCACCAGATATGTAAAACAACTTATTGTGTATTGTGGCGAAAAGGAGCATTAAATTTCGGTTTTAAGTCGATAATTATTACGTTAAAGAAAGAGATGTGCTACTTTTGTCACCGGTGAAATTTACCATGATATGAACCTCTTTTGCTATGAGCTTAATTTTCTTCCTTGTCACAGAGAGCGAGAGATGTGACAAGCTGATTTTACTATTTTCTAAATATTTATACATATGAGGTAGTGAGAAGCAAAGGGATATATATATGTAAGTGGCAAAATTTGAAATTTGGAGATAACCAAAACAAATACTATTAGGGAAACCTCTCCTCTTTATTGGGGCAAGCGATTTAGATGCTGCTGTATAGCATGATTTAGAAAAAAACGAGCTGATGTGTGCATCACATGACTTCCTTTTACTCCAATTTAATGTCATTTTCTCATTATTGGCAGTTTTAATATGATTCAATAGTTTACTCTCTAAATATCACCAACAGTGGCTAAATTGAAACCAGATTTTAAAAAAAATAAAAAAATAAAAAAAATCGCCACATTTGTCGCCAAGATGGCGACAAAACTTGGCGACCAAAAGACTGGCGATATATCGCCAAGTGTCCGCCAAATTATAACACCACTTGAGTTTACATCAAAATTAACAATGATTTCCCCCTATAAAGGGGCAAAAGACCCCCTTTGGAGCATACGAATGCAACCAAAAAAGAAGGTGCACAACTAGATCCCACTAGGAGTCTACGTATCAAATTTCAACTTTCTAGGACATTTCGTTCTTGAGTTATGCGACATACATACACACATACGCACATACATACGTACATACAGACGTCTCGAGAAAACTCGTTGTAATTAACTCGATGATCGTCAAAATGGATATTTCGGGTGTCTGTACGTTCCTAGGCACATATCCACGTGTGGTCGGGTTGAAAAAAAAAACTCAACATTCATTTGGGGCTGAGCAAAATGGAAATTAAAGCCGATTTTTGGGTGAAAACTTTTTCGCGAATACAATGCTTCCTTTTTTGTAAAAGGAAGTAAAAAAAAAAAAAATCAATGAAAATTTACCTATGACTTTATCTTTAAACGCGTTTTACTCAAAACTTGAAAATGTCCACTTACATCCTTTTGCTTCTCACTGCCTCATGTAATAGTAACTGATTATGATAAGGAATACTAATGTTTGGGTTCAGAGTGCTAAGCATAAGCTACAGCTAGCTGCCGTACAAATTGTGGTGACAAAATCAAATTCTTAACCATACATACAAGCAAATTTTCGCTTTTGAAGGTATTATTTAATTTAAAATATTTGACTTCGAAGTTCAATGTGCTTAATAAGAAAATGTAAACCCTGAAATTTTCCCGAAGAACCCTATCCTAATGGCAAAAAGATATTTTTTAGAAGTAATATAGTAAGTAGAGCATTATATTTTAGATACTTACTACAATGCTATTAAAGAAAAGTTGAGTTTTTTTTTTCCTTTAACACAAATGAACAAAAAACAGCATATACTCAAGCTACAGGTATCACCTATCTTTACTGAATACAGTGGAACCTCTCAATAAAGGACACCAAGGGGACCAGACATTTTGTCCCTTAAGTAGAGGTGTCCCTTCTTCGGAGGTATTTGAGCTGATGTATTAAGTAAACTAGCTCAGTATAATTTTATAATTAACAAAAACTATCAAAACTTAAGATTTAAAAATGAAAATGTTACATACGAATATGTCACTAAAAAATTTCGGAGTTATTTAAGTTTCAAATTTTATACTTTAATAATTAAAATTTAATCAAAAATTTGGCAAGGCTGGGTTATGAAACACGCAAAAAATATTTTCAAGTAATTCGTTACGTGAATTTCTTTGATTTCGTGTAATTTTCGATACAATACAATGCAAACTAAAGTTTCAATTAATGTGCACATTTCAAGTTTTCTGCATGAAGTTTGTTATATTGGCGGTACACAATCTGTCAAAGCTGAGCCTAAATAAATAAACTGCTGAGATTGAAAAGCATGCATGTAAATTTCAGCAAGAATTTTACAATACATTGTTGCTTCATCGTACATGTTAAAGTTTAAAAAGAAAATGATAAAAAAAAAGTTAATTTTTAGACAAAAAGCAAATTTTGAATTCAAGTAAATTCAACACTTCTTACTCATTTATGCATGAAATTTTGTAATTTTTCTCTGAAACTGTGTCCCTTAAATGGAGTGTCCCTTAATCGGAGGTAAATACATGGAGGTCCCTGTTCAAAAGGACTGGGACCAGAAAAAATATCCCTTAAATAGAGGTAGCCATCCCTTATTCGGAGGTGTCCCTTAAAGGAGGTACTACTGTATTTGTTGGCTGGAACCTGCCGACAGTTTTTACCCTCTCTGTCGAAATCTAGCCTAACTGATGTCATTCGCAGTCTGCTTTCCTACAGTTGGTTCTTTGTATGTATTAGATAATGAATAGTATGAGTTGATTTACAATAACTTTTTTGTTTCGACACGTGGTACGTTCAGAGTTACAGAGGAAACCGGGGCACACAGTGGGGGAAAAATGATAGATTGAATGGAAACTGGCCACTTCGACATTTCGTTTCTTAAGGAAGGTATATCCCTTTTTACTTCTACTATCAGTACCGTGTAAGTCATATAAGTTTTAATTTCTGAATTTCAGTAGTAAATTATTGTTCAATGTTGATTATCAATGCCTTAACTTAAAGCTACAAGTTTCTCAATTATATTATGCTATTTTTTTTTTCTTGAACTAAATTTTGTTCAGTTTTTTATTCTTGTTTTAAAAATACGGCATCGGGGGTACAGTTGGACTGCGTTTCACTGTTTCCTCGTCAACATAATTCACCGTAAATAAAACATGTTTTAAGAAAATGCAAAGTAAATAAATTTTTCAACACCTTGATTTGACATTAAATAAATTATGGTCATTAGTTTTAATGAGGTGTCATACAAACAATAGCTTTAATGACATTTAAACATCCTTTTGAAAATTGTTTCTAGCAACAGATATTTTGCTTCTACTATTGTACTGATATATTGTACGTCCTCCACATAAACTGCAATCTTTATTAGTTTTTTAAAAATTATTTTGTTTTGTTTTCGAACATGTAATAAAATTGTTATCTTTAATTGAATAATAAGAGAATTTAAAATTATATAACGAATAAAATTATATTACGAAATTAAGAATTATACTACCCTTAAATAATTATACTACCCTTCCAATTTTGTTTTTCCTTTAATATTTTGCTTGATGTTACTCCGGTATTTTCATTACTTCAAACATTATTTTGGGAAAATATTTCAAGTTTGAAATGTGGTTTATAGTTCTAACTTGTTTACAAAATCCTGTACTGAAAAACTGCTTTAATATCTCCTGTGCACTGTAATTTCAATCTGAATTTAGTAATAACTAGTCGACCCGTGCGGAACTCCCCACTGTACTTCGAATCGTTTCATAAGGCATTTCGCTCTTTAAAAATTTCAAAGAAAGAATATTATGAAGAAAAACCGAAAAAAGTGAACGGAAAAAAGTAAGCGCACAAGAGAAGGCATGTAATTTGAAGACATCAGTAACAAAACCTCGTTAAATACAACGTTGTGATAATTTGATCATTGCTTCCCTTTTGGTTGTACGTATTTTCAATGCAAATATAAATATCATTAAAAGTGTGGCTGAGTGACACGTGAAAAATCAGTAATTTTGCATGTGAAAAAACAGGTTGTGGCAAATACAGTCCTGCCCATGTGAGCATCTGACGGAAAAAAAAGAAACATTTAAGAGATATTTAGTGGCACGGATTCGAACTGGCGCCATTCTGATTAACAGTAAGACGCTCCAACAAACCTAGCAACTGTGCCTTCCTTTTCGAATGCGTAATAAAACACAGTAAAAAAGTTTTTCGCCGAAAAAAATATAATAAGATCATGCGTCTATGTTTTGTCATTAGCCAGCATGATATGATTTAAAATTATTCGTAAAACATGGAATTTGATTAAAGAATGAGGAAGATCTCACGTAGCGATTGAAACAAACATTCTAGAGAAGTAATAAATTCGGTTGAAAAAATAAGTTTTTTTATTTTTGAACGTTCAACAATTTCCCATAGCAGGCTTCTTTAACCTGTACGGCTTACAAGCCCGCCCTTGTTTTTCATTTAATCGAACACTTAAAATTCAAAACCAAAACCAGTTGAACTGAGTCCGTTTTTTAAGTGTAGTTTTTCGAACGTAGACAAAAGTTTTTTTTTTTTTTTTTTTTTTTTCAGCCGAAAGCAGAGCAGTAGAAAATGATTTCTTACTAATGAAGCTGATAATAATTTTAATGTTTTATATCGTATTCGAATAAATAATTAAAGATTTACTGGTTGAAACTCGTAGTTTTAACTTGGCGTAGTATTTTTTCATTTGTACAAAAGTTCGAACACTGCTATTAGAAAAATCTACATTTCAGCATATAATGAAAATGTTTTCCTGCACAAAAAGGATTCCCTTGAGGTATATCTAATACTTTTTTTATGCTTACATTATGCTTAGTGGTCTGGACGGAGTCAAAGCTTAAAAAAAGGGGGGAAGAACCCCCTTCGATTAGCAGTCAACTTATCTGAATGATAACTGTAGCCTACATAAAGGAGTCGAAACACCAAATAGCATTCCCACTGCATTTATTTTATTACGTGTTATCTGTTGTATATTATGAGTACATGTAATGCGTAATATTACTGTAAATTTGCTATTATGTCGGACAGCCCGAACTGGCCCGAAGTTCAGACAGTTTATAGCCGCACGCTCTACCGAAAAAAAAAAAACCCCACAGGTAATTTTAATTTTTTTTTCTTGCCGAGAAGTGTTTTTATTTTTGAAAATTTTTACAATTTGTTATCGCAGGCTGTTTGAACCGTTATGACTTAGATGGCAGCACGTGTTCATTATTTAACAGCACTGTTAAAATACAAAATAATTTGAACTAAGTTCTTTTTTAAGCGTTGCTTTTCAAATGTAGTAAAAATGTGATACGCTATTTGTTTTTTTTTTTTTTTTTTTTTTTTTGCAAAAAGAAGAAAAATATATCTATTACCCTTTAAATCGAGGTAGTATTTTTTTTATTTATACAAAGAGTCAAAAACTCATTAGAAGAATCTATATTTCAACATACGATTTATTATATTTTACTGAACAAAAAACAATTCCAATGTAGTCTGAAATCTTAAACCTGATACTTATATTTTCGCTTACATTATGTTTTAATTTTCTTCCCGGAGCCAAAGCTTAAAAAAAACTTACAATTGAGTATCAGTTTAGCTCCGTGTTGCATCAAGTTTTCATAGCAGCTAGGAGCATTTCTACCTCATGTATTCCCTCATATTTTTTATTCATTGTTCATGTAATGCGCGATATTTTTCTAATTTTTTGATGCAGATTGTCCGGATGTGGGCCCAAACACGCATTCTCCTGGTTACCAGTCGAACGCTCTGCCGATCAAGCTATTCAGCTCTGTCGGTAACAGTGCGAGTTAAAGTTATAAATTTAACCGAAAACCTCATTCTGGTTCTATAAAACAGGTTTTTTTTCCCGAAAAAACAATTTTTAGACCGTGGGTCTATTTTTCGTCAGTAGCCTGCACGATAAGCTTTAAAATAAGGTGTAAATCAAAGAAATCGATCAAGAATTGAGGAAAATCTCGCGTAGAAACCGAAAACAGGCTACAGAAATAATATATAAGGATAAATATCGTCAGAAAACAGCTGATTCTAATTGTGCATTTCTCGATGTCCCACTGTACCCCCACATGGGGCACACTTTGACAGCCTTTCGATTTTATTTTCTCAAATAGATACGAATGAGGATAAACTATGAAAAAAATCACAGTGATAGCTAAAGAGTTCTGCAATTAAAATTTATTTGAAACTAGATTTAAAGAAATTACAACATATCAAACGAAAACTCTCCCTCTGTGCCCCGCTCTCCCCTACCATCAGACACAGGTTGAAGAGCATTGTTATCAATTCTTTATTTTTATAGATAAACTACCTATTGATTCCCCCCCCCCCCCGGGTTTAATTCATCATTGGAGCAAAAATTGAGTAAAATGTATCGGATGGATACAATCAAATTGTTTAAGAAGGATATTTAGTTTATTATTATTTTTAAAATTTTATGTGAGACTTACGGCATATTAATGGACCCTATTCATGATTTTGCAACGGTCCCTTCAGCTGTCGGTCTGTGGGTATTTTGACCAACCACAAGGTGTTAGTAGTACAAAAAGAAAGAGAGAAAGAAAAAAAAAAAAAAACCAGTTTTGTTTAAGGATTACTGCACTTCATACACATCATGAACATGCTTAGGGCTTATACAGACTTATGACTGCATCAAAAATGCTGAGAAAAAGGAAAAGTAAAAAGAGAATTTGAGTTTTCACCATGTTTCTGATAAGGAACCAAAGAGGCTTAAAACCATGAAAATACGATTATAAAGAGAGTATTTCGTGTTGAATTATTGGTTTATCATTCTTTTACAACATTTCTTAGTTAAAAATTTCCAAAAGCTCTCTTTTTTTAAATGGAAAGAAGAGAAGCCACATAAAAACATGCGCTGTCGTACCGGAATTTCGTCTGCTACAGCTCCCACAAGGCACTGCAGTGACGTTTTACACCCGCAGTGACGTCAGGTGAATAGGGTCCATTTGTTTGAACTTTCTGCGCTTATTAATGTACAGATAAAATCTGAAGCAGTCGGATAGTCAAAGAGAGTCAATTTCATTCATCATTGTTTCTGTTTTAGAGCTATGACACCTTAATTTGTTAGTAACTTTGCTGTGTACAGAAAGTTAATGTTTTTAACATCAAAACTATAGAAATTTTCATTCCATTGCACTTGTAATATTGATTCGATTGAGTACTATATTTAACCATACGGTATAAAAAAACATGCTTGTAATACATGAAAATACTTTGTTTTTAAGCCTAGGTATGAAATTCTAAGAGGCGTCGATTGGGGCTAAAAAGTGAGAGGGGGGGGGGCAAAAAAAAAAAAAAAAAGAAAAAGACAACTTCAAGTCATGAAAATGGAAAAAAAGAAGAAAAAAAGTAAAACATTTTGTTTGAGTTGGTTTTGAGAATATTGAAGATAAATGGAAATTAATGTAAGTCTAACAGCTTGACTCACGTTTTTTTTATAAAGATTTTGATGAATTTTGTATACAAAAACTCTCTCCGAAGAAAACTTCTGCATGAATTAGAATTACATTATTTACCGAGATGACCTTTTTAGGTGTCACAAACACTTGGTAATAATGCTATTAAACAGGTAAGGCTTGGTTAAGTAAAACAGTTGATTTACTAATATCTAAACAATGAATAAATAAACTAAAAGTTATTGCTTGTGCTAAATATATTTCGAAAACAGATACACAAAGCAAAACAAATAAATATGTTCTGAGAGTTTTGACCTTTCTGCTTTTTTTTTTTTTTTTTTAATAATTTCTAGCTTTGGTTTCTAAAATGGAAAATAAAATAAATAAATTTACCATAAAACGTGCGGGGGCGGTTGCCCCTCCCCCCCGAATTGCCGCCACTGAATTCTAAGTACAATAAACTATTCTAGAACATTAAAGGTCTTCAAGAGCGACAATAGTATAAAGATGATGTCTTCTCGTAATACAACAGAACCCTGTCAATAGACATGTTTTGTGTCATATAAGGCAAAATTCCTTCTTTCATACTTATCCCGCGAAATAGGGGGTCACTCAGGGAAACTCTGATTAACAACTTTCACCACTTTTAATTAATTCACTCATATTTTAAAATCTGATTGCATTTATTGACTAGAAACTCGAAAAAAATACTTAAAGTATAGGGTAACACCCCCAGTAATTGGCACGGCACCAGTGATTGGTACATCCAACAAAAATGTCCTAAAAAAAGACTCGCATCCATTTTTTTTTAAATAGTAGGCTATATACCAACTCAATGTATATTAATTTTAAAGATTATAACTTCAGTTCATGTTACTAAATGGCAGCAGTACATAGGAAAGAGAAACAATAGGGAAGTATCAACCTATCAAATATTCCAATTTTAACTATTGCACAATGTTGACAGGCTTACAAAACACAAAAATTCACCATGGCCGGATTTTTAAAACCAACGATTGATTTTTTATGAATTTTTTAAAGAGCGATGCGCAAAAAAGAGGTGTGGCCTAAAACGTCAGCAGCTGACGTCATTTCCCTGTTCCGATCAGAGCTCCATTTCCATGCCGTGTTGCGCCTACCAGGAGGTGAATAGCACTGTCTTTTTCAGGCTTTTTAAAGCCTTTAACCAGCATTTTTTCCATCATGGGGTTAGGATTCACGAAAGGTCAATCCAATAACCTTCCTCAAGTAAAGTCATTCATGGTGTTTGACTTTTTTCGAAAGGACGAGAGATTTAATGTCTTAGAAGTACGGGGAGTGAGACAACAAAGTTTCACCATTGTTATTCTTTAAAATTGTACGTACATATCCGTCTATATTTGCAGTTCATATTATTCGCATTAGTTTCCCTTATCAAGATTGATCATTTCCATTTGTGTGTCGATGGTTTTTTTTATCTGAATATATAAATTACAATGTAAGAGCGCTATTCCAGTTCTTACTTGGCGGCTTTTAATGAGGTGCGCATTTTGTAACAACCCTACTGCAAGTGATTCCAGTACTAAAAGTTTTAGAGCAGTTTTTGCATGAAAATTTTTCGCTTTGTTGGCAATAAAAGTTGATCTGCTTTTTTTTGTGGAAAATTGTTTTAAATCCACTAATACATGTTAATTATCCTTGAGTTTTTGTGCAACTTAGCAAAAAAAGGAAAAATATATTTTTTTGCTCTTTTGATAAAAATAATAAATTTGAAAATGGTGTTCATTTCATAAAATAAGTACCTTTTTGCAGGTGAGAAAGGTCTTGTATATATAGAAACGCTTCTGGTGATAAACTGAAAATGTATTTTTAAATTATCAATTTGTAATAGTTAAAATTTGAAGATAGTTTGAATGTTAAAAAGAAAGTATTAATAGTTTTTGCATTGTTATTAAAATGGAAATAGTAATGCATCTATTACTTTCCATTTAAGTTTATTGTGCAGGGCTTAAATTCCTTTGTTTACTTGCATTTTTTTAAAAATATCTCATATGCTTATTAAACATTTATTTATGAACAGTTGTGAACATATATTTCAAACTGTATTTCTCACTTGACATAGTTTTTAATTAAAATGAAGTGCAAATTTTCATTTTCAAATTTTAATTAATAAACACACTTGAAAACACTTCTTTCGAAGATCCTGCTGGGACGGAACAATAACAAATCGCTTGTGAGGAGTTTTTTTAGATGTAGATACGCATCCAGGAACGAAGCAATACTTGTAATTGATTCTACTAGCCATGACAAAGAAAATCAAATTAAAAACAATCGCAGAATGCATTAAACCCTACAGACAGCAAAGGAATTTCACTAGCCTTTTATGCGCGCTGCTGTTAGAAGGCTCTTGTTTTCCCGCGCCTTCCCCCAAAGATCGCCAAGCACTTCTTTGTCCTAGCCAACCCCGCCGCCTCGCAGCGCGGCAGTGACGTCAGTCAAAGCACTTACAAGCAAATGACGTCACTCGCGCGTGAACTTTAAAAAATTATTTAAAAAAAAAGTATTAGTCGTATCGTAAAAATTTTTTCGCAGATGATGTTCATGTATGTTACTCTATCATATAAAAATAAAATTAGAAAATCGAATACTTCCCTATTGTGGCTTGTGTCAAATCAGCCATTTTTGTTGCTAAAGCTTCTTCTCTGGCTTAAGGGAAGCATGCACATAAATCCATTAAAATCTGACTTAAAATAAATTTTAAATTTTCGTTGTCAAAAGTTTAGTTTAGTTGAAAGGTGTTACTTTAATTGCGTAGAAGTATATTTTCGTCCCTATTTGGAATTTTAAAATAATGATGGGTGCCATTTACTGATGCTTCAATTTTGCTAGCCCCCAGTAATTGGCACGTCTGCCAAGTACCGGGAAATAGCGTCATTTCCGCGATAAAGCTGAGTGAGGTGTCAATATCTTCAGTTTTTTGCGTAGATTACGAATATGATAAAGCGGAAATTGAAATCGGTAGCTTTTGCACAGTAATTGTCAAAAAAAGCATCAAAATCATCAATTTTTGAAGTTGCGGCTTTTTGTCAATTGGAGTGACTTTCACCAGAAAAAAAATCCAAATGAAAGTTAGTCAGTAATTAATTTTATACTGGGGGCTCCGTCCTTTGCTCGATTCGCTCGCTAACCCCCGTTCGCCACCTACGGTATCTCAATGCCGCTTGCAGCGGGTGGTTTTTCAAGAGAAAGAAAACCGACTTGTTGCATTTGATAAATAAAAAAGAGGAAATCTTATGCAGAAAAGTATGCTATATGAGTTTTTAACTATACTTGAGGCAAACCTAACTTGGTAGCATTTGTAAAATCAAAACTGTAAACCGAAGGATGAAACAGCATCAACTTCAATATCTTTTCCATGGAACATTCCAAATTTATGTTTTTATTTCTCTAAAATACTTTTCCAACATGAAGAAAAGTGATTTAGCATTAATTTATATAAATCTAGTGGTACCCGCACGGCTTTGCCTGTAATAGAAAAATTAAAAGGCCTTTTGGTTTGCCTGTGTGGCGAATTTTCTCTCCAATTGGCTTGTATCCATGTTACGGTTGCACGTTATGATAATTTCGTATCTCGCCAATTGACTTGTGCCCATGTTACGGTTCCACATTATGATAATTTCGTAATTTACTCGTCCATCTTATGATAGTTTTGTTCTTGAAATTAGAATAGAAAAAGAACCACATCGAATTTTTGAAAAATCGCTTCGAGGTGCACACCCCCATGTTACAAACTAATTTCGTGCCAAATTTCATGAAAATCGGCAGAACGGTCTAGGCGCTATGCGCGTCACAGAGATACTGACAGACAGACAGAAATCCGGACAGAGAGAGATCCAGACAGAGAAACTTCCAGGTTTATTATTACTAAAGATAAAGAAGAAGAAAGATAAACATATTCTTCCCCATATTATCAAATTTATATGAAAAATGTTCTTAAAGTTGGAATAGAAAAAGAACCTCATTGAATTTTTGAAAAATCGCTTCGAGGTGCACACCCCCATGCTACAAACTAGCTTTGTGCCAAATTTCATGAAAATCGGCTGAACGGTCTAGGCACTATGCGCGTCACAGAGATCCTGACGGACAGAGATCCGGACAGAAAGACTTTCTGCTTTATTATTAGTAATAATAATAAAGATTACCTACTTCACATTAACATTAGTTATGTTTCTTATGACGATAATATTTGTATGTAATTTAAAAGTAAAAAATAAAGTGATTTTCCAGTTCTATTAACACGTGCCAATCACTGGATCACAAGGTGTCATACACTGGGTTATCAGGTGCCAATTACTGGTGATTTTGGTAACTTTTTATATACGTATTTTTATAAAAGTATCGATTCAAATATTTTTGATTTTAGTGAACCAAATAGATGCACAGATGTGCACTCTTTGATACAAAAATACTTGCAAGAGAGTATTTTTTTTCTAAGTACTGAAAACAGAGATAAGTTTAAGGACAAACTCTTAAAGTGCCAATTACTGTGGTCTTTACCCTAGTATAGTTATTCAAAATTGAGAAATAATCATTAGAAAAACCACTTAAAATTAATTTTTAACCTGGTTCAAAGTTGTTCTGATACTTAGGTCACTTTGAACCTAGTGAGAAATGGGATGACAAATAAATTAGTTTGATGAAAGTAGTGCAACTTTGTTCCAAGGGAGAAATTGGATGTCGAATAAATATTTTTTATGAAAGTAGTGTAATTTTGAACCAGAAAACTAAAATTTCTAAAGGTTTAAGATCTCCCCACTTTTATTTCACATCATCACAAGATCTTTATAACTTACTACATCGCATAGAACATCACGATGTAGGGGATGAGAGATTCCAAATCAGCATTTTTAGACTGAGTTTTGATAAGTTTTTATAACATTACATCATTAACAATATCGACATTATAGCCTTGACAGTAGACTAGATTAAAGCTTTTTTTCTACAGTTTCTTTTGACGTCAAACATGCTAAAAGTATAATGTGGTGCAAAGTTAACTCATGGTTTAAAATTACTCTGAATGACAGTAGGGGCTCGGAGTACCCCGAGCTTACATTTTTGGGAGGGGGGAAATCTTCAGTTTACTGAATAAAACTCCGAATTTTACCAAATGATAAAATATGAGCATTCACGCGTACCCACATTTAATGAGGACAGACATTTGGATCAAAATTAGAGAACCATTTTTTGTAGTTTTTTGCTGGAAAAAAACAATTTTATCTTTAAAAATGCATTTTTATAGAGATTTTTTTTTCCTAAATAAAATAACTATTCAAAAAACCTCCGGATTTCGAAACTTTACGAATTTGAGATTTTCTACTGTATTTCAATACTGTCTCCAAATTTGCCCAATCGTAAACAAAACTTCCCAAATGAAGACGTTTCTTGGGAAGTCATAGTGAATTCCCTTCGGGTCGCCCCTGAATAACTGCCGTATTTACTTATTTATATAAAAAGTTACCTGACTTAAAGAATCCTTAATTGTCTTCAGTCCATTGTTAAATATGAGTAACAGATAATTATGTTTTCGGTCGTCGTCTCAGCATTTCCTTCTTCCAAGGAAATTAGTTGATACTGAAATGAGATGTGCCTAACAGGAAAGCAGATTCCTGCCAAGTTCCGATTTCGAGGCACAGGAAACCATTCTTGCTAAAATAGAAGAAATGATCGGGAATTGCTAACGAAAGAAGGGAAATGTCGACTCAACGCTTTGACGTTCTAATTTGGTTTTTAGATTTTAAGTAGCGATATTTCTTGTGAGTCGATTATAAATGAATGTAACAGTGGTGAAATACACGAATCAATTCAAAGAGACAGCAATGTATCACCATTGTTGCTTTCGCACCATTTTTGCAATTTTTGCGGTAGAGTCAAAAAACATTTCACGCTTTGAGTTTGCCCACTTAGGATTTCCAAAAGTTTTTTTGTAAAAAGCATTCGGTCAGAGCCGTGTCCAAGGAGAGGGTTTTAGGAGTTAAAACCTTTCCATTGGAGAAAAAATAATAAGCCAAAAGAAGAAAATTTATAGTTGACTAAGACCTTGAAGTTTTTCTGCAATTTAAGACTGTTAGAACTTTACCAACTGGAACAACATTTTGTAAAAACTGTGGGGGAAGAATCGCTGAATGAGATTTGGACCGTCAATACAAAGCATCAACGGCGTTAATAATATTAACGCCTTAAGCAATATTAACTTAATATTGCTTAAGGAGGTTATGGTGAATTCGGTATATGTTGCAGCTGCGAAGATGCATTGTTTGTGTTTGGTAATGTAATTTGCATCTACATTAAGCTTTTTCTTGTAAGCATGATTTCAGAATATGAAACCTAATATACATGCTGCATTATAAAAGAATCTGTGGCCAGTTTTTAATACTAATTGCAATCAATATACCTCATAGTAAACAGACTTGATTAAAAAAGAATCAAACAAGGTTTGATTAAAAAGGTGTAAAATGAAGGAATACTGCTGCTATTTGCGCAGCCAGAATTACTCTTCTGGAGGGGGGGGGGGGAGCAGTTCTTACAAGTCTATAAATATCATGCTAGGATTGGCAATTTAACGTAAAACGAAAGTTTGGTGGATAAACTCTCACCCCCCCCCCCTCCCCCCCCCCCCCCCCGTGAAAGAATGTTAGAAACTATAAAGCCCCTTCCTTTATGAAAACCTGGACACGGGCCTGCATTCGATGTACAGTCAGGTGCCCATACTTGGGACAGTTTTGAACTTTTAATTTTAGTAGAATATTAATCATACGTTTTCCATTCGAACGAAGTATTTTATTTTCATGGTGTACCATAGTACTTCACCTCAAGGCAAGGTATAGATGTGTAAATATGTCCCTTAAAGAAAAAAAAAAACATTGTCCCAGGGACTCCCTTCCTAACTTGGGACACTTTTATTTTACAAAGAAAAAAATATTATTAGATAGAAATAATATAATCTTGTAAACTATTTCAATGATTTCAGATTGTGCAATTGTCCCTGAAGACATTGAATGCCTCCCCAGCTTTCTTAATTCCTTTGAATACAATATTTCGTGTTTCCACTCTATATTTGGAAGAATAAAAGCAATTGGTGAACCCAAATAATTATTATCACAGCTTTATTTTAGTTCTGCATGTTCCTTATTTTATATATCTTCACATTCATTTTCATTCCTTCATAATACGTGAAATGCACTACAAATAAATCAGTCTCATCTATACTTTTAGACTCATTTTCATTAGTAGAACTAATATCTGTAAAATTTTGGCAAAACTTCTTTTGCTCATCATTAGATTTCAATTTTTTTTAACAATGACAACTGTTCTGTCTTGTTAGGGTATGACACATTTATTGTCATCGGAATAGCCCTCAATTTATAAACTTTTGTATCTACACGTTTTTGTTAATACAAGTAGTCACTTTATTTCCTCAATATTCCTTATAGACGCTTTTTATGCCTTAGTATCTTAACTTGGAAGTGTCCCAAGTCTCTGTGTGTTTTTTTTCCTCCGATTTTTTTTTTTTTTTTTTGAATTGTAGTTTCAAAAATGCAGTTTAAATTTGATAATCGATATTTTTTTGTGTTGAGAATGTTGAGAAAGGAGGGACATTTGTCGTCCCATCGGCAAAGTTCGGGGGGGGGGGGAGGCCGGCAAGTTCGAAAGTACAGCTTGGAAACACAATTTTAGGCAATTGTGGGTAATAGATGAGGGAGAGATTCCAGAGTCACACTGATCGAAATTGAAGTTCGAAAAACGTAATTTTAACCGACATGCAATAATGTTAGGAGAGGAATTTTCAAGGGTTCTCCCTCGGCAAGTTTCGAAATTGAAGCCAAAATTTCAGATAATTCAGAATGTTGTTAAGAGGGCGGGGGGGGGGGGGGGGGGACACGCTCCGGTTTAAAAGTTTTGATGTTATCGCTTTGAAAACGTAGTTTTTGAGGATAGGTGGTAATGTTTGTGGAAGGAGTTTTCTCTTCATCGAAATTATTGTAACAGATAAAACATTGAATTTCTTTATTTTATTTTTTAAATGTTTGAAAGTATTGCTTTGCTTATCGAAAGTTAAAATGCCTTCCTTTCCCCCCCCCCCCCCAAAAAAAAAAAAAAAACAGATTATCCGGGAAGAAAGCCGTCCCCTACTCTTCCGAGATACGATATTGTTGGGCATAAGTATTGAGCTGACCCACGGAATGCGATATATAAATGAATTTTTTTTTTTTTTTAATAATCAGGGATTGTTTCTCTTCCCTTCTAGCTCCATTCTTACTCATTTTTCCTACGAAAAAAAATCATCGCTTAAAAAGTGACAGGGGAAAGGGGGCGTGGGCTTCCGTCAATGTTCAAAGGGAGACGCAGAGCCTAAAAGGTAGAGAACCCCTGTATTAAGTACTTCTCAAAAGTGACCATGACGTCATAACGAGATTTGATTGCAACATTTTAAAAGCAATCATGTATTATTTATGTTCGCACTAGCTACTTTACACGGTGTTGCACGGTCTACCTGAAAATGAAAGTTGTGTCAAGTGAACATTCTCAACAGTCAGGCTTAAATAAAAGGAAAAAAAAAATAGTGTACAATTTCCCGTTAACGTGTAGAAAAAAGCAATTTTATGACTCAAAATTTAAATTTAAACCTCTTTGGATTTTTTAAAATTTCAAACAGTTCAGTCATTGTTATTAGCAGGCGGTAAACTTCCGTTTCACAGATTTTCTGGTAAAACCCCTCCAAGTTGGGGGGGGGGGGGTCCCCTCATAGCGAGGCGAAAAAGCCCTTGAGGCAATTTATGATCAACAAAAAGCCTCTGCCAAACTCGGCAAAAATCCGACGCAAACAGTGGATTTGTATAAGGACACACACACACACAAACATCCATTTTTTTAGGTTGTTGTTTTTGTAACATTTTGATGACATTGATTAAATCGTGGTTTTTTGCTGTCCCTTGACAAGCGCTAAACAGCGAGGGGTTATAAAGTCGTTTTTCATTTCTAGGAAATAACTTTTATTGCGCGGTGCATAGTTTCAGATTTCAAACTGAATTCTGGCAGCTATTAGACGTAGACCTCACGCACTCGTATTTTCAAGAAGAAACTCCTCAATCCATTTAAACACTTTAAAACGTAAAACCCCAACCGGAGCGAATCGAGTTGCAGATATTTACGAAATGCTGCTAATTATTTTTATGCAAGCAGCCGTATGTAATGAGCCAATTCGTATAGCTTTCGAACAAGTGAGAAAAAAAACATGAGTACTTACCTGTTTCATGATCTCGCAGCTACTGAAATAATTCACATTGCTTGGGAACCGGTTTCAAAACAAAATATAGATACAACGTGCCTTTGAAAATGTCTTGAGAAAAGTGAAACTCTTAGCCGTTGGCATGAAGGACACACACATAGGCAGGCCTTCATTTTAACCGGACGTTTAAAATATTTTTCTTATCTGCTTCATTTATTATTGATCTGAAATAACTTCAGAGAACAAATCTATTGACCAGTTAATTAATTTTGAAATGCGTCTTTTGATTTATTCAAAACTTCAAGAACGAAAAATTGAAGTTTTTTTTCTTCTTTTTTTTTAAGATAGAGAAAAAAACTTTTAGTTAGGAGGAGGGGAGTTTAGTTGGGAAGAGGTTCTTTTGACGACTTCAAAAGGCACCGAACTATTTGTGTGCACAACGGAGGAAGGTAGAGTAATGATTCTTACTTAAGGGAAAATAGGAGGGAAATGTACATAAATAAATCAATATTTTTTTTTTAACGAAGTATGATTTCAAAGCTTAAGGCATACTTTCCAACCAACTAATATCCATAAAAATGTTAGGATTTTTTTTTAATTGTTTACTTAATTACACCATTGATGGAGAGTAATGTCAAGCATTGGGATAACTGTGCTCAAAATTTTCATATAGCCTGTAAGTATGTTAAAAGTCACATTTATAGTTGGGTGAGCCGTTCACACTCCTACATATTTTGTGTAACCAATACATGAGGCTTTATGCGACTTTTTTTTCACACTTATTGCAACCGCAGTAAGAGGTTGTCCACAAATGATGTCACGTTTTGAGGGGGAGGGAGGTTCGTGGGTCAAATTGTGACAGTTTGTGACGAGGGGGAAGGAAGGGGTAACAAGAAATGTGAATTTATAAGAATATGTTAATGAAAAATAGCACGACAGGTGACAAAGGGGAGGGAGGGGGGTAACATGAAATCTGACATCACGCATTTTTTTTTTTAAAGAATATATTCATGAAAATGGCACGACAGGTGGCAAAGGGGGAGGGAGGGTGGTAACATGAAATCTGACATCACGCATTTTTTTTAAAGAATATGTTAATGAAAAATAGCACGACAGGTGACAAAGGGGAGGGAGGGGGTAACATGAAATCTGACATCACGCATTTTTTTTAAAGAATATGTTAATGAAAAATAGCACGACAGGTGACAAAGGGGAGGGAGGGGGTAACATGAAATCTGACATCACGCATTTTTTTTAAAGAATATGTTAATGAAAAATAGCACGACAGGTGACAAAGGGGAGGGAGGGGGTAACATGAAATCTGACATCACGCATTTTTTTTAAGAATATGTTAATGAAAAATAGCACGACAGGTGACAAAGGGGAGGGAGAGGGTAACATGAAATTTGAAGTCACGCATTTTTTTTTTAAGAATATGTTAATGAAAAATAGCACGACAGGTGACAAAGGGGAGGGAGGGGGTAACATGAAATCTGACATCACGCATTTTTTTTAAGAATATGTTCATGAAAAATGGCACGACAGGTGGCAAAGGGGAGGGAGGGGTTAAGCGCCGTCATTCAGGGCCCGAAGGATTGCGAGATCTTCTCGGTTTGGTTTGCCCTGAATGACGTAATGTTGAAGTGTGATATTTTGTGACAAATGGGGAAGAGAGGCCAAAAATGTTGAAAAAAAAAAGTGTGACAGCATTTATCGACAGTCTCTAAAGCTGAATTTAAGTAAAATAATCAAAAGTAAGTATTGATGTCAAGTTAAAAGTTCCTTGGCGCGGACAATCTTTGCTTAGATTTTTTTTTTCAACTAAATTTTCAACTTACCCCCAACTTTAAGTCCTGAGCCAAATTTGAACAGAAAACACCCGCTAGAAACAGGATCAGTTGAGGTAAATGGAAAAACAATTTCAATGTTTTAACTTTAGATCCTTCCTTTACTTCTGGATGAATTGAAAAATAAAACTTTGTGCATAGTGCCCAAGACTACTCTCTGAGGGTAACTGGGTATGAAAAAAATTGATTGTATAGCATTGTGTTAGCGAATGAAATTACTCTTACATTTACCCCAGCGTGTTTCCTTATACCCCAGAGACTAGGGGTAAATGGAAACAGTGATTTCTTTCTCCTTTAGGTTGATGTCGGTATATAATCGCAATATGCATAATAGGTTTGGAAGCTTAAGAAGTTCTACTCCTACAATACCGCCGTGCTAAGTGTAAAAATGGTATCTGCAGATGAGCTCAAAATGAGATATTCCTTGTAAAAATTTTACGCCTTTTTGTACTTGGTTCAGATGTCACTTATTCAAATTAAAAAAAATATTTCCCATTCACAAATGACAATAAAACTCCACATTTAAGTAAATTGTGTTAAAAAGAACCACCTGGTGACAATAACTCAATTTTGAAAACATGTGCAGAACATTGTGCTTAGCACGGCAGAATACTACCGGCCCGACTTGTCTAGTGATCACAGAAGACTGACTGCGATGGAGAGGTCTCGGGTTCGAATCCTGGCTAAGGCATGGATGTACATTCTCTCCCTTATCCTCGTCCTTTCTTTGCGTGAATGTGCTGTGAATGGTTGACTACATTTTAAACGAGTCCTTATGGCATGTGTGTACTGTGGAAGTTTGACTTCATACCAAATTACGATACAGTTGGTAAAGTGAAGCAGCGCACCCCAAAACTGCCAACCTAACTGGCATAAGACAACAACAAGTACAACAGAATACTCAATCTGCGGCCAATAGATCGCATTTCGCCCATTAAATCTAACAAATGAGGCAGTGAGAAGCAAAGGGATGTAAATACTAAAATTAAAAATTTGGAGATAACCAGTGCAAATGGTTGGTGGGCCTCTCCTCTGTCGTGAGGCAAGAGATAGTACTAGTAGACTTGGTTGGTGCTGCTATATTGCATGATTAAGAAAAACTTTTCAATGAAAGGCTACCTAGGATTGAAACTTTAAACGTGTTTTAGTCAAAACTTAAAAATGTCCACTTACATTTCTTTGCTTTACACTGCCTCAAATGTAATCTGAAATCATTTTTAAAAAAAATCACACAACAAACTAAATAATGCTCTAAATTTATGCAAATTACAGACCAAAGTATTATTTACTTTCAAATTTAATCTTCCAAGAAATAAAAAGACTGACTTAGATGTTTCCAAGTCATGTATGAGGTTAGTGTTAACAACTAAATTGTACATCAAAAATAGCCGGAAAAGTGAAGTTCATAACTAAATGTTATTAATAACCTTTAATACGAGATCTAAAACAAATTAAAACCAGTTACTTTGCATTTTAGACCTACTGGAGAGGAAAATGTAAGATCACTAAACTTCAAAATACAATTTTTTTTTTACACTGTCATCTTCGAACGGTATGAAGCCCAGTGGCGTATATATTATTTTATTTTGGAGGGGGCCCAAATAAAAAAAAATGAGCCCCCCCCCCACCCCCAACGCACTTTTTTTTGAGGGGGGGAGGAAAGCAACAGTGCACTGATTTTCTCTTTTTTTTTAATTTTTTCGAGGTGGGGCAAGGACTTCATACCGTCTCCCCCGGAGGGCACTCTTAAGAAATTTTCCCTTCTGGGGGAGGTGGTGGATATTTTTTGAAATTTTAGTCCTAAGAACGCAGTTTTAGACGGTCTCTGGTTATGCTACGAGGAGGAAAAATTAGGGGTGCGCTTCTGCGAAAATTTTTAGGAATTAAAATCTTAAAAACGCCAAGACTATATTGACGTTAGAGTGATAAAAGGAATGGGATTTTTTTTAAGTTGTCCTCGATCTTTTTTTTTTTTTTTTTTTTTTTTTAATGAAGGTAAATCGATCACCCCTCCGCCCGATTTCTCGAAATCGAAGTTCTAAAAACGCAGTTTCAGACTAACTTCGATAATGTTACGGGCAGGGTGGTTCTGGGGCTCTCCCCAAAAACTATTTCGAAATTGAAGTCTTAAAAAACGAAGCTTTAAAGAGATATTCAATGATACTAGGTCGAAGGATTCAAACGTTCTCCACCTTAAATTTTTCGAAATTGTAGTTTTTTCATTTTCAGATTTTATACGGGAGCAACCGGACCCTCGTCCGAAATGGTTTCGCAATTGAAGTCTCAAAAGGAGCCGTGGTAGCCCGATCGGTAGAGTGTCGGATTCGGGGCCGGATGGTCCTGAGTTCGAACCTCGATGGTCGAAGGCCCACCGTCGTCATTAAAGGGGACTGGGCGACGTTAAATATGCTCGTGGTCTCAATGTCCTCCAAGTGAAACGATTCCTCTGGGGGTGCTAGCACGAGGTAGCTATTAGCTCCTGGTCTAGTTCTAAATTCTCATGAACTGTTCGATCCGGTGATGGTGCTGCCATCTATCGGTATAAAAAATAATGGAGGCAAGGCACTCAGTATGCAGTCCTCGACATAAATACAGTTGTAGTCAGTTGTGACTCGGAATCGAAAATCGAAATCGAAATCGAAATTTGCGTTCAAAAGTTACGTTTTCTGGAGAATGACCCTTATGCTGAAATCGTCATTTTGGGATAGTTAGATTAAGAAAGTTGATTAGATCCCATGGGTTGTAGTCAGTTGTGACTCTGAATAGGAATAGGAAGTCTTAAAATGAGCGCGACGGGTGAACCATTTTTGGCAACATTTGGGGTTCGGCCATTTTTCAAAATTGAAGCTCCATTAAAGCAATCTTTAACGATTTTTGATGCTTTCAGAAGGCAAGGCGTTTGGTAGTTGTCCCCTGGAAATTTTTTCACATTGAAGCCCAGAAAACGAAGTTTGAGAAGCTCTAATGGTTTTACTGGGCGGAGGGGGCTTCGAGGTGTAGCATTTTGAACACTTTCTTACTTTGAGACCGACGAGGAAAAAATGGGGCGAGGAAGGGGGGGGGGGGTGAAAAAAATAGGTTTTGGACGTAATTACTTGAGTAACATGGATTTTTTTTTATTTTAATTTTCTTTTCAAAAGCAATTTAGATTTTTTTCCCGACATTAGGCAATCTTTGGAACTAAGGAAGTGTTCGAGAATCCTTCTCTGAAAGATAAAGCACAATTTCAGGTCATCTTTATAGACGTTTAGAGGTAAGGAGCGGTTTTAGGAATCATCCTCTAAAACTTTTCAAAATTTAAATCTTACAGACACAATATCAGACTATTTTTGGTAGTAACCATAGTGAAAAAGTGGTTCGGGGAACTTCCTTTAGAAATGTTGATGTCCGAAAGACTACTAAGTAAATGCGTTTTTATGACATCGATTTCCATTATTACTCCAACTGAACAACGAAAACTTATATTAAATTTCTTGCAAGGGACGATAGTTAAGGAGAGAAACATTTTGAAGTCCCTTCTTTTCCTACTGAATAGGAAGGAAAAAAAAGGGGGGGGGAGGTGAAAGAAAGAGAGGGCAACTTACTTTGCTAAGCAATTAGCTGCATCTGTTAAAAAAATTTTAATATAAAGATTTCCTTTTGAAAGAATTGAGATTTTTTCCCACAACATTATTTGCTTTTCTTTTTGTTAAAACAACTTCGGTTTCCCAAGACACGTTATTTTCCTGAGTAAGGGGTACGGATCCCCTGACCCCTTTTGAACAACACATTGCCTGGTGCCATCTAACTCAGGGTTCCCAAACTTAAAGGATTCGCGGCCCCCTTCGAAGAATTAGAATTTTCTCACGGTCTAGTTTTATATACATACTAGTGGTACCCGCACGAGCACGGCTTTGCCCGTAGTAGAAAATTAAAGGGTCATTTGGTTGCCCTGTGCATTTACAAATAATGGATAATGGTTTTCTTGCCCAATTTGCTGTGTTCATTTGCTCGTCCCTGTTATAGTAATTTGCTCGTTCACGTTATAGTAATTTCCTCATTCACGTTGTGGAAATTTGCTCGTCGGCGTTTTGATAATTTGCTCGATAAAATGCTCTTAAAATTGAAATAGAAAAGGAACAAAATCGAATTTTCGAAAAATCGTTTCTAGGTCACACCCCCATGCCACAAACTAATTTTGTGCCGAATTTCATGAAAATTGGCAGAACGCGCTATGCGTGTCACAGACATCCAGACAACTGGACATTCAGTTTTATTATTTATAGTAAAGATTATTTTTACAATGGACACTTCGTGGCACCTCTCACCTCTTCCTGTGGTACGCAGTTCGGAAATCTCTGATCTAACGTATTATAATTATTTCAATCACTATCATATTTATTTATTTATTCTTTTTTTTTGTAACTAAAAGTTTGGAAATTATTTGTAAGTCACTAAAACCAAAAATAACTACCTTTATTTAAATTTTTTTCCACATTTTGGAGGGGACCCTGGCCTTCCTCAGCCCCTTCCTTATATACGCCCTTCAATGAAGCCTATAGAATTATTTGGAAACACGCGGATGATCAGTATGTCTTCTTCGTTTGGCTTAGTCTTCACTTACCAATAGTTTTGTTTAAAAAAATCACCGCACGTGTAGTAATAGAGCTTGTTTCCGTCCACCCTATGTTTCCATTTATTCCACCTGACTCTACTATATTACATTCCGACTTGAACAGAATCACTATCACGCTTAACAAAAAGTTGAGCAGCTTCAAATTGCAACCATTATGGTGGCAGCAGTTCCATGATTTACAATATGGCCGCTACCAAGCAGTAATCGAAGCTCGGACCATAATCGTCGTTTAATAATTCAGGTGAGTTGACAATTCATCATAATTATATTAGTCATAATCTACCGTGGTCAGATAATACAGTAACAGCAAATTTTTCATTTTTTTTTGTATTTTTGACATCCAGAATGTGTGTTAGCTTTATTGTAAAAGCTTGCTTATTTGTTTTTTGCTGTGAAAAAACCTCTAGTTCCAACATTTCCCTATTATTAGTATTGAATCCAAAACGCGTTTCTTCAAATATCGCGAAAACTCATTTCTTCTGATACTGTCGTTTACCTACACACGGCAGTTGATAGTTTTAGTAGAAATACGAATCTAGTCAAAAAATAACTATTCAGCCATCTAGTTTCATTATTTATTTCTATTGTGATTTACGTAAAAGATTTTCTACGCCAAATTCGCCATACTGAAGAAAATACTTTCTAGATAAACTATTTGCGGGGTTTTTTTTTGTTATTAAATTGTAAATGACTCTTCCGATTCAAATTTATCACGAAAGATGTGTTATTAGTTCACTAATCCTCAACTGCTAAAGTGCTTCTTTGTAACGTAAATCGTAAGGTGCGGTGTATATAACCTTACAGGGCCGCCGAGAGCCAAGGCGAGCCCCTTGTCAGTTTAGTCGCCCCCCCCCCCCCTTCTCACATAAAAAGTATTAAGTTCATACTACTCCGATTATGAGTCGGGCCCCCACAAGGGCAGGGCCCCTAGTTTTCGACTAGGCTGACATAGCCTCTTGTCGACCCTCCTGTAATCCCATTACTTGTGCACTCCACAAAATTTAACAAATTAAAGTAGGAAATGTTTCCAATGGTTTTTGTATTATTTATTTATATAAATACATCTGAAAGAGTTCTGTATGTGACATATATAAAGCTATAAGATTACAAAACGTTCGAGTTCTTCTGGGGTGTAACACATCCCACGACACCAATTAAGGGTTTATGTATGTGAGGTGTAAGTAAGTACTTTGAAGAAGCTATGGTTTTATAAATATTGGTTTCGTTTATATATTCATAGAATACATTCAATGAACTATACGTATATCCAAAACTGTTTCTTCTTCTGCTCCATTAAAAAAAAAAAAAAAAACTGTAAATTTTTATATCTGCAATGGGTGCGGGATCTATAATAGCTGATTAACTTCAATATGACGCTGCACATCGACGTGAACACAAAACTGAAAAAATATCGCACTAAATTACCTAAAATGACCGAAAATTGATGTTTAACTTATTTAACCAACCCTGGATTAACATTTTTGGCAAATGGTTGTATGAAAATTTGTAGTGGGTGTTGAGCTGAACGAAAAAAAAGTGATACGTCCTTTGTCTTACGTGATTTTGAGCCAAAATTTAGAGTACAGAATCTATAGAAACGTTGGCTATTGCATATGTTATCGCTTTAGAGCCATTCCATGGAAAAGCAGCCACTTTATTCCTCGCGTGACAGTTCATATATTGCATTAAAAAGTAATTTTAAAAGCTAATGAACAAAATGTTATCTCACATTATGTTTGTGATTTCTTGAGCTACAAAACTTTGTTTATCATTACCCTTTTAAATTATTATTTTTAATAAAATGATGAACTGTCACGTGCGGAATAAAATGTCCATTTTTCCGTGGAATGGCTCTTAAGCGCATAAATCAGTTATTCTAATAGTCAAACCTCACGATAGTGAACCTGAGATGTAACGATCCACTGGTTGTAGTGAATCTTTTAAATTGTTCCAACTAAATCCCAAGGTCGCTTTTTTTTTTTTTTTTTTTTTTTTTTAACGCTTATAACGATTACTAAACGCTAGAGAATCAGGTATAGAGATCGAAAAATTGTTAAATTTTCAAGCATTTCATAGTACTTAGCGACGTTCCTCACCAATTTTTCCCTAGGCAAAGATAATCTTCTGTTATAGGCCCCTTTTCAGCGGAATATCTCGGTCTAAACCACATCATTATTTTTGCAGTGACCACGGCTAAATTAGGCGAGCGAAAAGTTTTTTCTGCAGAGGATTAAATTAAACTTTTCTGAAATCAGAACGTAGCAAAAGTCCTCAATTTGCAAGGAATTTACCCTTTCTAAATTTATTTAAATTCTTTCTATATATAAGAATTCTAAAGCAGTTGTCAATATTTTGAGCAATATTTTTTACAACCAAGACTGTATATAAACACATTGTGCATTTGTTTACAATAGAGAGACTGAAATGCACATAAAATTCAAAAGCTTGCGACCGAAAATAATATATAATACTTTCTCATACTATGTTTAAATGGGTGAATATACGCTATTTGAATTTCAACGGCGCCTAGAAATTTTTTAGGTAAAACAAATTATATTATTGTTATCGTATACTTTTTAATAACGAATATTGTCTTTTATGTGGCCCACACAGACAACTCTCGATTACTATTTTATTTTAGCATTTATAGCTGAAAATAGTTAAAAATGCATACTCCCCTAGCCTCCCCTTTTTCTACATTTTATACAAACCAATTCAACGTTCTTTTAAAAATAATCTGGCATAATGTATTTTACCATAATTGTACACCTAAGTAAACATTAAAACATATTTTTTCAAAAAAATTGTAAAAATATATTTATTAACATACAAAAAATTATTCATTTTCACGTGACATAATAATAATTTCACCCTATCCTGGCGAAATAAAAAAACTCTAATTTAGCATTAAAATTGCTAAAAAAGTTCTTGACCGTAAATAACCAGCGTAAAACAAACTAAAGTTAGATGCAAGCTAATGGGTTCGAGTAAAATTCAAGTAATATTGCAATCAATTCTCTTTGCACTGCTACAAAACGTGCTTGTCCCAGTCGTTTCAGTATTTCCATTGGTAAGCATACAGGGTGCTCCGTTTTAACCTGCAAGACCTTTATTTTCGCTACCGTTAGTCTTAGATGAATACTTCCAGTTGCAAAAATGTTCAGAATCAGGTGCAGAGTTAAGATTTTGAAAGTTTGAAGTGCAAATTTAAATAAGTCAAAAAATACAAAATTTAACTTTTTATACGGGCCCCAGGTCCCCTAACTAATATTTAGAGAAATAATTTCCTTTGAAAACTGTTACTGGCACAAAAAGCTTGACATTTGTGCTACCAAAACTCAAAGAGATATTCTAGTTTAAAGTTTTAAGGAAACATACAGAAAATGAGATTGGAACTTATCGCCCTTTCAGAAGAATGACAGGTCGTCAAACTAAGAATAACAAGGTGTTTGTTTTTCATTGTTATTCAAAAATAAATGCAAATGTTATTCTGTGATACGCAAAAACACACTACAAAACCTCGAACAATTTGAAAAACCACAATCTATGCACACATATAATTTCAAACACTTGTTAACCGCTATATCTTCCCTAAAAATGTGTTATTGACGACAAGTGAAAAGTGGCATAAGTCACAAAACGCTGCGTTTCATATCTCGTTGAATATTGGTCGTACTAATGTCAAACTTTTTGTGTTGGAATTATTTTTCAATGGATATTATTGCTCTAAATATTAGTTAGGGGACCTGGGGCCCGTATAAAAAGTTAAATTTGTATTTTTTGACTTATTTTTATTTTTACTTCAAACTTTCAAAATCTTAACTCTGCAACTGATTCTGAACATTTTTGCAGCTGGAAGTATACATCCAGGACTAACGGCTGTGAAAATAAAGGTCTTGCAGGTTAAAACGGAACACCCTGTATAATCATTGTCGGATGGAAGCTGTTTTTATGACATCACTCAGTTAGTTTGCCGTTGTTCTATTGCAATATTTTCCAGCATCTAACTTGCAGTTAAGGTATCCGACTAGGTTGAAAACACGATTTTAGACCAAAATCATATTGATGTATCTCAGCTGTCCAATGGTTGAATAGGATATCGCACCCCAGCAAGGAAAGTGACACAACTCAAAATTTGGGGAAAGCGTACTATAGCTTTTGGTTGGCACATCATTAAAATTTCATAATTTAGAAGAAAATTTTCCGGTCCTGAAGTATGGATTATTAGTTTAGATAACAGAAACTAACCAGTAAACATCACATCATTATCTTTTTGTGTCTATTGTTATATTTGAGACTAAATCGCCTATACTACTATTGTGTAAAACCTTCATTTTCTCCAAATGTGCTTTTTTGAGTTGTGTTACTTTCCTTGCCTGGGTGCGATATGTAGACAGAAATATGTTGCTTTTACTGAGAACTTGGTATACGTAATGAAATGTAGTTACTCTGTCTAATTCTTTGTACATTCTAAAAAATGTAACTTATTGGGCCATTCCGCGGAAAACGGTCATTTTGTCCCGTACGTGTACTCATATATGTCATTAAAAGTAACACTTTAAAATATTAATGAACATTTTTTTTTCATGACGTTATTTTATCTTGGACAAAAAATTCGTCATTACCCTTTAAAAGCATTACTTTTAATGACATATATGCCGTCACGTGCTGGACAAGCGGTCAACTTTTTCGTTTAACGACCCTATTTCTTAAAATTGAATGTTTTTAGAAAAAAAATTGACAATGGATAATAAAAAATTGTGGGATGTGTTGTAATCGGCAATGAAAGATACGGTTACATCTTCAATCAAATTGAAATGCATACAGGAAAACAACTGTATGGATTTTATTCTCTATTCAAAAGGTTTAACATTTTCTTCTCGTTACATAATAGGCCTTCTACAGCCTCCCAAAATGATGAATAACTTATAAAAAAGAAAATTACAGTATTTAATTAAAAACATTTTCAGTGAAGAGGTCAGAAAATTTTGCTCCTCTTTCCCAAGACTTGCAATGTAATGCACGTATTTATGCGTGAAATTTTTTAGCGTAATTAAATAGCAAATCAAACTTTACGAGCAAAATGCTCGTTTTAGGCGTGCTTTCGTATTAAGAAGGTTCAACTGTATTCATTTGAATGTTTATGCTCAGTATTTTCGTTTTGTATGAACTTGTGCTTTACTGTTAGGTACTTATTTACAAAATATTCCCTTAATTACTGAATGAAGCGCATAACGCTAGTTTCGTTACTTAAAACCATTCGCTGATTAAAATATAAAACAGAAACACACAAATTCTAGTTCTTTGCAGTTAATGAAAAAAATACAAAACATATAGGGTTGGCTTGGGTAAGTGGGACCCTTTTTGAGAACAGTTCGTTTTCGAAAACTTATGCAAAAGTTCTGAAACAAAAGAAATTACACTTATTGTCTTATTTTATCTTGAACATTATTAATAAACAAAAGTTTATCATTATTTTCTAAAATAATGCTTAAAATATTCTTAATGATTATATTTAAAAAAAAAATGGGTGTCCCACTTACCCCATAATAAGGGGTAAGTGGGCCATCCCCCTTTTATTTAAATTTCAATCAAGTATATCTAATAAAGGGGTAAGGAGGTTTTACTTAATAAAGTATGTAAATTTTAGTATGAATTAGTTTTTTGTAAATGCATCCATTTACGAAATATTTACAGTTTTTTAAATCTGTATGACAGAACATTTTTAAACAAAAAACAAAACAATTACATCTGTGAAATTTATTGAATGCCTATAGGTACATATTTTACTTTTAACATATAAAGGTGTGTTGAATAAGCATAATACCGCTGATTAAGGTCAATTTCGGTAAATTAGCCAAAACTATAAGCTGAAAGAGAAATTGGAAACACTAAATGGCTGCATCTGTTTAAAGTGTGCTAAGGAAGAACTATAATCGGACTGGACTTCATCCTCAATAACAATTCCAACATCCTCTACACCAGGCCAATAAAAACTGACCATTTCTATTCGTTATTGCAAATTCAGCAGTATTTTTTTTTTAATTTGTATTATCAACTTCCAACATTAGACCTACATAACACTTTATGATTTATTTTGATGTTTCACAAATACATAATCACCAGTTTTAGCAGTTTTTGTAGCTGAACTATCAATTCCTACTAGGTCATCATAGTTGTCTTGTATTTCACTAACACAAATATTTAATCCGAGTTGCTTTTGATTTTAAAGTCCTCATCATTATAGGGGGTCCCACTTACCCCATAGTGAGGCAACCCACTTACCCCTTATAGCAAAATTTGCATGGTAAGTGGGACATCTACTCTTAAACATTTATTTGTAATATTTTATACAAAAATGTTTGTTGCATTATGAACTTTAAGTTAAATTATACGAAAAATTAATGATCGTAAAAAAAATAATAAAAACTAACCTGGAAACACATCTTCGAAAAATGTTGCTTGAACTCGCAAAAAATATTTTTCAGAATTTGTATTTTTTTTTTTTTTTTTTTCACTAAGAGCTATGACCTAGAAAAAAAAAAATTCTACGAAATCCAAAAATATGTAAAACCAATCACTGTAAGAAAATTTAACATGATCAGTGTAAAAAAGTTTGAAAACTTTATTCATATTTCAGTTTAAGGGGGTGTGACCCACTTACCCCAACCAACCCTACAGAAAGAATGTTTTATTTAAACATAATCCGTACATCTCAGATGGAGAATAAGCTTAAGACGCTTATAATTACACGTCACTTTGTCTTTTTTTTTTCCTCGAGTGTACTACATAAAAAATAATATTGAACAGTTTAAATTCAATGAAAATAAAGAAATATTTAAAATATTGCATGCTGAAAGGTCAAGAGAAACTTTTTTTTTTTTTGCAAACAACGAACTTAAGCTAACCGTTATTAGAAAAAAAAACGCTAGATTGAGAGCTGTGTATGAATACTTAAAAATATATGGGTAATATTGTAAAAATCGAGTCATCAAGTAGTCAAGAAATGATGAAATTATGTTACATGTAATAGTTTCAAGTTCCATATTAGTAATGAAAAAGGTGCATAGCGGAAAACAAATCAATTTATGACCGTGAAAAGCAAGAATGAATGAAAGTTGTGTTCAATTTCCGCAGCTCACTTATATATATTTGAAACGAAGAGCAGTTTCTAAATTGTGCCACATGAATCAAGAAAGATTTATTTTTGGAAAAGGTAAGAGCTAAAATTCACTTTTAGACGTAAGAACTTAATGTCTAAATTTTCTGGGTTAAATAACTTTTTTTTTTAAATTTCCAACGGCTTCGTGAATTCATGTAAAAGTGATGCTCTCATAGAATTGCTTAAAAAGTTCAGTTAGTGGTAATTTTTCTCTCACTTCTCCATTCAAACGCCTGTCTAACAAGTGACAACAAATTAACTTTTCAATACGATGATGTGTATGCATCAGATTATCAAAACTAGAACATAATCTTTGATGTGTATTTCGAACGAAATCGTAGTCTCTTAAACTTAAATTCAGTCATTAATTGCTGTTACATGAATCTCAAATTTTCTGCCAGTGAAATTGACTCTGAAGGCTCGTCTACTCTTCCGGCGACGAGAATAACACCAGAAGTTTTATCTTGTACATAAAACTGAAACGGATGATTTGCGATGAACTCTTTGACTCCTCTAAAAGCTAAGGGCAGAAACTTCAACTTTGTGATTGTTGCAGCATCGTTTCCTTCTTCATCTACTTCTACCAATGTTTTCTGAACAATGTCATCGATGTAAAAATCGTTTGCGTCACAAATTCCAGAAAAGTTGGCCTCAAAAGAATGAAAAAAGTCTTTTACACCTACATCAATGAGGACTTCTTTTAGATTGGTTTGGAATTGAAATTTCATTCTTGGGATAGCTACCATATCTAGTTTCGTACTTATCATTTTACTCTTGATATCACACAACATGTCGCCATCGATCTGTAAATTAGCAGGTTGGTCGTATTGAATTGGTAACGCCAAGATCATGCTCATTTTCTCATCCTAAAAAGAAAGAATGATGTATTAATAATTTAGCAATGCAAAAACAAATAGTGGCCGACTTTTTAAAAATGAAATGAAAAAGAAAAAAGAAATTTTTTACGAGTAAAATTTCTGTAATTTGATATCTTTGCTTTGAGACGTTTTGACTCTAACTGTATCTTGAAGTATTTTTTTTCTCTTCAACTTATTTCGCCTTCAGTCATTAAAAAACCAATAAGCCATTTTCATTTTTTTAAATTAAAAGATAGAAAACTTGGTAGCACACTCAGTGATTCCAAACTTCGAGAGGACATTGCAAATTTTTGCCACTTTATTGTAAACTCTAAATTTATTTAGGACATTTATTTCTGTATGCCAGCATAGGATCATCATTAAATAAATGCAAACTTCATGATAAGATTTATCTCATTTTGCAAGCGTAGAAGTTTTTGTGTTGCTGAAAAATAAAAGGCATACATCTGTTTCGTAGAATTGGTTCAGTACTGACCGAGTAATCGCAGTTTAAAACGAAAATATTAGTCTCTCCGTGATTGCAATCATGCTTTTAACGTCGTTCATTTACAAAGTAAAAAAGATATTACCGGTTTTGGAGGCAGAAAAGACCTTGAGAAAGATTCTTATGGCACTCACTTTATTGGCTATTATATAATGGAACCTGAAGACCAGTGACCACAAGAACTTTTCATAGCTGACTGAAGTTTTGGGGTTTGTGTTCACGATAATCATTGAGTTCTCCAACAGAGTTAATGACGAGCGAAAATTTGCATGGAGACGTGTAAAATAGTGATAGACTCGGTTTGCGCATAACACTCGAACACTGAAAATTGGGATTTGAGGTCAATTCTTTTGATTACCCCTCCTTCTTTCATTGCTAATTTGTTTACAACATTCTTTGCTTCGTTCTACTGCGGTGCTCCAGGCTTTCAAATCTCAACAAGATAATGTTTAGTATGCTAACACGTACTTTTCTCTCCACCATCAGATCAGAAAGATCAATTTAGAATGGTGCCTTAGGATCATTCCACTGCATGCATTGACCACTTCTCGTCTTTTGTGACATTGCGTGGTAATGCATCACCGCAAAAAACGAGAAGTGGTCAATTACTTCCCATAACGGGAATCAAGCTCTCCTAACCTTAGGGGAAGGCAAGACTCCTTATCTCTACATTTGCCAGCGCGTGAGAGCTGGTGGGTTTATTCCTATGTCTACACCGGGAATGGAACTTTCGTGGTGGGATCGAACCCGGGTAGTCTTGATGAAAGACAGCGGCCCTAACTACTAGTACACACGAGACTCGAGTCCTAATCCCTGAACCGCAACAGACTGGGGTATTGCATGTCTCGATAAGCTTATATGTACGTGTTTTCTTGTATTGAGTTTTAGTAAATTTAAATGTTATTTGTTATTAATTTCGACGTACGTTTGTAAAATGTGGAATAGTCTTTTTTTTCGAACTTATTTTGTGTTTAAAATTAATATTAAACTCTGGTAATTAAAAATGCGAACCAAAAACTTATTTCTGTGTGCAAAAGCATGTAGGAACAATTTCAATATAAGCGGACTACTCTCCGAGTCAATTTATAGGAATTATTTATTTATTTAAATAACAACCTACTATTATGCATCAAGAGAAAAATTATAGAGTACTCTGTACATTTATATAACCATATGCAGTCGGACCTCCATATTATCGAAGTAGCAAATTGCCGGAAAAAAATTCGATATGTTGAAATGATCTTAGTTTATCATAAATTTTGGCCAACTGTAATGCCTTTTCATGTTTTTGAGTGCGTTTACTGTAAGTTTCAGCCTACTTTTATTAGTTTTTTTGATTTCTCATAATAGCAGGAACTCTGCTTGCGAAAATACTAAATTTACCAGAAAGGACATTGTTGCTCCTTCATACATCTTCCTTTTTCGGCTATTCAACTTCATCCGCAACATGAGGGAATTTTCATTTTGACAATGTAATCGAGAGAAAAGTAAAAAATCAATCTAACTTGAATGATTTTCACTGAAGCTAAAAAGACTAGGAATGATAATCAACAAACAACATTGATAACTTGAAACTGATTTTACTATATTACTGGTTGCAACTAAGATTTGAAATAAACTTGAGGGAATTTAAGAACTCTAGAACGGAACAACACCTATCTACCCGCCCCTCAACCCTAGATTTCTTAACCCTATATTTCATAATCATTACTGACCCAGGCAAAGCAGGGTATTTTTGCTAGTGTAACATAAGTTGGCTAATTTAAAACGTTTTTCTAGCCACTTCTTAATATCTATTTCTCCTGGAAATTCTGGCACAAAGTAATATGCAATATTTTTAAATTCAAACTGCGCTGACTTGTAACTGAACAAATATTTAAGCAAATAGATACGAAAAAAAGATAAAGTATAAAGCACTACATATTATATATATATATATATATATATATATATATATATATTATATATATATATATATATATTTAATGTACCTACGCGGGTGGATTAGAAATAAAAATTCTTTTCCATGTGTTTACGTGATAAACGCGATTTCATATAAAGTTAATTTTCTAATCAAATATAACAACATTAGCACATTAAATGTATTTATCAATTCCTACTAAAACTGAGTATGTAGTATCCCGCATTGATGCTTGTACAGTTCCTCGAATATCTTCCATTTCGGGATCAAAAGAAAAACTTTGAAGATGAGAAGATTTCAAATGGTTTTCCCCTCGTTCAATTAATTTAATATTGTCGGAAAAAAAGACGGTAATATCGTAGAACGAAGCCATTCTCGACAAACACTGCGGTAGTTTCAACACACGAATCGTTTGTTGTTGCCCAGCGCCATGTTGTGACGTCAGACTCCAGTCGTGTGACGTCGACTTTATACTCATTGAACGTTCGCTAAACAGGCTCATTGCTCGAATAGGAATTAAAGTATTACTATTTGTGAAATGCTGCAGGATAACATCTTTGTATCATATAGTGTATTTGTTGGGTAAAATCTTATTACTATTATAAACGCGAGCGTTTGTATGTATGGATGTATGTAACTCTTTCACGCAAAAACTACTGAATGGATTTTCATGAAACTTCACAATAATGTAGCTTTTACATCAGAACAACACACAGGCTATAATGTATAGAGATATTGTGTGAATAGTCAAAAATATATAACGATAAGTGTCAAGTAAGTTGCAAAAAATTCTGCCTTCTGCGAGCTATTCTGGCGTGCGCGATCCTTGTATCAAAATAAATACTTTTATCGCATCTGTTTTTATATAAATTGCATTGCGTATTTGGGTTAAATTCTTTTTTCTACGGGGGAGAAAGATTTTCCTTTTGTATTCGTGCAAAGTGGAATTTAATTTAAAACATTTTTTTCTAGATGGAGCGGAATGATCATTTATGTAAATCGCGCTGCGTATTTGAGTTAAAATCTTTTTTTCTATGGGGGACAGGATTTTCCATTTGTTCTAAATATAATGTCTTCTTTCATTACGTTCTTTTTCTGCGAAGGAAAGGGGATAGAGCGGGGCTTTGCTTAAACGTTTTAGTTAAAAAGATCGGATCACTAATTGATTGGAGTTCACTTCGTTCGCAGCTGGGTTTCGGTAGCTTGGTCGCTTGGAGAGATTGAAACACTGTGCGATACAATAAACAATGACGTTGGTGGATCATATGACATTTTAAAGCAACTGCTAATGCAATTTAATGCTTTTTATTTCGTTGGAGAAATATTTTAAATTGCAAAAGAATTTTTACTGTTTTTTTTTTTTTTTCAATATGATGTGTGCGGGAAGGGGGTATTTTCATGTATTCAATGGAAGTTCTTTAAATTCTTGGCACGGGCATCGCCGTGCTGGTACAGCTAGTGTGTCTATACTCTAGAAAGTATAAAAGACGCACGGAAGACGTTTCATCGTTACAACATTTTTTTCCCTCCTACTGTCGATCAAGCTTAATGAGTTTTTACATTACTTGAGACAAAGTTGTGTTTTCGCATCGCACATAGAAGTATTTGCATCAAAAAACCGGGCAAAATCATTTGTTGCGTTTTTTTTTTTTTTTTTTGTCATAAAATGCATTGAAAAATGCTACTCTATCGCAACTAGATGTTGATTTGGGGAAAAAAATTCTTGAAAAATTGTTTTCATTTTCCTTTTCAATACACTGATCGCAATTAAAATTGCTCATCTAGGATTTATTACTGCGTCTTGCAATTATCATATTTACTGCCTCTAGGAAAAACAACTTTGTTTTTCGGAGCTGTCTGGATCTACTACCACTTCTTAAGTTGAGGTTAGAGTTTCGTAAGTGTAGTATGCATCTGTTAATTCATTCGTGAAAATTATTGTGAAAAATGTAATCGGTGATGCTAAGAGTGCCTATTGCGGATTATAGCTGCTTTCTTTGAAAGCTGAACAATTGATTGGATTGCTTGGAGCGGGGGGGGGGGGGGGGATTCAGCACCACGCATCAAAAACTTATATAAACTTTTAGGCATTGGATGGGTCGGATACTTGCATGGGTCGGCAAAATCTAACAGAGGAAGGATCAGTATTTTGTTATTTTGTTCCCTCCACCATCATTAATTATAACAAGTCTTACAGTAATATGTGATCTCTGCTTGATATTTGCATGGTTTTTGGTAATATTAAAAAAAATAAATAAATAAAAATCATACTTTGTCTGCTGGAATCCATCATAGCCCTATTTTTATACCAGTACCCTTTTTTGCTTCTTTTCCTTTGAAGACGTTTCTACAACCTCTACTAAGTACTACAGTGGCGGTCAAAATTATAAGAAAAATCACCAAATCTTGGCTGCATTTGTTCAGAAAGTTATGCAAATTTTATGACTGGAAACTAGTGGCAAAAGGAATTTTCGTTTATTACTTTTGTTGGAAATACAGAGGGATTTCGTGTTCATAGAACGAAACCAAGTCTATTTAAAACCTCCCTGAACGGACACTCCCAAATTGCAAACATCTCTTCGAGTCCCAGTCCCTTTATATAGGTTTTTCCATATTATTCACTCGAATAGCTTGCACTCCGAATAACGGGCAGTTATTTTAATTTAAAAACAAGTATTTTTCGGTTGCTGCACTGAAATTATAAACCAACAAATTAATAAAAATTTTCGCATTAAATTCAAATTTTTGTTGTTTCTAATTCTCTAATTTAGAAAAGTATTTACTTAATTTTAGAAACTTGTACGGTGAAACCTGTAAAGTTCACCAACCTTGTAAGTTGACCACTTGACTAAGTTGACCACTATTTTCAAGCACAGAATTAGATCTTATCATATAATTCAACCTCTATAAGTTGACCACCTGTTTAAGTTGACCACTAAAGTACTGCACCGCAAGTGGTCAACTTACACAGGTTTCACTGTTTTACAAAGTTTAACAAAGCCAGAAATTCAAAGCAACTTCATTTACCCATTCGAGCAAACATTAAAATTAAAAAATGTATAACCAACAAAATCTCTTTTTGAAAGATTTGTCTGAACAAGAAAAACAGAAAAACGATGAATAAATAAATATAATTTTCCTACTCTTACATTTTTTATTTATAGTTTGCCAAATTCAGCTTTTTTTTTTAAAAATAATGCATTGGAAATAAATTCTATTCTACGAAATGTATTACCAGGGCCTAGGGCCTTATAAATAATGCTTGGACAGTGACATTTTTTTGCGCCAGGAGAATAACATTTCCCTAGTAGCTTGCCTGTTACGTAAGCCCAGGATTATAATTAAGGTAAAGAGTGCTATTTTTCTATTCTAACCTCTTAATTCAACTACACCCTATGAGTAGAATTTTTTTTTTTTTTATTTAAAACAAAGATGTTGTCCAAGAGAATGACAGTAAAAATGTTACATACCCATTTTTTAACTTCAAAATTTTAGTAAGAGCAGCAAACAAATATTTGCAAAATACTCAAGGAATTTCACAAAATGGTGATGATAAACAGTGTTGCAGTACAGCAGATTAAAAATTTCTTTTAAAAAAATCGATAAAACTAATAATATGAAGCTGTAGAGTTTGTTTGAAAGCGCTTATCTCATCAGGAACTACTGGTTCGATTTGGAAAAAAATCTTTCTTTGTTGAATAGTTCATTCATTGAGGAAGGCTATAGGCTATATAAGATCACGCTATGACTAATAGGAGTGAAGCAGCAATAAAAAATGTTATGAAAACGGGAAAATTTACATTATAATATAAAATGCTTGGAACGTAGAATATGCGTAGCTACGACAGTGTTGCCAGATGGTCAAATCCAGATTTCCCCAATACCCTTCCAACTTTTGCCCAAAAAGCGATGTTCTCTAACAAAATTCCCCAAATTCAAAAATTATTTTTCCACTAATATTTTCATAAAAGGAATCGACTTCCTCTGATATTTTTGTCTCCTAAATTTTTTTTCTTTCTCCAAATAACCGAATTTTCTTATGAAATTCCCCAACTTTTCTTTTCTTCCCATTTTCGCTTTTTTCTTTGTCTTCTTTATCTTTTTTTATCTTTACTATTAATAAAGCTGAAAGTCTCTCTGTCGGGATGTCTGTCAGGATCTCTGTGACGCGCATAGCACCTAGACCGTTCGACCGATTTTCATGAAATTTGGCAAAGAATTGGTTTGTAGCAAGGGGGTGTGCACCTTTAAACAATTTTTCGAAAATTCGATTTTGTTCTTTTTCTATTCCAATTTTAAGAACATTTTCCCGAGAAAAATTATCATAAGATGGACGACTAAATTACCAAGTTTTCATAATGGAGAACCGTAACGCGGGCAAGCCAATTGGCGAGAAATTCATCATGCATTATTTGTAAATATACAGGGGAACCAAAATATCTTTTAATTTTCTACTACGGGCAAAGCCGTGGGGGTGCCACTAGTCATAAATACGAGCGCCTGACCGAGAGATAAGAAATTACCAAATATTTTTTTTTTTTCTACTCGCCTTTGCTACACTGCTTCTGTATGTACATTTAAACTATGATTTTTGTATATATTTATCCAAGAACATTCTTAATCACACTAATTTCTGATTCACGTATCAACTAGTTACTCACGCAGAACTAGAATTCCGTAGCATAATATTCCACATAATGCAAAATGCGAATTCCATAAAGTTAAGCAAAGCTAAACCAATGCTCTTTGATACAAACAATGTAACTACCAGATGTCAAGACGCGAATTTTAATTCGAAATTTTTTTTCCCCGAGGGTTTTTTTCCCCAAGAAAAAAATTTTCCCCAAAGAATTCCCCTCAAAGCCCAAATGGGGAAATTTCCCCCAATCTGGCAACACTGAGCTACGATGGCTCGACGTGAAAGTGTATGAGCTTCGCGATTCAGTGGGCGTAGTTTCGAGTCAGTGCAAATCTCGAGGGTTTTTCTCAGAGAAAATCCTAAACGATGCTAAAAATGACCTGTAAAAAAAATGTATATATACTTATCGTTGTCTTATTTTAATTACTAGTTAACTAATAATATAACGCGGGGAAGAGTTTACGTGCTAATCTCGGGAACTACTGGTTCGAATTGAAAAATTATTTTTGTGTTGAATAGTCCATTTATGGAAGAAGGCTACAGGCTATATAACATCACGTCATGACGAATAGGAATGTAGCAGCAATACAAAATGTTATGAAAAATGGAAAAAATTTGTATCTATACTAATATTATACTAATGTTTGTTTGGACGCGCTAATCTCAGGAACTACTGGGCTGAATTGAAAAATTATTTTTGTGTTGAATAGTCCATTTATGGAAGAAGGCTACAGGCCATATAACATCACGTCATGACGAATAGGAATGTAGCAGCAATACAAAATGTTATGAAAAATGGAAAAAATTTGTATCTATACTAATATTATACTAATGTTTGTTTGGACGCGCTAATCTCAGGAACTACTGGGCTGAATTGAAAAATTATTTTTGTGTTGAATAGTCCATTTATGGAAGAAGGCTACAGGCCATATAACATCACGTCATGACGAATAGGAATGTAGCAGCAATACAAAATGTTATGAAAAATGGAAAAAATTTGTATCTATACTAATATTATACTAATGTTTGTTTGGACGCGCTAATCTCAGGAACTACTGGGCTGAATTGAAAAATTATTTTTGTGTTGAATAGTCCATTTATGGAAGAAGGCTACAGGCCATATAACATCACGTCATGACGAATAGGAATGTAGCAGCAATACAAAATGTTATGAAAAATGGAAAAAATTTGTATCTATACTAATATTATACTAATGTTTGTTTGGACGCGCTAATCTCAGGAACTACTGGGCTGAATTGAAAAATTATTTTTGTGTTGAATAGTCCATTTATGGAAGAAGGTTACAGGCTATATAACATCACGTCATGACGAATAGGAATGTAGCAGCAATACAAAATGTTATGAAAAATGGAAAAAATTTGTATCTATACTAATATTATACTAATGTTTGTTTGGACGCGCTAATCTCAGGAACTACTGGGCTGAATTGAAAAATTATTTTTGTGTTGAATAGTCCATTTATGGAAGAAGGCTACAGGCTATATAACATCACGTCATGACGAATAGGAATGTAGCAGCAATACAAAATGTTATGAAAAATGGAAAAAATTTGTATCTATACTAATATTATACTAATGTTTGTTTGGACGCGCTAATCTCAGGAACTACTGGGCTGAATTGAAAAATTATTTTTGTGTTGAATAGTCCATTTATGGAAGAAGGCTACAGGCCATATAACATCACGTCATGACGAATAGGAATGTAGCAGCAATACAAAATGTTATGAAAAATGGAAAAAATTTGTATCTATACTAATATTATACTAATGTTTGTTTGGACGCGCTAATCTCAGGAACTACTGGGCTGAATTGAAAAATTATTTTTGTGTTGAATAACCCATTTATTGAGGAAGGCTATAGACTTTTTTTTTTAATCAGATTGACCGAAACATTTTTAATTGCAAATTAAATGTTTAATTAATTGTTTAGTTTTATTAATTCCCAAAAGATAGCGGATTTAAGTGTTCTTTGAATTCCTAATAGATGGCGTGGTAAGTTAGCTGTTCGAGAGGGCGCTGGCCGACTGTGTCGATAGCTGCAAGGAACCATGCCCATGCTACGCTGTTGTGATCAGCTAAAAGATTTTTGAATGCGGATTTTTTTTCGATGTTCAGGTACGTAATTTGATTTTGTAGGATTTTTCTATTGGGTAATGTTTTCCTTATTTCTTCAACGCTTGTTTTTGTGCTTATAGTTGAAGATAGTTACTTATCTAAATAAATAATTTGATTTTTCGTATTATTCAATTGTTTATAACGTTTTTATTAAAGCATTGTTTATTTGGCGAAACACTTAAAACTGTAGGGGGAAAAAACCGCTTCAGTCGCTAAAGGGCAGGGTTATGGCAGCTTGGTTGCTTGGTGCGTTAAACGATGAACCATGTAGTTGAAGGATTATTTTGAGTTTTAAAGCTACTGTTAGTATTTTTATGTGTTTTGGCGAATAGTTTTAAATTCCAAAGAGACTTGAAAAGGTGTGTACGCATTTTAGTTGAAGAAAAATGATCATTTCACATCAGAAGGGGGCGGGGACCCGATTTTTTTTTTTTTTTTTTTTTGTTCAACGGACTTCCTTTAACTTAACACGGACATTGCGGTGCGGGTACTGCTAGTCTATAATAATTGAACTCATTCCTCTGCCAGAAGAATGACATGAAGACCTGGCGACAAACTTTAAAATGATAAAACTTGATTACTTAAATAATTAAATTTATTTATCGAAATTTCACATGGAATGTTGATATAAAATTTTTAAATAATTTAAGTACATTTTAGAAACGAGTTGGGACACGACAAAAGAGTGACTTGTTGGTTGTTCAAAAATTTTTGTAAGAAAGAATAAATGAGTTATATTGTTTTAATATGAATAGAACAACATCGGAAAAGTTATTTATAATTATTAAAAAGAAGAAAACAGATTTATAGATTAAACAATCCTTTTGTTAGGCTCCTGGGACTTAATAATTTTTAGGATATTCGAGAATTAATTATATAGTGGTGTTCCCATAGGATATACTTCATGTACGCCGTATACTCTCAAACATTTTTTTGACATAAAGCGTATACCCTCAAGCTTAAAAATTTTTCACATTATGACATGTTATGTATATGATCGCATGCATAGGCGCGGATCTAGAGGGGGGCCATGGGGGCCATGGCCCCTCCCAAAGCCTTGTGATTGTAGGATTTTTTTTAAGGAGAAAAAAACGAAAATATTATGAAAAAATAACAAAATGTAACACATGTTTTTACATTAAAAGAAATTTCGGCCTTAATTGGGAGAGAAATTATATCTCTCTCCTTGAAAAAGAACTATTATTCCTAAAATTTTTCTCCTTCGTTTGCATCATATCTTGATTCCAACTTTAGACACTTGGACGTTCTCTAAATGCTGTTGTCCTCAGAGTCACCTATTGCTCTCGAGACCAAAGAGAGCCTAAATTTGCGTATTTATGGCTTTAATTTCGAAATGTTCCGTTAGGAGAGCTCACGAATCTTCAACGCTTTATTAATACGTGTAAAAATAGCTTAAAATTAGCTTTTTAGAGCCTCTAAGGTAAAATATTTCTAGGAAGGGTGGATTCCAAACACACACACTCAATCTCCCTTTAGAATCATTCATTTTAATCAAGTTTCTCGAGAGTTTGTTCAAAAATTTTGGATGGCCCCTCCGAAAATGATCGGCTAGATCCGCCACTGCGCATACACATATTGTGCGTAATGAATACTGGGAGTATACCCTCAGAAAAATTGATGGGAACACCACTGCCTGTATATTTATTAAACAAAAAATAAAATCAAAAAACATACTTCGTATGGAAGCTCCAAAAACTTGTATTTCATTTCCAGATCCTCATAAAATTTAAATGTCTCGACTTCGGTGGACATCATCGAGACTTCTGTCGTTTCTCTTTTTCCGGAATAGAAATAGTCTCTCTTCGTACTTTCCAGTGGAAATTGAACTTTCCAAGCATCGTTGAAATCCACGGCATTCAAAAGCAGGCTTTGTGTGATGTTTGGTACTTTTTCGGTTAACATGGCTTCAAATTTCCCATTTGTCTTATTTCTTGCATAATCATTAATATCCTCCGTCGAAAATTCCGAGTCACTGGTAAAATTCACTTCAAAAGTTTCGGCTTCATAAAATTTCTTTATGTTGTCTGCAAATTCTGTATTTTTTACGTCACAGCCCTCTTGAATGAAGAAACCACTGAACATTGAGAAATTTCTGCCATTGCTTTGTAGTTCATCTCGAAGAATTTTCATGCTTTCGTGGAACTGGAATACAGAGGAAAATATATATCCAAATAGGTAATTGCACGCATTTAAAAAATAAAAACAAATTGTTTGATGTAGAAGTAGGGGAATGTGGGGCAAAGTGAAATGGTAAAATATTTACTCTGTTTTTAGCGCCAACTATCTGGTAATATTTTAACTATATAGTAACACATGTCATCTATTCCTGTCGTGAAAAAAATACCACCAAAGATTAAAGCATATGATAATACAGGCAATTTTCAAAAATGGATTCTCATATTGTAATATTTTGTTGCAAGTCAAAAATTAATTTTGTTATTGTAAAATGATAAAGTTCATGTTATTAAAATTTAATTATTAAATGAGATCTTCTAATACTCTGTGAAATATTTATTTAGTTAATATTAAGCTTATTTGTATTTTAAATATTTTCTACAATCAGTCAAGTACATGCGGGGCAAAGTGAAATAGTTTGCTTCATTTACTCGCTCATTCATGTACTAAATCACTTATGTATTCGTTTATTAATTTATTCATCTACATTCCTTCATTTAGTAATTCACTAATCTATTCATTTATTTTCTTATTCATTCACTTTTTTACTTGTTCATTTATTTTTCTTATATTAAATAATTAACTACTTTAATTTTCAGGTAAATATTTTAGTATCTTTCCATTTAATCATCAAACCTTTTATATACTGATTTATTTGATCAAAAATATTCTTTATAATTAAATAGAAAATATTTCATAAGGAAAATATTTCCTTTTTCACTTTGCCCCCATGAGAGAAAAAGGGAAAATTTTCCACTTTTTTTTTTTTTTTTTTTTGAAGGCGCAAACTTACTACCAAAATTTTAAAATACTGTTTCAATGTAAGTTTTATTATAAAATAGAATGTTCTTTCTTTGTGTACTGTAATTTTCAAAATAAATTTCCAATTTGTTCATTTTGAAAAAGCTCAGTCATCTTAACCATTTCACTTTACCCCACATTCCCCTACTTAAAAAATTGTCAATTCATTCGTACTTGATGTTAAAATGTGGTTACGCTTTGCGAACTTCTACTTAATTCGATGAACTTACTCTGCCAAGAAAACCTATTGCCAGTTAACTCGTAGTAACCGTTTATGTGCATATCTCACTATATTTGTAGTAATATAAGAATAAGTAGAGATATTTTGCTTTTGGGAAGGTAATAAGAAATCAAAACTGACTAATGAATTAAAAACTAATATATATATATATATATATATATATATATATATATATATATATATATATATATATTAGGGTGGAACGAAAAAAACAAAGTTTTTACTTTCGAATCGTAATAGTGCAGAAAAGTTGCGATTGGTGAAGACTTACAAAACAAAACAAAAATTTTTAAAATCGGATAATATCTTCCGATCCCGCAACGAGCCTAAAAATTTGAAAAAAATGGAAAATTTCATGTTTTTAGCGATTTTTTAAAAATTTTGCTCCAACGTTTCTTTTTTAATACTCTAAGACGGAAAAGTTACGATTGGTGAAGCCTTCAGAAATTTAAAAAAAAACACGTTGAAATCGAATAATACCTTCTGATCCAGAAACAAGAATGAAAAGTAAAAAAAAGGGAGAATTTCATCTTTTCTTAGTGATTAAAAATAAAATTGTTCTTGCTGTTTCCCCCCCCCCCCCCCCCCGGTGTTACAGGGAAAAGCCTTTTAAAAAACCCTATAATAAACATAAACATTAATTTATTTCTTGACTTTTAAGGTATCTTCTAAACATGCAAAACTACCATTCTTTACAATAATGAAATATTTTCAAATAATAAAAAGTTATAAAATATTTACCAAATTTACAATCCAGTATACAAGTCTTATTGTTTTAAGTGTTTCTTGTGGAAGCTAATTTATAATCAGATTTTTTGGAAAATTCGGGCATAATTGATCTGGATTTCAATGTTGCTTTTATGTAGCCATCTCTTGATTTAAATCCACACACTTTGAGTGAAGCCTCCGTCACTAACTTCACACATCTTTTGACAGCTTGCGTATGGCAGGGGAATAGTTTTATATCCCAGTCGGGTATAGTGCCTGTTACAATAAATTTTTCAATGTCTTTGTTATGACCGTTTCGAAGAAAAGGTGGAGAAGATAGCTTTGTCGTGTTCCAATTAATAATCTCTGTGTAATCTTCTGCTTCGAAATTTAGAGATGGAATGACTAAGTTTCTAATCCTTTTGCCTTTAGAAAGAAACTCTCTGGCTTTTAACACACTTTTAAACGCTAGTTCTCTTATGTGCCTCCTTTCATCAAACACCATTGCCATTAATTAGATTGTCAGGTAAGTATCGACAGGTTTGAATTGTTCTGTAAACATGAATGGCACCGTCTGTGAAATTTTTGCGGTTCTTTATTTCAAACCAGACCGACATGCAACATCGCAAAATAAAAAGTCACTATGTGTTTTAACTCACCTGATAGGATCGATACACTTACGTACAGTCTAAGAACTCTATTTGCACAAGTGAGCCCTCTGGAATGTGAGAGTGGGCCGGGGTCACGATTTGACAAATCATTTGGTCCAAAGTTCCAATTTTTCCTATGCCATGTTTCCTCTGAAGATAGAGAAATCTTTGTTCAGAGATCAGTATCTTTTCAGATTTTTCACACGTACATTTCATGTAAGTTGGACATTCACAAATGTCTAGGGTCTTTTTACAAGTGCAAATAACATTCTTTACGCACTTCCAGGCAGAGACGTCAAAGAGTTTCCTTCTTCACTTTTAAATTTATCAACTTTAGTTTATCCTTGTCTCGGTTGTAAGATCTCATGAAATTGAGATATTTTTTGTAGAAGATATCAATGAGCTGAGCAAATCTTTTCAGGGAAACTGTAGGAATCGAGGCCTTATCAAAGATACATTTAACTTTTTGTCCTTAACAATGGAAAAACTCATTTTCGTGTTATAGACTTTTCTAGGTAACTCAAATCTCTCTTGAAAGCAACTTTGAAGTACATTTTCATAAGTAAGGAGCTTATTTGTTGGCAAATCTCTCGGGTGGCCAAATATAGGGCACTCAAGGGACTTTCTCGTAATTCTTTTCTGCAAAGATGGATTCATGTTTGAAACACGTTAAACAGAGCAAATAGACATCACACGCACATTAGAAACATTGAGAAATACTGATGCCAGCACGACTGCTTTATTCATTTAAGTAAGATACCTATAGACACAAACCAACGAAAAAGCTCATAAATTCAAGATCGTGAGGCGCTAATGGGGCGTATTAGATGCATACACTGTACTGAGCGGCATAAGCAAATATGAGTCACGCGGGATTAAAGGGCCATGTGGACAATTTCAAGACAGGCTAGTACTAAAATATCACATTAATTTTATAAAAAAACGTTCTTTCATTAGTATTTCATACCGAACTTATGAGGATCGTTAAACTAAAAGAAGAAAAAAAGCTGAAAAAGGGCTTAAAGTTTACATTTTTTTAAATATGTAGGTTCGTTGCGCGATCGGAAGATATTGTTTTATTTCAAAAAGATTTTTCTTTTTTTTTGCTTTGAAGTCTTCACTAAACGTAACTTCTCCGTTCTGTAGCCTGAAAAAGTACATTGAACCAAAAATGTTAAAAATTCGGAAAAAAACCTGAAATTCTCAACTTCTTCGATTTTTTAGGCTTGTTTCTGGATCAGAAAGTATTATTCGATTTCAATTTGTTTTTTTTTATTTCTGAAGGCTTTACCAATCATAACATTTCCGTCTCAGAGCCTTAAAAAGAAACATTAAAACAAAATTTTTGAAAAATCACTAAGAAAACACGAAATTTTCCATTTTTTCAAATATTCAGGCTCGTTGCGGGATCGGAAGATATTATCCGATTTTAAAAATTTTTGTTTTGTTTTGTAAGTCTTCACCTATCGCAACTTTTCCGCACTATTACGATTCGAAAGTAAAAACTTTGTTTTTTTCGTTCCACCCTAATATATATATATTTTTTTTTTTTTTGAACTTTAAATTACCTTTGTAATACATAAAAATGTTTTAACAATTTTTGTGTTCGGCATTTTCTTGTTTAATTATATTTTAATGCACAAATTTTTAAAGCGGTGAACTTTTCTCACAATATGACGTTAGACTAAAATCTACCAGAAACGTTCATGTTTTCGGGTATCCGGACATTCTTCAGACCATTCTCCATGCTCCAAATTTCGTAACAAAATATTTGGACTTTCCACTTTCTGTCCCAAGCAGCTGCTAAAATCCTTAACAAGCTTTCTGTCGCCAAAATTATTTCTAAAAACGAGCTGATGTGTGCATCACATGACTTCCTTTTACTCCAATTTAATGTCATTTCTTCATTATTGGCAATTTTAATGTCATTCATAAGTGTACTCTCTAAACATCACCAACAATGGGCAAATTGAAACCAGATTTTAAAAAAAAATCCGCCAAATTTGTCGCAAAGTTGGCGATAAAACTTGGCGACCAAAAGACTGGCGATATATCGCCAAGTGTCCGCTAAATTATAGCACCATTTGAGTTTACATTGAAATTAACAATGATTTTCCCCCAAAAACCCCCCTTTAGAAACACCCGAATGCAACCAAAAGAGGAGGTGCACAACTAGACCTCATTAGGGCTCTACGTACCAAATTTCGACTTTCTAGGACACACCGTTCTTGAGTTATGCGACATACATACGTACATATGGACGTCACGAGAAAAGTCGTTGTAATTAACTCGGGGAATGTTAAAATGGATATTTCGTGTGTTTATACGTATTCTCATCGATACTGTGAATAATTTTGAAGCTCCCTAATATTTACGCGAGTCTTTTTTTTTTAATTAAGTTATCCGGTATTCCGGCTGAGCTTACCAATATATTTGTTGTTACTTTTTTCGCTATACATGGTTTATTGGTAATACTATATATGCAGTGCTGTAGCTGAAAAAATATTTTTCAAGGTACACATCTCTTTCTTTTGGAGTTGATGTCATGGTTGACAGATGTTTGTTTTTGGGTCAAAAAAGGTCAGTTTCGACAACATACGCCAGTTTTTATTTGAAAAGCAGATGTTTACTTTTAAAAAAATCTTCGTTTTGAAACCAGTTTACAGTAAATTGGCCGTAACTACGTTAATTCTTTTTAAATTAATGTCATATTTTTTTTTTTCAAATCATATTCTGAATTGCTTTAAAAAACATCAGTTCTGTAATTACTTAAGCATTTGCTTTATAATATATCAAGAAATGCTATCACCTTGTTTACTTGCAGACTCGCGACGCGTTCCGAAATCTGCGAAGCTCTCTTAGGGTATGCTGCTCCCACCCACTACAAATAAGCAGCTTAATTGTGCTTATCTAAACATTCTACACACAAAAAAAAAAAAAAAGAATTTTTGATTAATTTTTCACTAGCATATTTTTTTGCTTTCAGATAATTTTAGTTTATTTTCCTTCAGAAAATATTACTGATCTAATGAAACATTTCGAATGTACGTGGGCATGTCGTGCAGAGAAATCACCTGCAACTATTTTTAAATGAATCTTTCAAATGAACGAGTTGAATGAACGGATCAAAAGAATGAACGATCCTCTGATGAACGGATCATCAAAAAGAACGAAATTGCTCACCTCTAGTCTGAATGCTATACACGTTCACTAAAATTCTCAAATGAAATATTTTTTATATGTTTAAGACTACATGTTAGAATTTTTTTCTCAAAAAGTCCAATATTTGCACATTACGTTTTAAAATCATTTACAAAATGCTATTGCAGCCGTGTTTTTTAAAACACACCGAAAGTATAAAAAGAAATTTGATAAACATCATCAAAATCAGAAGAAAAGACACTGAAAACTACTGAGATGGGCGGGGAAAAGTAACTTCTATACTGCCGTGTGCAGGTAAAGGGCAGTAACTACAAATTTTGCATTTTTCATTTTTTTTGCATTTTTGTCATCTATTGTACTTTAGCTTCATTGTACAAGCTTGCTTATTTGGTTTCTGCTCAAAAAAAAAAAAAAAAAAAAGGCTCTGGGAAAAAAAAGTCTAATTCCAAGATTTCCCTATGGTTAATATTGAATCCGACACAAATTTCTTCAAATATCTCGAAAATTTATTTCTGCAGACACTGCCTTTTCCTGCACACGGAAGTATAACACGAACAACATCCAAATGTACACATTATATGAACATGCAAATCATAAATGATGAAGAGATATTTATACTTGAATACATTAAAAAGCAGATATACAGTCGAGTCCTGACTTACGCGAGGGATGCGTTCCAAGACTCCTCGCGTAAGTCGAAATTTTGCGTTGTGGAAAAATATGTGTACACAATTTTTTTAGAAGCATACCAAATTCTTTTAGACACTTATGAACGCTCTTAAACTGCTTTAAAGTATTCCTCAACTATACACTACAGTTTCTTACATAAAAAACTGAACTTTTACTGTATTTAAAAAAATAAAAAACTGTTTTATTCAAGATGAAATACTAAGATGCACAAAATGAATGATCAACGGAATGGAAAGACATAAAATAAAACAACACGGTATGCACAGTATGTAGCAATAATAAAATGTTGCACTATAATAGTACTGTATAGTATACAGTAACATATTTGTTAGTACGCATGGAAGATTCACTCATATTTATTGTCGCGCTACCGTCGACGTTTTTGTAGTTGTTCAAGCATCTCGAGAATGTTAGCTCCATTCCCACCCCCCTTTTTTTAAATGAGAAACTTTCTTTTTCTTCCCATTTTCACAAAGTTAAGATGAAGGTGCCACTAAGGTACCATTATATTTTATCAACTTTAATATTTCAAATGAAAAGAATTAAATAAATGAATGATGCTGAGTGACTAACAACGCGATGCGTAGACTAGTTTGATGTGGAAACTTTCGCTGTAAGTGATGCCTAAAGGGATGTAATAGTATTCACGAAATCAATATTTAGTGGCTAATACCGAAGCCGATAACTTCCTTCTAAAAAATTCGTATTATAGACGAAAAATTCGCGTTAGCTCTAAAATTCGTAACTCGTGAAAAATTCGCGTTATAGCCGTTTCGCGTAAGTCGAATCGCGTTGTAGCGGGAGTCGACTGTACACAATACAGTTGCTTCACTAGTTCTTTTATAACCTTTTCATCTATGGCAACGCAACACCCCTCTTCCTGGTTTCTTAAATTCACAATACAAGAACAGCTTCCATTTTCATAATTTTGACATTTTGCTTAGATACTACTCGATGAACTTTTACGGACTTCCTTTTCTTGACTTTTAATTGCCCATATGGAAGATTCACTCATACCTAATTGTCGTGCTACCTTCGACGCATTTGTTCAAGCACATAACTAAAGTTTTTCTTTAACTGTCAGAAACACTACTTTCGCTTTTTCTCTCTCTATATTCACAAGTTGAAACATCGCTCTTAGGTGTCATTATATTTCAACAAATTTCACATTTAGAATGAAAAAAAAAGGAAAATGAGGAGTAATCCACTATAATATTAAAATCTGTTCGCGTCCGTCTGTCTGTCTCTGTCTGTCTGTCTGTCTGAAGATCGATCTTCTCGAGAACCACTGCGAATCGGGAGTCAAACGAAATACCGATCAATTCGAAATTTTCCGAAGAAAACAATAGGACCAATTTCATAATTATACGACTTTAATTAGCGGAGATATTAATTAAAACGTTAATTAACATAACGCTATTCAGGAATTTTTATTTCTTTCCTGTTGCCATTTTGCATATGGGTGAGCAAATAAAATTCTAATAATTGTGTCAAAAGAGATTTTTTTGGCTGCTGTCCAAATCTTAAAACAACGTTTCCATCTAGAATTTCATTTTTAATTAGTTTAAAATTGGTTGCTCTATTCGGACATTTATCGTCTGTCCTTTCTTATTTTTTCACATTCAACGTTCTTAACTCTTTTCAGCATATGAAAAATGTTTCTTTAGTAATGTTTATTGATTGAAGTGTAAGTTTATCATTCACCGGCATCATATTTGGGTACATTAGGATGTGCGACTAATTATGTTTATTTTGTTGGACTTTTTTCCGTCACATGGGTGAGTTTTCGAATTGTAATAAATCTGTTTTTCCTTCCTGTTTCGATTTTTGCAATACAGTTTGTATCGTTAAAAGAACACGTTAAATTAAGATTGTTTGGATTTCTTTAAGTGAAACAGAATTGAACAAAAAAGATTGTTTTTAAGGATTTTAACTAAAGCTTAAGTAGAATCTGATGGCTTGATATTAAATTAATGCTTATTGGTATTTAATAAGTCTTGGTGCTTTAGTTTCACGTAATCAACAAAAAAGTGTGTGTCATTTTATGTAAAAAGCTGATTGTAATTGTACATAAATATTTCAGATATATTCTATCAGATTTAATTCAGTTTAAAGTGAGCACATATTATAGTTGATAATGCATATATTTTCATCTTTTGTGCTAATTGAAAATACTCATAACTTGTATTATTGATAGATATGATTAACGTTAAAGAGGTTTTTGCCAAAAATATGCTCTACTGGTGTTTTGCAAACCTTGCATTACGCGTAATTATTTACTCCTTAGCGCTTTAGAAACTGATGTCAGAATAATACAAAAACATCAATTGAACAGCTCTTTCATTTTTTAAGTAGCCCGTGCAACGCCGGGCACGCAGGCTAGTGTTCTAATATTTTTTGTTAGTCATTTGAGAATTCTATACGAAATAGTGAACATATAAGCTTTTATAAAGAAATAGCGCAATAAAATAGGATAAAGTCCCCCATTATAGTAGTACTTTCTAATATGACGTATATATGTTTTTTTTACACAGGCATTCGACATCTGTGAAGAATTCTAGAAATAGTTGTGTAATACTTGATACTTTGTGGTTTGACCAGAAACGATGGTCTGAGCTGTCGTTGTGGTTATGTGTGCTTTTTTATTTTACAGTTCCGATTTTTTTTAGTGCTAAAACAATCAGATATCTTTCTTATACGATGAAAATTATTGGACTAGGGGAGGGTGGCACAAAATGGGTAGGCATTCGTGTGTCGCCACATGGTGTGAAAGCGAAGATGCATACGTATGTCTTGTTTACCTGAGCAACCCCGAGTTTCAATCAGTCCCAGCGAAGCAGCGGTGAAGCGGCATGATGTAACCAGACTTAAAATACAAAAATGATGCATTTCTTAAAAAAAACTGAAGGTATGTTAAGATAAATAAATACCTTTGTGCTGAACAGTAAAGTAAGACAAAACAACGTAAGCAGAAGCACAAATTTGTAAATTACAGCATCTTTTCATCCATAAGCTCATTATTTTTTGCATTGAAAAAGGCGTTCCCTGTAACGCCGAAACACGTGTCTGCTGTGATTTACAAATTTGTGCTTCTGCTTACGTTGTTTTGTCTTACTTTATTGAAGGTATGTTGTTTGTCGGAAGACCAGCCTTTTTTAAATTTATTTTTTTATTGTCAATAATGCTACGTTATTCTGACACCATCCACCTATGAACTACGATGGTCATTCCGTTTTCTTTCTTTTTCAATTTCAGGCTATAATTATGGAAATAATAAACGTGCTTTTGGGCAAAGTGGGAGGGCAAAGCGGGTATACCCGCTTTCTATAGGGATGTTTTGTTGGCAAATGCACTGACTTAGATTTTATATTTAAATAGGATAAGTATAACTTTAAAACGTTATTTTCTATGATGACAATTAGCAAATCTATTGATTTAATCAATTATTTATTTATGTTTTATAAACAAATTTGCTGACATATATTTTCACTTTAAACTCAATAAGTATAAACTTTATTTATTTATTTATTTTAATAACAGTTCACTGGTCAGTAAGCTTATTCATTAATTAAATTCACATTTGACTAATAAATGTACCAAATCACAATTACTAAGCTTATCCACTCTAGGCCCTCTGGTAGGGCAAAGCGGGTTTTTTGAGTGCTTGTAATGTTTGATAATAAATAAATATTGAACTTGAAATGATGCAAGAAACACTTTTTATTTTGAAGTTCAGGGTCCATTCTAGTTATTTGTATAAGCGATGTATCAGACTTGTACGACGAAGGACTTGTGACGAGGAATTCGCGTTATGTCTAAAATTCTTTACTGGTGAAAAAACTCGCGTTATAGCCATTTCGCGTAAGTCGGATCGCGTTGTAGCGGGAGTCGACTGTACTTCATTTCAATCTTTTCAGGTGTTTTTTTCTTTGCTGTCACTGAAGAAGTTTGCGTCACACTATTTCCCAACGATGGCGGAAACATGTAATGGCATACTGTCTAGGGTAAATGCTCCAGGCATCGTAACGATGTCTGGAGCATTTACATTCGGTGTCTCGAGCATTTAATTATTTTTGATGAAATTTCTATGCAAAAATAATTAAGTTGGGTTGAACCAGAGCAGCTGGAATGGCTTACATAATAAATGAAGCCTTATGTTAATTGAATAAAGCTGTTAATTTACGTCTACACCCCCATGCGCTTTCTCTTTCGCTTTCTTCTTCAACATGACGAAAGAGGAAATGAACGAAAGGTTTGCGCTGCTGAAGGCTTTTTAAGAGTTGAATTAGCTGAATTTTCTTGAAGCTTTTCCCAGTGCACGTGTTTCCATTACCTTTTCTTCATGTTGAAACCGAAAGACAAATTGAAGGTGCATTATTGCAAAAATATAGCTTTAAATTTTCCTTCTGGAAGCCGGGTGGTGGCGTGATGGTTAGGCGCTGGCCTTCTATGCCTGGGGACCCAGGTTCTGACCTGGGTGGCCAGTCGGTGGATTTTCGAGATGTAGAAAATCTTCAGCGCCCATGGCGTATGATTATGCGGCATGTAAAAGATCCCTTGGGTATTCGGTTGGCTTAGAATATCCCTCGGCTAAATTAAATTTCTAGTGCAATATCGCATCAAATGAGAGCCCAGGTGCCTCCATCTGGTGGAAACTGGGCGTCAAAAACACTACTGTGTCATGCATCAGCGCCTTAATTGTGACACACGAAAGACTGATGCATTGTTGGGGAGCGCACTAGGTCTGGTTATGGTCCAGACGCCTCTTGAGGTGGGTCTCTTATACAGCCCCATTGGAAAGAACAAAAAATCCTTTTGAATTTAAGGTAAGAAAAACCTACTTACTTTTTCGAAAGAAAATCCACTCTCCGGAGAGCTGAGAATTTCTTCTAACTGTTGAGCCGTTTCACCCGCGGCTCCTAAATGGATGATCCCCAAAGAGAAAGCGATGCCAACTGGAGATATGAAGGAATTACCTGGACGAGAAATGACTAGATTATGAATTTTGAACCCCAGTGTGTTGATAAACTTGATTTCATCCCTTACGAAGCATTCTGTCACGTCTTCGTCGTCATCCCAAGCACTCGCATTTTTGAGCTCCAGGAGACAAAGAACAAGGAGAGGGAGAAAATGAAACCGCATTCCTAAAAAATAACGAAAAAAAAAATAATTAATTCACTTATGACAAATTTAAAGTTTTTGCAATCCAGAATTGCAGCTAGGTGCTCACTTCTTGTTTCTTAAGGTTGTAATGTTTCATTTTTTTATTCGTTTTAAATAGCATAATAAACATTTTTTTTTCTATTTTGAAAACTTCGTTGGAACCAGCTAATATTTATCGTGTGCAGCTTTGATTGTTAAAAAATAATTTGAAATTGAAATATACGTTTGAGTATATTTCAACTGTAGTTTTTTTAGAAGCAATTCTTGGTTTTGTTCACTAATCGTTTGTCGTTAAAATGTATTAGTTTGTTCTATTTTAAGAAAGATTAACGTATGCAAAAGTGATTGAAAACAATTCTCCATGCAAGTTGAAAAAAATGGATTTCTTGACGACCTAATATACTTTTTGGCGAGTAACATTTTAAAGAAGCTTTTGGAGGAATATCGAAACTTGGAACACGCCAAATTGGCGACGAATTTCCCATCCGGCATTCATTAAGAGTTTTTCAGTGTGATTGAACTTTTGGGTTTCATTTTATCGAAAATTTTCTTTCAACCAAAGCGCGAGGAAAAATGTATTGTCAACGAAAAAAAAAAAAAATTAAATAAATAATTAAAAGGATAGGACAACCAAATACGGTCATAAAGGAGAAAAGCAGAAATACGAATCTACTGCTCATCGTTTCAAAACATCTGGAGTGGAATAAGAAATTTTAATTTTCTTAACTTTCACATCATATTGAAAATACAACTTATTTGAAATGTATCCGAAGTTTCACCAGTCATTTTCACTGATTCTCCCTGTAACAATCGAAGAGTGAAGGTATCTTTGATAAACCTTTTACCATCATCATTCAAATTTTTGCTTAAATTTGTTTTACAATTTAGATACAAAAAAGCGAGGAGGAACCAACAATATTATAATTTTAAACTTTATAAAAACGATGAACTTCGTGGGCTGTTTGAACCTGGAAACCCCATTTCGTTACAGACTTGTTTTGAGATACTCTGTTAAAAATAACCCCCCCAATGTTTCACCAATAAACTGATCGAAATTGAACAGATCTAACACAATAAGCTACAATCATCTAATTGGTGATAATGTTCACCAATAAAATGGTTGCGACTAAATTATTTTAGATTTTAACTTACTTCTTGGTGAAACATGGAACTTTATTTTAAGAGTGCACCGTGTTTCGTGTTTTTCGAAGAAGTAATGGATGAAGAGTTGCTTAACATAATTTTTTCGTCAAGTCGGAAAAGGTCTCCGGAAATGCTGAAGCTGCTTGTAGTGACTGTGAAGATGGCAGCTCTTTTCAAAGGGATTCATCTTTATCGTTTGAGTATTGACCGTGAAAAAAATCTGGAAAGTGTGATATAGAATACAAGGATGATCTTCGACTTTCTTGAGCAAGTGAAAACGTGTGGTTTCATCTAGTTTGTGATCTGCGAATCACTATCTGGATGATTGCTGAGGAATTGAATTTTGGGAAAGACATATAAAAAGGTTTGCACAATGGATGGGTCCTCAATAATACGTTGATTAAGTGCGTTGAACAATTAATACGTTGCACATTGCGCAACGGATTGATTATATTTCTTTTACGAAAATATCATTGCCGAAGAAATAGCATGGTTAAAAATTCGTTTTTCACGTATGCGGTTCGGTTTCAAATCTGGATGGGATCCTAAATAAACAGTCCTTGGTGTATTCCACGATATTATCTTACGTTATCTATGTTTCTGGAAAACGCTCACTTAAAATATGTAAGTAATCATTATGGTGCTAACACCCTTCATCATATCAAAAATTTAAAGTCTTTCACGAGTTTTAAAAAAACAACAACTTTTTTTCTTCATACTATCACTAAAAAAATAAATGAATGAAAAAAAAAAAAAAAACCACACGTTCATACTAATATTATAAAGAGAGAGAGAGAGTGGATTTTTGTATGTTAATATGTTCGAGGTAATCTCCGGAACCATTGCAACTATTTGAAAAATTCTTTCACTATATGAAAGGTCACTCTTACTGAGTGACATACGCTATAAATTACGCATATATGTATTGCTACTAATTTGTTTAACCAATAGTTTGTCTTCGCCACCAGTTTGTTTCGTACCGTTTTATTGTTATAAACGTAAAAACAAACCCTGATTGTTCCGCCTTTGCAGTCACAGAATGTTTATGCTTCAAAATTTATTTAATCGAATAAAAACTAGGATTCCTTTCGGGCAACTTAGTTTCTGAATTCAAGCAGTGCAGATTGATAATATTGATCCGTGTTTCTAAAAGTTGTAATTTTGCATGCATTTCGGGCTATTCGTTAAATTTTCTTATTTATACTAAAATCGAAATAAAAATTTCTCCATTCAAAGAATAATAACACATAATTACCGTACAAGAGAGTTCAAGAGTTAAAATAATAACGAACCAAGAACATTCGATTAGAAAGAAATTGACAAAGAGGAGGGAAAAAATAGAAATTAATTGGAGAAATATTCTTCATAATGACCGTATTTAAACACTTAAAAGCAATATAATAAAATAATATAGCTCATAAATATCCTATCAAAAAGAAATTGCGGAAAAAAAAGAGCCATATGAAAATAGCAAGTTTTTTGAAGAAAACGAGTGCAAGAGGTTAAAAGGCATCCCGGAATTGAAAAAGACTCACCTCTTAGTAGAATATACAACATTCATTCTTACAGCCCGTTGGAGTTTTGTCACTTAAGAATTAATTTAGAACATTTTCGTGGTCCAACATCTTTCTATAGTCTTTTAACAATAAATGAACAGGTCCTGCTAACCTATCAAGCAGCATGTATAAAACTTGATCTTATAGAGGATGACAAACTTTGGAAACTAACGTTATTTGATACATGTAACTTTCTGACTCCGCTCCTAACCTCAGAGAATTGTTTATAACTATTTTAACTTTTATGTCAACTTTTGGATCTCATTGCTCTATGGAAAACATTTTAAAAAGATCTCTGTAACGGCATATTGCAAGGAGGGCGTCATCAGAAATACTATGATTGTCGTTCAATGTCTAAATTTGTCAATTAAGCGGAAACTCAATGGGGGACTTTTGTTTGCCATTGCCGCAGAGAATCAATGGAAATAATTCTATTGATACATGAAAACCAGGAACGCACATTAATGTTAATCGGCATACCCGGTGGAACTGGAAAATCTTAATAAATTCAACACTAGCCAAAACTCGATCAATAGGCTTGGCAATGGTTTTTTTACGGAATTACCGGAACTTTACTTACAGTGGAAAAACTATATCATTACACATTTGAACAAATTTGACTATCTCCTCTAGAAAGACTCTGTATGTTCCACAAGAAAACAAGGGTTATTGGAAGAACTTTTTCAATAGGGTGTCTCATAATGTTGGACGAATGTTCGATGAGCCTCCGTTCGACTGTAGAAGACGTAGATAGAACATTGAAAGGACAAAAAAGTTCAGACAAAATTATGAGAGAGTTCACCTACATATTTGCCGGTGACTTTCACCAAACTCTTTCTGTGGTACCCTAGAGGAACACGTGCAAGCCTGATTACAATTTCTGTATCTTAAGAGTAACTATAAGAGCCCGTTTAGGAGATGGTGGTAAGCATTACTTCTAGAGTTTTTTATTACAAGTAAATAATAAGAAAAGAATACGTTAGAAAAGGATGTCTTATCAAAATAAATGATTTGGGAAAATCTCGCTAAGTTATTCGATTCTCAATGTTTATCCTGAAACTAAAACTCCTGCTCAAAAAAAAAAAAAAAAAAAAAAAAAAAACCACGTGGATGTGTGAAAGGGCTATAGTTTTTGCCAATAACACTGCGCATCATCGACATGAATTCCTTAATTATCTTAACTATTTAGGATTTCTCTTTATGCTTTTAAAATTGAAGGCGATATCGAGATAATTTCATAGCGCAACTATAATTCGCCCAATCTATGGAATGGAATTGGATTCCAATTAAATTCACTACGGAATAATATGATTTAGAGTATTGTTCTTACAGTATCAGTAGCAGATAAGTTGTCTCATATTCCTTGCATCCTCTCATGGTCCCTGCATATTTGATTTTCCAATATAAGCGATTACAATTTCCAATGTGAAAATTCCTTATGCCATCGACATCATCAAATCTGAAGTTCAAAGGTACTACTATACGATACGTAGAACAACGTTAAATACGGGAAGATTGTAGTGTTCAGTGGAATTACATGCTGGTCTTTCTTGAACAAGAAATGAGGTAAATCAATTTGTTTCAAACTTCATAAATACGAAACAAAAAAATGTTGCTTACTATTAAATTTTAAATATAAAAGTCCCTGCATAATATTTATTTAAGGTAGATAGATTTTAACCCCGAACATGGTCTCGGGACGGGCCGCTGGTTAATATATATTTTGGAAAGATAGAGATAAAATAAAAGAATTCTAAAAAAAAAGCATTTTCTCTCTCTCTCTCTCTCAAAGAAAAATAGAATAAAACCCAGGAAAATGAAGGAATTAACAGCAACATTTGATGCAGTTAAATTTTACTAAGTATTTCTGTGAGTAGCATGAAAACTGAAGTTCTAAAGAATTCAACAATTGAAAACAAATCGCCTGAGTTATTTCGAAAATAATAAGAAGAAATCATTATAGTGAAAGAAGTTTCAAATGATTTGAAACTAATAGATCGTTTTAACAATATATATATATATATATATATATATATATATATATATATATATATATATATATATATATATATATATATATATATATATATATATAAGCGAAATCTACTTCATTAAATCTAAATGAAGCACAACGACAGGATGAATATACGAATAGCATGAGGATTTTACCAAATTTTAGAGGTGGGTGGGGGTAATTTTTTTACACACATACATTCTAATAGAAAATGCTTTTATCTACTTATATTTATGTTTCTTTTCCTTTTCAAATTAAAGTTCAAAAATTAGTATACTAGAACCTCAACTAACTGAATCATTCTTCGAAGTACCAAAAATTCGAATTAACCGGAAAATTGCTCCTTAACTGCGAAGTTTTACTTCAGTTTCTTTCCGTTGTGTTTTAATAGAGTCGTTAAAATTGACCATAACAGTTTCATAAAGGCAAACTGGGAATTTACTTCAAAAGTGAAAACTAAATTTCAAAGAAATCGGGCTTACTAACAGATAATACGCTGATTTTCATTTCATTTTTACACAGTGAAAATGATTCTTGTGAAACTGCTGCCTGTTTACCAGGAACGAAGACTACATCAGCATTAAGAAATAAGGTTAGTGACAAAAAAGGGTTAGTAAGATAATATAGAACTGCATTCATTTGGACTGCTATTATTTCCATCACGTTACGTCCACGCAAAATGTAGCCAAGTAGAATATAAAAGAATCGTGAAAATGTGTATTTTTACTACCAAGAGGGACATATCTGACTCACCTTGGCCTTGAACTGTTCCGAAGCGAAGTAGCGAGTTCAAATGTGGATGCTTCCTCTTCGAGGCCTACTTCTGTCATCCACAATGGTCTCGAGGACGACCTCCGGACTGAATAATGTATACAAGGTAATTTCATCGTAGAGATATTTGTTGTTACCGGATTTTCAAGTCATTCTCGAGACATTGAACTTCGAAAGGTGATGCACTTCAAATGAGCACTACTGATTGGGAAGCGTCGAGGAATGGTTGAGTGTCTGCTCTTTGGGATTTTGAAAACCTAGCAGCATGTGGAGTGGGTCTCTGGATATCGAGGGCCCCAGATCACATTTGCATCTGACATTCCAGCGATACGATAAAACTAGGACATCGCTGTGAATCATTTCACATAAAATTTTAAGTGCTGACAACAAAACTTGCAAATTACTTAGGTTATTCCATTTTTATTTTATCCAATATAAATATTTCAACATATTCAAGTCTTAAACTGATGAAGAATGTATTCACCGACGCCTCATGCACAATTTGTATCCAAACAAGATGGACGAATGCTCTAAGAGCTTAACATGTATGAAACATATTAGGATAATGCATGTTTAGCTGCTTTTAAACTTCTCTTTTACGGTATAGCATAAAATTTCCTTCTCCATGCTGTGTACTTGTAGTTTATTGTATTTCAGAATTGTCTGAAATGAAAAGTATACGAGTATGTGTATTTTTTTTTTCGTTTGAGCTTTTTTTTTCAGTGCCATCTCGAGGCATGACAAATTCAAGATCGTTATTAATGCTATTCTTTTAAGAATGACAGCAGTAAGTGGTAATTTAAACCAGAATTTTGTATTAGTTTGGAAAAGAGTGGTTGAAAAACCTTGTCTCATTTCTGCATTTTAAGTAGGTTAAATGACTAGTTATGGGCATGGTTCAAGATTTTTTTTAAAGTTTGGATTTCTGTTGAGTTGGGATGCTGCAGTTCTAGTTCATGGGAAAAACTAATAATAACATAGAAATTGAACTTTTATAGTTGAGAAATGTTAATTACTTTTAATTTTCAACTATGATTTATTAATTTATACATACATGTATATATATATATATATATATATATATATATATATATATATATATATATATATATATATATATATATATATATATATATATATTTATTTATTTATTTGTTTATGATATAAATTGGAACACAATGATTTGAGCAATTATGATTACACTCGCTTAGTTATGTGCTAACTAAATCTAGTATCTGTCAAGCTAGCTGGATTCAATTATTTTCAGGAACTACACAAAAAAAAGTGCTTAACTAAGAGGGGGTTAATTACTCGCAAAAAGGTATTCATTTAGAAAACCTGACGAAGGGAGTGGGAGAATTACAATATTGCATGAAACAAAAAACCTTGTCTTAACTTTTCTCCAGCGTTGTTGAGTTTTTTTTTTTTTTTAAATTTTACTTTGAAGAAAAAAAAACAAGAATCAAGAGAAAAAAATATATGCGGATTTCCAAAAGTCGGAGTAATAAAAATCGTGTATCAAGTTTAGAACGTGCACCTGGAGTATTGCATGCTTAGTTAGCGATTACAGCTGATCATATAGCAGTGCGGTCCTGTTCAAGTCTGACCACGGAGAAATGGTGGCTAAATGGAAGTAAGACTGAATACTTCATTTCACAGTAGGTATGATCGGTGAGACTTTTTTTTTTTTTTAAATCTGTGTGTGTGTGAACAATAATATCCTTCTAAACAGTAGCCAGATTTTAGGCTACCAAGACTGGAACATCAAGCTGAACCTTCTGTATAAAAATCTGACACGCTTGAGCATTTCAATATGTCGAATTTATTATTATTGTTTTTTTGAATTTTCAAAAATTTGCTACGAGCTTGCGTCACTACATCAGTCTTTTGAATGGAAACATTTTTAAGGTTCACTTAACATCTCTGAATATCTGACGCGCTGCTGGGAATTATTTAATTACATTTTTCTATTTTCTACCCAAGCAATAAAAAACGTTATGAAAACGGGAAAATTGATATCATAATATAAACTTTTTGGAACGTAGGATATGTCTAGCCACGGTGGCTCGATCTGAAACTGCGGACTGTGGGATCTAGTGGGCGTAGGTTCGAGTCAGCCAAGAAGGTAATCTCGAGGATAGTTTTCAGAGAAAATCCTAAACGATGCCAAAAATGAGTTGTGAATATATATATATATATATATATATATACTTGAATTGTCTTATTTTTCTTAATAATCTACACTAATAATATAAAGCTGAGGAGTTTGCTTGTTTGATCGCGTTAATCTCAGGAACTAACAGGTTCGAATTGAAAATGTCTTTTTGTGTTGAATAATCCATTTATTGAGGAAGGCTATAGGCTATAATTTACATTGATATTTTAATTAGAGAAAAGTTATTTAATGTTTTATGTGATTTTTAGCAGTTTTTAGTATTTTTTACCCCACAGATTCCGAAGCAATTGCGCCAGAAAAATATTTTCTGTACTAAAATGTAGGAAATTTATTTTTAAGTATGATGAAAAATAAAAATTGCAGATAGAGCGATTTTTGTATTTTTTATGCATTTTTGAAAAAAAAAAAACTTTATTTCGTAATTTTTTCTAAACTCATCCCGCAAAAGTATAAAGGCCTCTTTTTTGAACTCTAACTGTGTAATAGTAAAGCCATTTCATCTTCCTTAGAAAACTTCTTTAAAAAATACGCAATACCTATTTTTTCACACTTTTTTTTTTAATGCGGAGCACTTCACGGCTCCATAGCCGAAGATTTGTCAATATTCAATTTAGGATGGTCATTATGTCATGGAAATGGCCACGTGATCCAACTGCACAGCTAGCTTTTGCTTTTTTTTTTTAAGTTTCCATTTAGGAATTTTATTCATCCCCCCCCCTCGCCGACGTTTTAATGTTGTTATTTAACGCGACATATTTGTGTGCATTTGATTCAATAGAAGCAGTGAGGTTTTTTCTTTTTTTTTAATCTTTTGCACGCTATACGGGGGACAGAGACTTTTTTTTTGTTCTATTTTAATTAAATAAATAAAGCGTGCATTTTTTGCATGATCTTTGCGTCATGTACATAAAAAAATATGCATTGTTGAATTTCATCAGAGGTAGCTATGCAAAGATGGTATCGATAGATAAATATAGATCGTAGGGTCGACGAACGTCGTATAGAACGAGGGGTCGTATAGTAACCCCTCGTTATATCGCGCTTGTCGAGAGACAACAAAAAAGCGCGATATATCCGAAAACGCGATATAACCGAGGTTATGAAAAGTAACGCAATTTCAGCGTTTTAACATGAAATTTAATGACATGTGCCCCAACAAAAACTTTAGTTTAGTATCGAACTAGGACGATTCTTTTTTGTAAAATCAAAAAGAAATGAGTCTACCAATTTTTCTTTTCAAAAAAAAAAAAAAAAATGCAAAAATATTTTTATTGGTTTATGGTGGAATATGAATCGAAAGGTTGCAGCTGAAGCTGTATTGAACTAAGTACATGGAAATCATGCAAGTTTTTTCCTTCTTTTTGTTATTGTTATTTTAAAATATATATATATTTGATGAGAAATATTTTTCACAAAAAATGCGATGAGTTTAAAATAAATAGCAACATTTTTTAGCTAAACATTTTTTGGGAGACTAAGGAAAAACGCGATATATTCGAATCAGCGATATAACGAGGCGCGATGTAACGAGAGGTTACTGTATAAGGTAGATGGTCAGTAAGAGATAGATCGGCCCTTTTTACGGAACTTCGACGGGTGATCAATGCCCCCCCCCCCCCGACTTTGAAAAGTAAAGCCATTCACATAAAAGTGGACGTGCTTTTTGTTATTTTTCGACAAAATGGGCATTGAGAGTACACCTCCCCTTCTCTCCTTTGGGGCTGCTTGCATAAGAGGCGAACTAGCTGGTTGCCGCAGAAGGTTAACTTTTTATGTGTTTTGGCGAATGTAGTTTTAAATTCCAAAGAGACTTTAATAGGTTTTTTTTTTTTTTAAAAAGGTGTGTAAAACATTATCATTTCGTGTCAGAAGGGAGAGGGGGCATGGAATTTTTTTATTAAACGGACTTCCTTTAAATTCTTCCACTAACAATGCCGTGCGGGTGCTGCTAGTAATAATATGAAGTAATAATATGTCAATAAAATAAAAATAATAGTAAAGTGCTTAAAATTAAAGTAAGTTTCTAGTTAAATTCAAAACTGAGTTTTGCATATCCAAGCTCTGGTACTCACTTTAAATTAACTTTTTTAGCATTAAGGTAGTGCATCTTATGGCACTGAAACATATATTAATATAAGACTTTTAAAGCACGCAATTTGCCGCCTCTAAAACTAAATTGCATTTCTAATTAAATTCCGAAATATGTTTTGCATATTCAAGCACTGGTACATACTATAAATTCATTCATTGAAGCAGATCTTAATGGCAGAATCTTATGGCTTGAAAAAGATATTCTTCCTAAAAAATAAAATGTCTCAACTTCGAAATTCCCCCCCCCCTAAAATTTGTCGCCCTAGGCGACCGCCTAGGTTGCCTACCCCAGGAGCCGAGCCTGACAGTTCCACAAAAACACCTCCATTTTGAGAGGAGAAACATTCGTCTAACGAACTGACCTATTGTTTCATTAGACGAATATTTCCGTTTTTGTTTTCAGCCCCCTCCCCCCTCCAGACAGACCGTGTGTCCTTTCAAATTTTCTTTTAGGTTTTTATATCTCAATTTTTCCCATACCCTTTTTCAGATACAAGAAAATTGAGCATATGAGTAATAAGGAAGCGTATTTTCAACTCCATATTTTTCAATTTTATTTTAACTTTTAAATTCATTAAATAAACATCGCTAGTGCTTACTGTTCACCTCTGAGAAGTTGAGCTATTGCCTTGAGCAAGTCCATTTCTTTCAAGGTAGAGCAATCGGAAAGAAGAGGAATTGTTAGGCGCAGAGTTGGGTTACCATTGCAACCCTTTTATTGGCGAGAAAATCCTGTACCGCCTGCTACTTCTAACCTGAAGTACATTGTTCGCCAAATGGACAATAACACTGCAAACTAAATCCGCAAGTTCTTAAGCCGTTTTTTCTCACCCCTATTTCAACCAATGGAATCGTTTTATCGGTCGGGCAGCGGAGCTCAACTTCCCAGAGGTGGACAGTAGAATAAACCGGGGCTTTTGGAGTCGAAGTCAAAGAGTCGGAGTCGGACTGAATTTTGGGTAAAGGATTCGGAATCGTTCGAAAACATGACGTCTCCGACTCAGAGTTTGTTTTTTCTTCTATTTCCAGTATCTCCTTGCATTTTTTAAAAAACTGACTACCAATTAAACTTATTACATGTATAAAAGCCTACTAATAAGAAAATAACTGTCAATGAGCTAACCAGCTGGCTTGATTGTTATCGAACTTTCTGTAACAGCTACCTAAGCCATCTACTAGTTTGCTTATTTTCTAACTTTATTTAACTGATAGCAACTGTCCAGCAAACAGTTTTGTTGCCTAAAATTTTCTAATCACTTTCAAATAAAAATAATAATACATTTTTCACCTCGATCTCAGTTATAAAATAGTAAAAGGAATGTATGTATCGCTTGAGCAAGTCGGGAAACTTCTGAGGGTGCTTGGTAAATTCAAATAAGTGTTAGTACGAAAGCGCAAATCCAAAAGATCCGGCAAAATATAAACTTTTTTTAAATCTAAAGACTTTATTCAAGAAAGCTTGGTTATCACTGAGAAAAGTGCAAAATAGAATTAGTACATGATTTATTCGTTACAACACTCAATAATTGTAGTTAATCCTAAAATCTTCATATTAAGGTTAATTCTGAAGCTGCCAATAAAATTAAAAATTGAGCCAAGAAATGTAGGTAAGGTAGACCGGGGCACGTTTACGCAGTGCCCTTTTCTCAAAACGAATTATAACTGAACAGCCGACAGTCCTAACAGATTGATGCTGCTCTCTAGCAAATATCCTCACAAGTTTTTGAACATCAGTCGAGCTTCGGTGTAGCATGCAAAAAGATTAATATGTTTTCTACCAAGTCGAATAAATTTTGAGTTGAACGTTTTGAAGCTTATTGTGAATAAATAATACGTAGTTAAGAAAGAACAAATGTATAAAAATTAGCAGAATTTTATCCTTTTTTAAGAACTGTATTTGTATGAACTGAAATGTTATTGATTTTTTTTTCACGGTAAAAATAAATCCAAGCTTGGCGACGGGGCAAGTTTACGCGTTGACGTCTGAGCACCTCTATACGCACGTTCTTACTGTGTCTTACTTCTAAACGTGCCCTGACTTTCTTTTCGCTCCGAATTGTCTCAACATTTTTTAGAATTTTCAGACTATTTAGTTTTGAAAATCACCATTAAATTTTTAATTGAGTCACAAATTCGTACTTTGTGTAGTGCTGTCTTCATGCCCGTTCAGTTTTTACTTTATACACTATTCAGTCTGTAATAAATTTGCTTTATTTTAACGATGGTAAGACATTGTGTTCCAAACGCTTACAGAACCACGTTAGGTGTGAAAATAAAAATGCGTAAACGTGCCCCGTGTCCAAGACAAGTTTACGCAACTGACTTGGACTGAAATATTTTTTTTTTTAATGGTTAAAAACATAAACTGAGCAACCACTGAATATACCAATTTTGGCTCCAATAACTGCTTTATAAAACCGCATTGTCTAAAATTTCCTAAGTTAAAACATAGATTTTAGAAAATTCATTAAAAAAAATCAGCGAAAATGTGCCCCTGTCTACCCTATAGTAAAAACTATTCGTACAAAGCTGTATACCACCGCACTTTGTGTAAAATTTACTCCAGACGTGTACCTGTACATGTACCAAACCTCTCTCCGCAATATAGTGCAATATTTTTGTTGAAATCTTTAAAATGAAATTTAAGATTAATTATCAGGGAAATTTTTTAGAATGAAAGTATTTAATATTTTATAAACTCTGAAATTAAGTTGAGGTGTCACCCACCAGATGGGTGTCCCCCGGAAGGGAGGGGGCGCCCCATCTCAAGAAAAGTTTTCTGACTTATCAAAAAGGTTTTTTTTTTCCTATCAAAACTCTTTCTCTCACTCTTCTCTGTGCTTTCAAAAATTAAAAGCACAGGATTTAATCAACATCTATTTGTTAAACATTAAAGGGGAGCAAATTAATCCTTTTGAATTTAAAATTACTTTTAAAAATGGGATTTTTAAGTGATCTCATTTTAGAAATCGCAACTATTAGTTAATTTGATTTTCAAATTGAATTTCTAACGTTGTTATGCATTTTAGACCTACAATAAAATGCAACGCGAAAATTTCATTAAAAGGAATCAATATTTCAATCTCTGTTTGGGGTTTTCCCCCCTTCCTATGAGGGGGAAGGTTTGTAAAAATAAATAAAAATAATTAAAAAAGCCGGTGTTGGAGTCGTAGTCGGACGTTTCAAAATCCTAGAGTCGGAGTCGGCTAATTTTCTTCCGACTCCGCAGCCCTGGAATAAACTTCGCAAAGACTAGAGCTATTAGCTGACGTTTTCGTTTCAATAATTTGACCGTTACTTTTAAAGTTGTCGTCTAGGCAACTAGGACACACTAATGAATGGCGATTTTTACTAGAGTACATCCACAAATTCTTAACTTTGCAAAGTGCAAGTTTACTTTGCATATGACCCAAATGAAAACATTGAAAATAAGCAGCATAACATTTTCTGTTTCTTGTAACGAAAAATTCAACTACAATTCAGCCTGCCTGTATTCTCTGAGTTTGTTGTGCTTACCAGTGCTGCAGCAGTAAGTAGAGGTCTCCTTATGATTATTTTTTTAAAAAAAATTCTTAGTATTATTATTAATTCCAAATCCTATACGAGCCAATACCACTTCTCTCTTCACTTTTTCCTAAAAATGCATTAACGTTTAAAAAGACTGATCTTCACTGTGCGATATATCCCTGGAAATCCTTCTTTCCCACGCGGTTAATATTTCTTTTGGTAAGCAAGTTTCTACAAGTGGAGTTAAAAAATGTCCGCACTTTTCTTGAGTTAATCACTCTTTTTTCTTGACTCTCAAGGGTTCTTATCTTTGATAACCATTAATAGACTAAGATCCCACTAGGCTTGACCTACCCTCATCGAGTTTCCTAAAATTGTTACCAAGTATGAAGAGTAAAAGTTGTGAATAAAACGTGAAAATAAGAATTTCTACCTCTTTCACGTGAAGTAATCAGGGTTGCCAGGGGTTGAAATGTGCCTAAAAATGAGTAATTTACCCTCATCATTTCCTTTAAAATAAAAAAAAAATGAAAAAATTACTGGACCCGAAACTGTCCAGACAACGTTTATTTGTTTATTTATTTATTTTGCAACTTTGTAACCTTTCCAAACCGCTGCAATACGATCAAATCGTCAGATTCTCTAAATATACTCTTTAGCTTGTAATTAACCAACTTTTATCTTAATGTGACGCGTTTCAACAAATCTGATGATCAATTTTTTTTTTTACTAATCTGACAGGCTGTCCTAGACGCATCCACCAACACAAAAGGCCAACCTTTGGTGTTGATACTCGACAGGATGTAAGGTATGTTTGGTCATTTGGTTGGTATGTTAAGGCTTGGTTGGATGTAAGGTCTCCCCTATGTTTATCTGACGCGCTCGAATAAATCCTCAAAAAATAATTTGCGCTCCCCTACTATAAGTTTTTTGGCAATGTAAAATTCGTTGAGATATTTTCAGTTCGTGCAGATAATTCAGCATATCTGTCGCAATAGGTTTCTCCCGCTATAAAATCAGCATTAAAATCTTTTTCAGCACCTTCTCTCAGTAAAAGAACTTCGGTAATTTCCTTCTGAGCTTCGTCTAAGCGAAGATATTTGCCTTCAGTTCACTGTCAAAAATGAAACGCTCAATTTTGACGATTCGGCAATCCTCGAGCACTATTTCGTTATTTTCGACGATCCTTTCGTCACCGAATCACGTGATATTTGACGAAACCAGAAATCTCAAATTTTTGACGAAATTATTTCGTCCCAATTTCGTCATATTGCAGTGCATTCTGGGAATTTTTGTTTCAGTCTTGTACTTGCTCGTTAAATTATCTTACGGAAATTATATTACAGGATTAAAAAAAAAAGGTTAGTATTTAATGAAATTTGTATGTACAATGTGACTTCTTTTATGTATTGTTACATTTTTGTTTAGTGTTGTGTTTATTGTTGTATTTAAAACACATTAAAATTGAAAACGAACGGTTCGATTAGGTTTAGAGTTCTGTGTGTTGTTAACTTTGAGTCACCTCCACGTTAGGCTTAGCTAGCGTTATTTTTTTTATTTGAAAAAGAAAATATTGGTTTGTTGACATTTATTTCCAAAAACGTACTTCCTTTATTTCGTTAAAAAAATTACAAACATGACTAAAGAATTTGTACGAATTTTAACTTACAAAAAAAAAAAAAAAAAAACACTCCATCGTAGCTAAACTAACACAGATGATATACAGCGCTTTTATAAATGGCATAGAACTTTGAAGCTTTTAATTTCAACGTGGAATATATTACATGGTTATGTGTTTTCATTCTTCTCCATGAATTTTACAGAAATAATTCTGTTAAACGAAGTGTATTTTTTAGTTTAATAGTTCAAATTTGTTTCATTCCGCATTTTTATTTTCTTAAAAAAATACTATGTACCAATCCCCCAGTAAGTATTGATATTTTTTCTTCTTCCACTCTACATTTAATGTTTTTTTTCAATATAATAATTTATACAGTAGTTCCCAAAAGTGTTCGCAAACTTATCATTTTCAATGAAATATTGCTATACCCATTAGTAAAAATTAATGTTTTGGAATGGGTAAACAATATTACAAAACTTCATGAAATATTTAAGTAGCAAAATAAAACTGATTTTGAAGAAATTAATAATCAAAAAGTATCAAGAACTTTATAACACAAAAGTGTTCGTAGAAAATATTTTAAAATAATTGTTTAGCAATCTTTGAATAAAATCGATGAAACTCGAGGAAAAAAAAAGCGCTTGATGCAATAAAAAATAAATGCAAACCGTTTATATCAGCTTTTGGATCCGAAATGATACCGTCTTTTATTAACCGACGAAAAAACGGAGGAGGTTCTCAATTCGACACGTATATTTTTTTTTTTTAATGTATGACCACGCATAACTTTTTACAGAACAGTCTGATTTTGATAATTCTTTTTTTATTGGAAAGGGTATACCCCGAAGGTGGTCCCATAAAAATTTTGAAAAAAAAATCTTACCCTAAGGGTGGGAAAAGGGGGTTGATTTGTTGTTCACTCACAGATTTTTAATGTATGACCACACATAACTTTTTACAAAATAGTCCGATTTTGATAATTCTTTTTTTATTGGAAAGGTTATACCCTGAAGTTGGTCTCATATAAGTTTGAAGAAAAAATTCCTATCCTAAGGGTGGGAAAAGGGGGAGATTTGTTGTTCACTCACAAATTTTTTTATATATGACCACACATAACTTTTTACAGAATAGTCCGATTTAGAATATTCTTTTTTTTATTGGAAAGGGTATAGCCTGAAGTTGTTCCTATATAAATTTGAGGGGGAAAATCCTACCCTAAGGGCGGGGAAAGGGGGGCGATTAGTAGTTCACTCTAAGATTTTTTGATGCTGAATTGGGTATAACAAAAAAAAAAAAAAAACTCACGATGAATGAGATGCAGACTTGTATGTCTCTCGTGTGTACTGTCTTGAGCAGGTAAACGACAGTATCTGCAGAAATGAGTTTTCGAGATATTTGAAGAATTGTGCGCTGGATTCAGTACTATCAACTGGGAAATGTTGGAATTATATTTTTTTTTTAGCGGAAAACAAATAAGTTAGTTTGTACAACAAAGCTAACGTACAAACAATGATGACAAAATGCAAAAAAAAAAAAAGATAAAAATGCAGTTATAGCCCTTTACCTGCACACGGTAGTGTAGACCTCTCAATCTCTGGTACTTGTGATTAGGGTTAGTTTTCAGTGCCAGTCGTCAAACATTTTTTTATATTCAGGATTTGTATGAAAAAATAGGGCGAAGTTTAGTGATGGTGATATACTATTTTTAACCGACGAAAAAACGGAGGAGGTTCTCAATTCGACACGTATATATTTTTTTTTTTTTTAAATGTATGACCACCCATAACTTTTTACAGAACAGTCTGATTTTGATAATTCTTTTTTTATTGGAAAGGGTATACCCCGAAGGTGGTCTCATAAAAATTTTGAAAAAAAATTCCTACCCTAAGGGTGGTAAAAGGGGGTTGATTTGTTGTTCACTCACAGATTTTTAATGTATGACCACACATAACTTTTTACAAAATAGTCCGATTTTGATAATTCTTTTTTTATTGGAAAGGTTATACCCTGAAGTTGGTCTCATATAAATTTGGAGAAAAAATTTTTACCCTAAGGGTGGGAAAAGGGGGAGATTTGTTGTTCACTCACAGATTTTTTTATATATGACCACACATAACTTTTTACAGAATAGTCCGATTTAGAATATTCTTTTTTTTATTGGAAAGGGTATAGCCTGAAGTTGTTCCTATATAAATTTGAGGGAAAAAATCCTTCCCTAAGGGTGGGGAAAGGGGGGCGATTAGTAATTCACTCTAAGATTTTTTGATGCTGAATTGGGTATAACAAAAAAAAAAAAAAAACCCTCACGATGAATGAGATGCAGACTTGTATGTATCTCGTGTGTACTCTCTTGAGCAGGTAAACGACAGTATCTGCAGAAATGAGTTTTCGAGATATTTGAAGAATTGTGCGCTGGATTCAGTACTATCAACTGGGAAATGTTGGAATTATATTTTTTTAGCGGAAACCAAATAAGTTAATTTGTACAACAAAGCTAACGTACAAACAATGATGACAAAATGCAAAAAAAAAAAAAAAAAAAAGATAAAATTGCAGTTATAGCCCTTTACCTGCACACGGCAGTGTAGACCTCTCAATCTCTGGTACTTGTGATTAGGGTTAGTTTTCAGTGCCAGTCGTCAAACATTTTTTATATTCAGGATTTGTATGAAAAAATAGGGCGAAGTTTAGTGATGGTGACATACTATTTTTAACCGACGAAAAAACGGAGGAGGTTCTCAAGTCGACACGTATATATATATTTTTTTAATGTATGACCACACATAACTTTTTACAGAATAGTCCGATTTTGAATATTCTTTTTTCATTAGAAAGGATATAGCCTGAAGTAATTCCCCTATAAATTTGAGGGAAAAATTCCTACCCTAAGTGGGGGGAGAGGGGGTGATTAGTTGTTTACTCCAAGATTTTTTGATTCTGAGTTGGGTATTACAAAAAAAAAAAAGCTCACAATGAATGAGCTTTAGACCTGTATGTCTCTCGTGTGTACTGCCGTGGGCAGGTAAGCGGCAGTATCTGCAGAAATGAGTTTTCGAGATATTTGAAGAAATGTGTGTTGGATTCAGTAGTACTCAGGGGCGGCAAATAGGGGGGTCAAGAGGGGGCGGTCGCACCCCCAAATTTTTTGAGCAGAATGATAGAAAATGGGTGAATTCAATTTATGTAAGTCGGGAATCAATGTTCATTAAAGGAAATCTCGCTGGTTCTCAGCAATTATTTGATGAAACTCGACACATTCTCAGACTAGAAAAAGTGTTTTTCGGTATTTGGATGATGACTTAGAAATTCATGAAGTATTTTCGGCTTTTTCAGAACATAGAAGACTGATAGAGAACCATGGTTAATTTTAACTAAAGAAGGCATTGCCTCAAATAGGCTAAATATTTCACACTTGTATGCCCAGTGTAACGATGGTATGCCCAATATGAGAGGCTCATGAAAAGTGGTGTGGCAGCATGGTTTTCACAAGAAAATTCATTGATATTTTACATTCACTTTTACGCTCATTTTTTAAGTGTATATTTATTTAATGAGTGTTCATCGCTTTCTTCTGCTAGAAACACATTTCAGCTGCTCAATACATTATAATGCATTCATAGAAACTTCTTAAAAATGCATGTGATTATTGAATAAAAAAGACTAGAGACGTACCGAGTACTCGGTAACTACTCGGTACTCGGCCTACTCGGCCAATTTGCCGAGTACTCGGTACTCGGCCCAATTTTGATCAGATACTCGGCCAATACCGAGTAGTTGCAAAAAATTGAATATTGTCCAAGACAGATATTAAAATTTATAAAAAAGCGCAAGCATATATTATTTTCTGCAATCATTTACAAGTCAAATTTAAATTTTGAGAATAATGAAGTTTGTAATGCTTCAATGGAATTAGTCTTTATTTTAATGTCCCCAAAGTTAATAAAACTTATTTATTAAAAATTGTGCAAAAAAAGTAAGTGTAGAAAATATGGAATTTTTATATTAAAAATGGATTTTTGCTACAAACAAAAATTAGTTATAAGAAATATAAAAATACCTTTGCTTAAAAAATAATTGGAAGTAAAACAATGTTAAAAGCAGTGCTGACACGTGTTTTAGCAATACAAGGAATTCCTTTTTCAATGCACAAAATGTGAGCTCGTGGATTTAAAGGCATCCGCCAAAAGTCGGATTCTTCTGTCGAATGTCTTTACATTCTTTAGCTCACATTTTATGCGCTGAAAAAGACGTTCCTTGTAATGCAGAAACACGTGTCTGCAGTGTTCCTGCACATTTGTTTTATTTGCTTTTAAAAATTATTTATGTTTGGCGGACTAGAACTATAATAGATTGGTATAATTTGTTTTAATTCCAACTTGATTAATCATACCTTTTATTTATTTATTTTTAATTTTAAAAACAATTCTTTTGTAAAATTTTTGACAAAAAACAAAATTTTTTAAATAATGCGTGATTAAATTTCAGCAGGAATTTAGTTTTAAAATCTGTTATATGGACAAAGAGGTCTATACAACTATTCCAATAAGTTCAAAATTCATCACATGTGTGTCGGTGGTTCTTCTTAAAACATAATTGGTACTTGGTAACTCGGCCGAGTAGTGAAAGGCCGAGTACTCGGTAACTCGATACTCGGCCGAGTAATGAAAGGCCGAGTACTCGGTACTCGGCTACTCGGCCAAAGTGCTACTCGGTACGTCTCTAAAAAAGACATATCAACCAAATACCTTTTATGGGGCTCTATAATTATGCAATCGCGGAGTGACACAAGATAATCTTCAAGAGTTAAAACGATAAAAATATCTCTCTATAATTTCAAAGTAGTGATTTGACGACTGGAAGAATTATTGCAAAACGATTCTTTCAATGGTGAAAAGCTCAAGCCCTTTAGCATGTATGACTTCGTTTGAATTTTTATCCAATTTATTTGCATCGGGAAAAGGTTTTTGAAAAATGTTTTACTCTATCAAAATCTATATCTTCAATCCACTACTCGACTATTCAAACCACAGTTCAATCTACAATTGATCTGTGCACCATACTACCATAGTTCAACCTACAATTGAAACTGAAAATAGATTTTTTATAGATGTATATTTCAATCAATCGTGAAATTTAAAAAAAAAATCTTCCTCCGAGCCAATTTTAAACAGGCGAAAAAAAAAAAAAGTGACAAAAATCCACATGATGATGTGAAGTCTAACATTAATTTTTGAATATTTTGTATGAAGTAATAGATTCAGTTTCGAATGAAATTAACACAAGATTTGATGATAATTATTTTTCTGTATGGTTGGCTAGGATTATGGTTATTTGGATTGGATTTTGAAAACGAAAAGTAAAATGTTTCAACTGTGAGTAAAATTTTTAGCATGAGGTAAGAAAAATTACAAGCAATATACCGACAGAATGGTTTTCAATTCAGAGACTGCAGTTTCGTCCTTGTTACGGACTCATAAGTCTGGAATAGTGAATAACAGAGCTGGAGGCATATGATATCTCATTGAAGTTGAGAGCGCCGACATGACTAGATTATTCAATGATGAAAAGTTTAAGCCCCTCACAGTTTTTGAAGCAGCCTGGGTGTTTTTGAAGAGAAAGATATAAAAAGTGTTTTCATACATAACTTTGTGTTACTTCAATTATTTTTTAACTATTACAATCAGCTCAGCTATTCAGCTAGTAGAGTAGTAGAAAGAGATTTTTTTTTTGTCTCAGGAGGTTAGAGAAATATTTTCGAAGCACAAAGGGAAAAAAAAAAAACTTTTCCATTTAGCTGAAATGGAAAAACAGCACGACACTGGGAACTGATAGATTAGTAACACGATTCCCTGCTCTTCCAAATTCCCAAAATCATGCATTATAACTTTTCCAAAAGGTATAAAAACTTTAGTAGCGAGGTGTTTTGTATGATAACTTTTTAATCAATGAATCAATATTTTAATTGTTTCTAAACACTAATTTTATTCATACTAAACCGATTTTATGACAACTTCTTGTTAGCTAATGTGTGTTTGGTTTTGCTTTGGGGTTATACATATTTAAGAAACTCGACCCCCCAAATGAAATGGTGAAATGCCGCCCCTGGTAGTACTAACAATAAGAAAATGTTGGAGTTATATATTTTTTTCAGCGGAAACCAAATAAGTTAGTTTGTACAACAAAGCTAACGTACAATAGATGACAAAATGCAAATTCGTCAGCAATTTGTGTTATCGTAGAAATATCGATCACAGTAGGAAAATGCACACGAACATCTTTATACAGTGCATTATTCTTTAAGAGTCACTGCAATGCCACTTGAAGTTTACCTATATCAATTTGAAACTCCCTAGAATGTTCTAAATTTTCACGACTTTCTACTACGAGCACTAATCCAGTTTGATTAGGTTCAAGCGGAAGTTGCTCCGCCAGCTCGATCACATCCTGAGCAAAAAGGATTGCCTGCCCTTTGCACCAGTCTTGGCTCAAACGATTTTGAACTTTTATTATTTTAAGAAATGGCACAACTCTGCAAATAAAACGTTTCTCCATTTCCGATAACTCATCAATTTCTGTAGGTATTGCAGCTACCGACATTTTGTTCCAATAGGCCTGGGGTGGAGTTTTATGTTTTTTAATATTGTTTGAGCATCGTGAACAAGTAATTATATTACCTAAAGCTACCAGTTCGTTAGGCAAAATAGAGCCTAAATTTTTAGTTTGCAATTTCCTACGTTGCTGAGGATACAAATTTTTTTTGCATATTGAACACGACAAGTCAGCATAAACATTAATTGATTTCTTAAAGTTTTCTGCGTTACACTGGTTTCTTCGATCGCGAGCTGCTTGTCGCATGGCGCTCAGACGATTAGTTCTCTCCTCGGAAGATTCGTGAAGTACTACCATTGCTGAACGGTTACGAGCAGCATCCAAACGCAGCATACGTTCGTCCTCAATTTCATTTGAAACTCGCTCTCTTATCAGATCTAAACGATGAGCGCGTTGCTCTTCACTCTCATTTGAAAGTCGCTCTCTTATCAGATCTAAACGATGAGCGCGTTGCTCTTCACTCTCATTTGAAAGTCGCTCTCTTATCATATCTAAACGACGAGCGCGCTGCTTATCACTTTCTTGCAATAACCTATCGTTATTGTAGCTTCTCATTCTGGACAGTCTTTCCTCGCGCTGACCTAAACTCTCCTGTGAACGTGTTAATGTAATTCTCTTTCTGTTTGCTTCCAACCTTTTTTCTTTCTCATTAATAGATTCTTCTAAACATCTTTTCCTCATCCGAGCAGCATTTTTTGTAGGCCTACCTATGTTAGTATATAAAGCCTGCTTTTTTAAAATTATTTATGTAACACAACAGATAATTGTTAAAATACGATTATATATATATATATATATATATATATATAATATATATATATATATATATATATATGTGTGTGTGTGTTAATAGCTAAAGTAAGGTAGGTAGCTATTTTAAAAGTAATCAAAAATATAAGCATACAGATTATAGCCACATTAGTAGCTTATAGCCACAAAAAATTATAAAATAAAAACTTTTTAACAAAAAAATTGAACCGCCGAAAAAACTGAAAAGCAAAAAATAATAAACCATTTTAATTAAACCTTAATAACTAAGTTCTTAAACTGATGTAAGTATACCTAAGTATATATTTTTGTAATAATTTAGAGTTTTTAATTAACCTTAATAACTCAGTTCTTAAATTAATATAAGTATACCTAAGTAGTTTTGAGTCGGTGCCAAACAATAAATAAACAAAGATCCCTAAATTACCTAAATTTAAAGAAATAACCAAATAAAATTAGCAATGTAATGTGAAATGTCCGGCGATAAACATAAATGTTTCAAAAAATGCTCCCTCCACACGCCATCATTAAATCATGAATACTAGTAGATCGTATGCAACAAAAAGTACCTCTCGTTGGAGCTTTGAAACCTTTGGGACCTCGTACGAGAGAGGCAAACAACCAGTGAGAAAAATCTTCAGGATCATGTATGCAATTAACGGCTACAGTTGTTATGCCATACTTACGCTGAATAATACTATGACCCACAAAACCATTTATTTGAGCTTTTAACAAGATGAGAAATCCTTCTTCAGTATGATGAACAGTGATATAAACATTTTGACTGTTGTATATGAGGCAAAAGCTCAGTAGCAGCCAAATACTCGACACGTGCTTCTTCGAGACCACTCGACGACGTTCGGGTTTAACTTCGTGAACGCTCGGCATTTTCCGGCGAAGGGGCGTGTCGCCATACGCCACCGCTGCGCCTCACGCTTTACAAAAATAATTAATTTGCTTGTTTGGCACCGACTCAAAACTACTTAGGTATACTTACATTAATTTAAGAACTGAGTTATTAAGGTTAATTAAAAACTCTAAATTATTACAAAAATATATACTTAGGTATACTTACATCAGTTTAAGAACTTAGTTATTAAGGTTTAATTAAAATGGTTTATTATTTTTTGCTTTTCAGTTTTTTCGGCGGTTCAATTTTTTTGTTAAAAAGTTTTTATTTCGTTAAGCTCGTATTGTTTATATAAGCTCTTTCCCTGCAGCAGATGTTTCTAGCAATAAGTGCTTATGTTCATTATTTGTGAAACCTTTCTTTTTTACTTGCATAAAACATGAAGTAAAGTAAATATCAATTTAATACAAATCATTTTAAGATATAGAAAATATTAATTTCCATAAAGAACTCTATCTTTGTGCTTGATATTTCAGCAGAATATTTTCAATATTTTTTAAAAAATTTCCGCAAATTAAAATAAATTATTGAAAGTAGAGTTTTAATGTTTAACCTCGATTTAAAAAGAAATGATAGTATAGCAGCATGTTTGAAAATTGTAATAACAATAATAAGCATTTTTTGTTTATTTTCCCACTTCATACATTAAATTTATAGGTTTTTCTAAGTCAATTTGTGTTACATGATTTGTCATAATTATGAATTTTTCCATTATACATAGTTTCTACAGCTAAAATAAATGCAGCATTAATTTTATTGCCATATTTGCCGCCTGAAGGTATTGTCAACAAAAAGTGAGAAATCCCGGTCTACATTAAATCAGACTAAGAAGCATTTTATAGATGAACTTCCAATAAATCCAAATTTTTTGTTGGAGCTGTGATTTTGCTGGATACAAAGTAAAATGTCTGAAAATTTAACCGAACTTCAATTGAAAAATTGAAAGGATAATGAAAATATATGAAAAATTAAAAGGATAATGAAAATGTATGATAAGAAGTAACAAGCTTTGCTTGTTTGCACCACACTGGTCCCTATTTTCATTATAAATCTTTGGAAAAAAAATCCATTAATATCAGTCAATTAGTTCTCAAGACACAAACAAACAAGGAAATGCACTTTGTTATTGGGTTTCCCCTATCTTTGGCAGCTCTTCTCCCTTGGCGTTTTTTTTTTATTTACTGCGTGAAAATTGCATATTTTAAAAATCAAATATGCTTAGTTAAAAGGTGATACTCCCTTTGTCTCCGTCCCAAACTAGTAAGTAGAGCTACGTTTGAATATTTTTGTACTAGTGATTGATTCTGATGATTTTATGATTTTGTTCGAATATTTTTTAAAGATTTCAAGGTACTATACTATCAATTAAAAACTTTACTTGGCAAGCATTCCCTCTTAAAATCATTACCAGCTGAGTTAAAAAAAACCCGAAGTACACACGCCCTTAAGCCACGCCCCATTTTGTAAGTACTCTACTCCCAGTATAGCAGAAAAATCAGTTTTTTTTTTTCTACTAAATCCCTATCCATCAGCTAGAAGGTAGCTTTATGTAATTATTAGCTAACTTATGAAATGGAGCTTGGCTTCGAGTGTTGGAGCCCTGGGTTTTTGACTCGAATTTGATAATAGTTTAAGGAGGTAAAGCTCGGTAAGTAAATGTTGTTTATTGATAACATAGCACAATAAAATCTCTGAAAAAAGTGCAAATAAAATCATAATCACCAGTTTCAGTACCACTTAATTCATAAGTACTTTATTGGAACTAATTTGAGTAGGGGGAGAGAGTACTTCAGAAAACATTCGTAAAGAAAACGGAACACGAAAATCGAAAAAAAAAAAAGAAAAACGGTGTATTTTGGCTATCGGTTAAAATAAAAAATAAATTTAAAAAAAAATCACAGATCAACAATTTTCGCACTTTTGATTTTTTTATAGCTCAAAAAAATGAAAATTCACGACTTGATGTGCAAAAGAATTAACTCGTTTAATAGCTAAATAATGCTGATTCTCGATAAATTGAAGAAACTCTAATTCTAGAATATTATTCAGAAATTAATTTCAGAAACTAACTGAGAGTCTATCTGCCTAAATAAAAATTTTGTTCATCCGCTGTAAAAATAACTCATTCTTGCAATCTGCTTGAAAAAAAGCTGTCAGCATTGAAATCATCATATATTTTGAAAAATATGAAAATTAAATCAGATGCTTTTCAAAGTCACAAGCGAATCGTAGCTTTTTAACTTAAGAAAAAAAAAAAAAAAAAAACTCAGATTTTGAAAGATATCGTGAAAACATGTTTTATTTCAGAAATAAACTGATGAATTTAATCGTAAAACTTTCCTCGAAATAGAAAAAAGATCCATGTGCATGAGGGCATACACCCATGGACTTAAACCTTTACTTATTATGTTATATATTCTCTTTTTAAAACTTTTTTTAGGATGGATCCAACATCACGGAGATAATTGGAACAAGGACAGACGAAGACTTTTTCATAATTATAACAATATTCTAAATGTTCGTATATTATGACATTGATTTCATGTTATACATGTTTGGAAATAAAAATAAAAACTTAGGGGTGAAAAGCAAAGGTATATTTTTATAATTATTTAACAAACATTACACTAAATTAATTTTACCGAAAGATTTATTTCACATCTGCATTTTTTTTAAGATTTATATTTTCAAATACCTTTTGCAATTTTGGCAGAGAATTGTTTTCAAAGTATGAAGTATGAAATGCATGCAATAATAAAATTCCTGTATTAAAAAACAGGAATTTTATTATTGCATGCATTTCATGTGGCCAAATAAACATTCTAAATACAAGCAAAATTAATAAAACAAATAATTATTTAGAAAAAGAAAAAGGTAAGCTTTTTCTTAAGATTATCTAATTTTATTTTCTGTATCTAATTTTAGAACAAATATGTACTAACTTAAAGTTGTCCATTTTATTGTACTTTTTCTTTGAAATTTGTGGTATAAGTTGGATAAAAATCTTTTTTTTTTTTCTGGAATTTTTCATGCGATGCAATGAAGAAACTTCTCAGCAATTTTCTCCCGAGCATATATCGATCTAACTGTGCATAAAAGTGGCACATGATTTATTTTTCCAGAACCCAATGTCTGCTGAGGAAGTAGCACTTTTATATTCCCAGTAGGGGCAGGGCGATGTAGGAATTTCAACATCGTGATGCATCGCCGTCCTTACATCGTGATGTAGCGATGTAGTTCAAACAGTTTGAAATATTCTTTCCGCTTTAGGGGCACCCCCCCTCCCCAATTAGGGGAGTTTTCCTTACAAAAATCCAGGCTTTTGTCAGATCTTTTTCTAATTTGGCACATAGGTTCTTTAATCACATGGGGTAGTACCCCATATGAATACTACCCCATGGGAAACTATCCTATGTGGATTTCCAGCATCAAAGGATATCTGGGCCGAATCTGGAAAAGATCCGACGAAAACTGGATTTTAATAAGGAAAACTCTTATGGGGATTGCCACACATAGCGGGGCGAAAACTACACTATGAGAATGCCGAAACATCAAAAGACAAATGTACCAAATTTGGAACAGATCAGACAAAAACTGGGTTCTTTTAAGACAGCCCCCCCACACACACGTGGTTTCCCACTCCATAGCGGGACGAAGACGGGAATTTCCGAGCGTCAAAGGATATCTGTGACAATTTTGGAAAAGGCATGATAAAACTGTTTTTTTATAAGAAAACCCCTCATTTAGTGGTTGTCCCCCATAACGGGGCGAAAACCACCCTATGAGAATTCCTGACCATTAATGAACGAACCTCTATGCCAAATTTTGGAAAGATCCGACAAAAAATAAATTTTTTTCAAGGAAAACCCCCATCGGGGTTGCCCCCCCCCCCCCACCCATACATTGACGAAAGCTAACCTCCGTGAATTCCTGAGCATCAAAGAACCTCCATGGCAAATTTAGAAAAGATCGGAAAAAAACTTTTTTTTATATAAGGAGAACCCCCAATGCGGTGTTGCTCCCCCCCCCCCCCATCATGGAGCTTTGAAAACTACCATGTGTGAATTCCCGAGCATCAGAGGACCTCTGTTCCAAATTTGGAAAAGATATGATAAAAACTGTTTTTCTATAAGAACCCCTGCCGTATGGGGGTTGCCCCCCATAGCGGAAAGAAAACCACCCTATCAGAATTCCTGAGCATCAAATAACGAAACTCTGCCAAATTCGGAAAGATCCAACAAAAACTGGATTTTTTGTAGGAAAACTACCATAGGGGTTGCCCTCCCCCCATAGAAGACCGAAAACTACCCTGCGTGAATCCCCGTGCATCAAAGAGCCTATGTATCAATTTTTGGAAAAATCCGACAAAAATTGGATTTTTTCAAAGAACGACCCCCCCCCCCCATCGCGCCCCCTCCCCTTATAAAGTGATGAAAACTACCCTGCGTGATTCTTGAGCATCTAAGAACCTCTGTGGCAAATTTAAAAAAGATTGGACAAAAACTTTTTTTTAAATACGGAGAACCCCCAATGTGGGGTTGTCTGTCCCCCCCACCCCCCACATAGAGGGTCATAAACGACCTTGTGTGAATTCCCGAGCCTCCAATAACGAACCTCTGTGCCAAATTTGGAAAATATCCGACAAAAATTAGATTTTTTGAAGGAAAACCCCCATTATAAGGGGGGGGGGGGGTTGATTAGATATCATAGGGAATTTAATCTGCAATGATTTGTTTTACCTTTTTTAAGAAGTTGTTTGTTTGCATTTTTACATAAATAAAAATTCGCTTGACATATTTTATGTGCCTCTTTTTTTTAACAATTACTTGTCTTTTTTTTTTGATGGGGGGGGGGAGGGGGCTGCAGGCCCGTTGTTTCAATTTTTTCCCAAATATGACAAAGAGTCTGTACTCAATAAAAATTTTACAGAAAACGAACTAAAACAACGGCCAGTCATGTATAAAAACATGAATGTTCAAAAATCAAGCCGGGAGGGGGGGGGTCAATTGACCCCCTCCCTGACCTCGTAAATGACGGGCCTGTGAAAGTGACTATACGTAATAAAGTGGGAAACTACGGTGGTAAGATTCTGAAGTTAGGATTTGATCACACGCACACGAATCTTATAAAATACAGTCGAACCTCGTTATAACGAACTTAAAGGGACCATTAAAATCGATTATTATAAAAAGTTGGTTCGCTTTATCCAAAAAACAATAAACAATAAGACAAAGATTGCAAAAAGGTTCATTTCAGCAGTTATTTGTTTTAAGCGTGTTCGAATTAACGAGGTTCGACTGTATTCTCAAAAAAAAAAATTAATGTGCTCAAAGAAAAAAAAAAGGAAATAAATTTTCTTAAAAATTTACGAAATTAACGTCCTCATATATGACGAAATTAATTTGACGAAACTAATGCTCTCAAAACAACGAAAATTATTGTTAATTTGACAAAACTGGAATGAAGAAATATTTCGTTACATTTGACGAAATTCGCATCCTCAAACCACTAACAAAAGCAGTTTCTTCAATTTGACGAAATGTTCGCTCGGAGCATATCCCTGGAAGTGGTTTCGTCAAAAACGAAGAAAATTTCGTCAAATTTGAAAGTCCATTTCTGAGAGTGTTGTGCTTCAAAAATCGAAAGAGATTTAATACTTTGTGTTTCCTTTTACAACCCAAATTCAAAATAATAGAATATCTGAACTGTCTAAACAAAACTTGTCCCTGAGTCAGAAAAAATGAACGCATGCAAGTTAAAAAGAATAAAATGCGTTATTTATGAATGGGTAAATCAATTTCAACAACTTTGCAGATATTACTTTAACAACTTATGGATCATTAACACGTTGGAAAACTATATTGATTTTTTATAGGCGTCAAAAAATTAGAATTATCTATTCATTCAATGTGAATTTTAAAAAGTAGCGAAAATAATTGCATACCTGTTAACCGATAGTTTGACACAATTATGAAGCTTGGCACCCGGATAATTTTGCGCCCTTTTAAAAGCCTTTTATTGCTCAAAATGGGTCGTCAAGGTGATAAATAGGGAAAAAACGAAGCTACGTATTGTATCATTGCATAAAGTTAGAAAAAAATAATTCAACTCAATTCAAATTAACGTTTTACAATCTACGGTATGTAAGATTTTAAAGGAATATAGAAGGATTGACCAACTAAAAAGTAACCGAAGAAATGAGGTAAAAAAATTGTAACTGGCAGAAATGAACCCAAATTAAAGTTAATTGTCCAAAAGTAATCGTTGAAAAATGCTGCTTACGTCCGTAAGTGTAAGAAAGAATCTGTAGTTATCTTGTCCACGCCAACTACACTTGGATGGTTGCATAAACTGCAATTGCAATTGCGGATCTGCGAAGTAAAACCAAAGATAAACATGAAGCAGAAACGTGCACGACTCTCCTGAAGCAAAGAGAAGCTCATACAGGGGCAACAAGGTTGTAAAAGTATTAAACAGTCGACTCCCGCTACAACGCGATCCGACTTACGCGAAATGGCTATAACGCGAAATTTTCAGAAGTAACGAATTTTTGAGCTAACGTGAACTTTTCATCCACAACACGAGTTTTTTTTTTGGAAGGAAGTATCGGCTTCGTTATTGGCTACTAAATATTGATTTTGTGAATGTTATTACATTCCTTTAAGCACCACTGACAGCGAAAGTTCCCAACACCAAACTAGTCTACGCATCGCGTTGTTAGTGCATCAAATAACCACTCAGGTCCAGTCATTTATTTATTTTTTTCATTCTAAATATTAAAGTTGATGAAATATAATGGCACCTTAGTGACATCTTAAGTTTGTGAAGATGGGAAGAGAAAGAAAGTTTATGATTAAAAAAAAAGGCTATGATTCTCGATATGTTTAAACAATTACAAAACATCGACGGTAACGAGACATAAGAGTGAATCTTTTTTCCATTACGAACAATTGAAAGTCAAAACAAAAAGATATCTGTAAAAGTTCAGAATTTAGTTTCAATATTGTAGCTTGCAGAGCAGTCTAGCAAAGTAAATATTATAAAAATGTAATCTGCTCCTGTGCTGTGGATTAATAAAAAGATCGGGAAGAAGGGCAGTTGCTACAAATTGAAACGTTATCTATATATATAAAAATGAATGTTTGTCTGTATGTCATCCATGAACTCAAAAACTACCCGGCAGATTTGGCTGAAACTTTCACCGTTTGTTATTTTTGGTACTGGGAATGTTTATAGACCAGTTCGAAAAAAATCCGATCGATAGTTCCTTTTTTATTCCAATTTAAGTCACAATCCATTGGATAAATACGAATAAAATTATCGGCTGCAGAAATTAATTCGCGTGAAAGATATCATTGATAAGAAGTTAGCTGTTGCCATTTTTCTTGAATTTGAACAAATAAATTCTTTCTTTATTGTTTTATGACTTTTCATGCAACGGGGGATTTAAAACTTTTTCTATTTGATATTTTTAGCGATTGATTGATCTTGCAAACTGCGTGAGTACAAAATTTGAGTATAGTCACGGCTTCACTTGATACCTGGACCGATAATTATGAACATTGCTATATATATGTATTTTTCCACGGAGAAGGTGCATAATATGCTCATTGAAGCCACTCGCCACCAGGTGGCACTGCAGAGTAGCAACTTCTGCCCCGTTCAACCGATTGTCATGAAAATCAGTATAATGATGTATTTTTTTGTTGGCGTAGCAACGCGCGTCGGGTACAGCTAGTAACAGAAAAAGCGAAGCAACCGTATTTAAAAATGTATTAGATAAGAACAAATATTTGATTATGGAGCATATAAATCATCACTATCTTCATTTTTTAACTCTTAAATATTGTCACAGGATATCTATTGTGCAGTACTATTATAGTGAAGCATTTTATTACTGCTACATATTGTACGTACAGTGTTGTTTTCTTTTATGTCTTTCCCTCTCATCGATCATTCATTTTGTGCATCTTAAAAGTATTTCATGTTGAATAAAACAGTTTTTTATTTTTTAAATACAGTAAAAGTTCAGTTCTTTATGCAAGAAACTGTAATGTATAGTTGAGGAATGCTTTAAAGCAGTTTGAGGAGTGTTTATAAGTGTCTAAAAGAATATGGTATGCTTTAAAAAATTTGAATGCATATATTTTTCCACAACGCGAAATTTCGACTTACGCGAGGAGTCTTGGAACGCATCCCTCGCGTAAGTCGGGACTCGTATTTACTGATGAATCTTTTTCTTGAAATATCTGTGACCAAAAAAGGTGTTCGGAGAAATCTTGTTTAAGACGTTCTCTCAAATTTAAGGCATCCTTTACGGTGTGTAGGTGCATGAGGGCTCCTGGAATCGAGCAATTGTATAAATATCTTAAAATAAAACAATGTGTGACTTCCACTGTTTATGAATAATACTGCATGATACTTCATCTGAGGCACAGCAGTGACACATTCAGAGGCACATTTTATCTTTCAGCAAAAGATTTTTCTCCGTGTCACATCTCTAAATCGACTTGTAGATTTTCAACAGAAAGAGGAATTTGGTATTAAAATGTTCAAGCAACTCTACCAATTTCAATGCGATGAAGAATTTGTAATATAATCCAATCTAAAGAATGCAATTAAAGACCTAGTGCCCGCCAACAAAATTGAACTCGTTGTCGCATTGAAGAGGGTATGGAAACAGTGTCAGAAGCGATAAATGTACGCAAATAGGTGGTCGAATCTATGTGTGAAAGGTTAAACATTGAATCCAGCAAAAAAAAAAATGACGTTTAAAAGTATAAATATTGCTTCTTTTGAAAGGTGTTTCCCCCCTTTAATTTGAATATTCTAATTTTTTGATTCATTGGAAACTATTATCACTATCAACTTTTGGATTATTCTGTCTAAGATTATTATTAATTAAGTATATTTAAAATGAAATGTACACTTTAAGGTCATGGAAAGGTGGCACGTTCATTTAAATACCTAATTTGCACTTATATTTGGTTAGAATCAACTTTTTTCCAAAACGAGAAAATTATTCTATTATTTTGAATTTGGGTTGCAAAAGCTCTTCTTCCACTCTGTTTGCACAACTCGGGAACGAACTTCTGAGTTATCTTTGCGATTGTTTCACTTTCATAACTACATTTTAAAAAGAAATTCGTTGCCATGTCATTCCCCCACAGAAACGTTACACTTTTAAAATTTGGGGCTAAAACAATATCGGAACCAAACTTAAAACCTACCCAATGTCTCATAGCCGCTCTTTGAATCTTTAATAACTGTGACCCAATTCATAGCTCGAGCAAACTTTAATTCGCGGAAAACAATACAGAACTCGTACATATGCAAATCCTAATCACGTGAGAACACTTTATGCTTTAAAGAAAATCTGTTGGCACTCGAAAAAAGGATAATCCTCAGCACTATCGCCAATCGACAGCCTTAATTGGGAATCCGTGTTTCTTATGAGGCCAAATCAGTGGCTGATCCAGACTTTGGATTTGGGAGGGGAACTATTTAAGCAAGTATGTTTATGTGGGATGGGGGGGGGGTAAATGAAATTATTCATTCGGGGGTGCAAAAAATATTAAACTCAATCCGAATCGTACGAGAGTCTGGCCGATCGGCAGAAACTATGAACGTACGAACCACAACTTCGATGTGGGTGGTGCCTCTATGGCAGCCCCACGTCTTACATCATTCGAAGTCACGCCTATTTAATAGAATGCTCAATTTCTAACGCGTGATTCAAAAGCATTCTACCATTGTCTACCTACCAGGGTCAAAGAGTCAGCTGACCCCCCTATGACAAGAATTTTATTACGATTTTCAATTTTTTAGATCCGAAAAAATAGTTCATGGAATTAATTACTCTTTTTTACCACATGCCGTATTTGTGTTGTGCGTTTTTCAACTATTTTTTACGTAAGAGGTAAGGTAAAAAAAAAAGGATCGCACCCTAGTTGAAGAATTTCGGGATCCATCCTTGCCAACTGTCAAGTTGGAAACCCTTGGAAAGCAAATACAAAAGTGACGACCAGCGGCTCTGGGCCCAGCTAGACTGGTCCTAGTCAATTTACAATCCCCAGTGAAGATCAATGGCCCTCTTAAAACTACCTACTCCCGTACTCATTACCACCTCTTCCGGTAAGCTGATCCAAGGTTCCACTACCCTGCTATAATAATAATTTTTCCTAATATCCATGTCAGCCTGAGAGTTAAATAGCTTAAAACAATGACCCCTTGTCCTGTTTTCAGTGCTAAACTTCAGCCCCGTAACATTTTTCATTTTAATAAATTTAAACAACTGAATCATGTCCCCTCGGTCTCTTCTTTGCTCAAGACTGTACATTTTTAGCCTTCAAAGCCTGGAATCATAGTCTAAATGAGAAAGTCCATTTATTAGCCTTGTAGCCCGCCTTTGAACCTTTTTTAATACATTAATATCTTTAAGATAAGGAGACCAAAACTGAACAGCATACTCCAAATGAAGTCTTACCAAACACCTATATAAGGGCAGAAGAACTTCTTTAGATTTGTTTGAAATAGATCTATTGATAAACCCAAGCATCTTATTGGCTTTATTATACTAGCTATGCTACACTGTTGGCAGAACTTTAAATCCTGACTTATTAAGACGCCCAGATCAGTAACTTTTTCTGCCTGACTAATGACTGAACCTTACAAATAATAACTTGTACACTTATTTCCATGCCCTAAATGTAGCACATGACTTCCCAACATTAACAGCCATACCCCATTTATCAGCCCACTCCGTAATATGATCTAGATCCTGTTGCAGCTGATTTGCTTGTTCTTCATTTTCTACACTCCCCATAACTTTGACATCATCAGCAAAACAATTCATGTTCCCAGAAATATTTTTATAAATATCGTTCATAAAAACAATGAACAAAACAGGCCCCATTAACAACAAAACAGGCAAGTTTCAAACTAAATGCTCTCGGATTTATCCAAGTTCGATTACTTCAAAAAAATCCAACTACCATGTCCACATTTATCATTATTATTATTTTTAATTATGTGTTTTCAACCTGACGACACGTCGTAGAATAAAGAAAAGACAGACTCAACTTCATACAAAATGAAATTTCTTTTCCAACTTGAACAGCCTGTACGTAGAAAAACAATATCGCTTTTAGTGCTGCCATCTATTGGATACCAATGAGAGTTTTTACCTGGCCTTGAATTGCTCTTCGATTTATTAGTCCGAAAATTTTTTTAAACGAATCTCAATTTAAACTAAGAGAAAACGATGAGCGGAGTTAAAGGGATATTACGGGGGCCAATCCTCCTTGACACCTCAATCGCTTCCCCTCTCTCCCAACCAATGAAAAATACAAACAAGGTTTAAATTCTTTCTACTACATGCTACAGTGAGCGCCAGATATTTGAATCAGTCAGGTGTACTCACTCCCCTAAGAGCAAGGGCGCACCCCCTAAATATCACAAAGAGCCGCCCAAGAAAGCAAGAGCCCCCCTCCCCAAAATGAAAAAAATACCCGTCAAAACAATCCCCCCCCCCCTAAAAATTTCAGTCTGCGCCATGATCCCTCTTAGGTGGGCACATCCTGGAATCAGTCGTTAGTTGAATCAGCTGTTTTAATGAATCACATCTTCAAAAACAGAACTAAATCCAGATTTAACATTGAAAAACTGTCTTATATTTGAATCAAACACGTCGCTTAAAATTAATCATGTGAACTGTAACTAACTCAAAGGAATCAATTAACCAACGTTTTGTTGCACAAAAATTGCAAATTACAGCAGACGCGTGTTTCGGTGTTACAAGGAACACCCTTTTCAATGCAAAGAAGTGTGGGCTTTACTGTGTAAGGAGCACCTTTGTATCAAATGTAAAAATTTAAAAAAATGCTTACCCCTGTTTATATTTAAATGCTAGGACTCGAACCTGGGACTGCCTGCTTGGAAACCGAACGCTATAAACATCCAGCTATTCGGGCTCTGGCAGTCAGGATCTTATAATTATTATTATAAAACAAAAAACAAAAAAAAAAAATATTATAAAAACAAAAAAATCACCTTACTTGATATTGATTTATTCACTATAAGATTTGCAGGCAGCATAATTATATCGACATAGAATTTTCCTTCTTGCATAAATAAATATTATTTGGAAAATAAGGGATTAAAGCTTAATAAGGGACATAATTTTCATCAGGCATTTCTTGTGCAGAGTAATCTTTCATGAAATGTTTTCCTTTTATTGATTACTAATCTATTAAAAAAGAAAGATGAAGGTATAAAATAAATATTGAATATTTTAAAATTATTTAGGTTTAAATTATTCACACAGCGTGACAAGAGGTCTCAACCATAGCTAACATCTGATCTGCGGAGAGAGAGAAGCTCATTTGCATAAGATGATTTCATTAGACCAATCAGATGTTGGCTGGAGATGTCACTGTGATTTCAATTCTTGTTGCAGCCATTTCCTTGAGTAACCATCTGCTTTAGTCTAGTCTGTTCTGCAGTGATCTTGCAAGAAGCAATTTGTGTTTTAGTTAAATAGGTACGTTTCCGTTAAAGGTCCGTCACTCGGCACTTCCTCTATTTTCAGCTATTTTATTTTTTGCCAATCGCTTTTAACATTTTTTTCTATTGTCGCCAAGACTAAACAAGCCATCTAACCAAGTGACATAACTTTAATAAAAAAAAGTTCGAATTCAAAAGGATACCTTTCAGGTTCTTTTGCGACTGTGGCGCAGGTACCCTGAACAACCAGTGCCAACTCCAGGGCGGTCATTCCAAGCTTGTCAGCTTGTGAGATCGAGATTCTCGCTCACGTGATTGGTTGTGACGTAGAAATGTCGCAAAGTAGTATTCTAATCTACTCGAACCTAGCCGCAAGCTAAGTTCGAGTAGATTAGAACACTGCTTTGCGACATTTCTACATCACAACCAATCACGTGAGCGAGAATCTCGATCTCGCAAGCTAACGAGCTTGGAATGACCACCCAGGGGGAGCCCACCCAGGACACCGACACCCTGTACGACTCTGCGGCCCATATGGAATCCCACACGCTCATGGTCAACTAGTCGGAAATCTAGTCAGTGCGCCGATAGAACACTTTTATGCACGCACCTGTTTTTATTTCAAGCATTGTACATACTCGCATATCAATCATGTCGATACAAATTTAAGATTAAATATATTTAAGAAAAAATGTAATTAACAAATTTTCCCAGTCAATCCCTGTGTCTTTATTTCTTTTTCAATTCCACACGATCGCTTCCCGACGTTTTTTGTGCTCTGTGACACCTGAAGGTAAGGCTGGGAATTTTCCAACAATTAATAACTCGGGTATTCATTTATGTGCATACTAGTGGTACCCGCACAGCTTTGCCCGCAGTAGAAAATTAAAAGGTCATTTGGTTCGTCTGTATATTTACAAACAATGGATGATGAATTTCTCCAACTTTATATGTTCATTTGCTCGCCCTTGTTATGGTAATTTGCTCAATAAAATGTTCTTAAAATTGGAATAGAAAAAGAACAAAATTGAATTTTCAAAAAATCGCTTCGAGGTGCTCACCCCTATGCTACGAACTCATTTTGTACCAAATTTCATGAAAATTCGCCGAACAGTCTAGGCGCTATGCGCGTGACAAACTGAGATCCAGACACACAGACTTTCAGCTTTATTATTAGTAAAGATTTACTGTCATTAAAATCCGGCTTTAGCTATTCATTTTATGTAATCTATTCGAGGACGCTAGAGAATGAATGACCTGAACAGGTGTTGATAAGGTTCTTAATGTTTGGGGATCATGTTTGGCCAGGTTGCATCTTTGACAACCTTAATTTAGGGATATATTGAGAACATTTCCCTCCCTCTTCCATCATTGGAAATCTCGTTTCTGCTAATAGCAGGCTGTCAAAAATTTCTGCTCACAGCGGAGATGAGAGGAAAAAGTCGACCTTGGAAATGATTCGACGAAAAGTGGTTTAAGTTAAAGGTGCACCACTGCCGAAGTGCAGTAACAACTACACATCTTTGACTTGAGCTCTGAGTGAGTGGAACAACTAATGCTTCTATTATCTTGGAAAATAAAGAAGAGACTTAAGTAAAAATAACTCAGTTTATAACTTTTAAAAACATTAAAATATCATAAAACCCAAAACAAGGTTTAGAAGCTGGATACTATAAAGCCGTCTTGGGGCTAAACGCTTTTTTCCTATGCCTGCTGCGATGAAGTAGCATATTTTGCTTATTAATAATGGTTTCTTTTTAACTCCATATTAATATACAATCATCAAGCAAATACGCTACTTCACTGTAGCTGGCGTAGGAAAAAAAAAAGCATTTAGCTCCAAGATGGCAGACGTGTCGCTACTAAAGCTGCGAATGGAAATTTAATCATACTTATTCCACTAATTATAAGTTTTATTTTGAGAAATTCATAAAAAGTTTACTTGATTGATAGAGTTATATATGGCCTCTGGTCGCCAGCATGGGGTGCAAACCTGCAGGGGCCATGACCCTAGCAGGGGTTAATACGCATTGTTAAAACACCTCTCAGTGTCAACACTCATTTCTGAAAGTCAAAATTAAGATCTTTTTAAGGATTTACCTATTTACCACAAAATAGTTGAAGAGTACATTTCAAAAATTCCTCAAATAATTATTTGATAAATCAAATAAGTAAATTGCATATACAGTACAATCTGGAATCTCTCGTGAGGGAAAAAATATAGAATTATCAAGGTTTTGAAAAAAATACGCTAGAAACTCTCACAATTACCCATGCCAACTTAAAAAATCTTACAATGTACGCGGTGGCTACGGTGTCTACCGATTTTCGCCTACGCTGATAACGAGAGCATTTTTGACGAGTGGATCACGCCCTCCGGAGAGGATTAACGTCAATCACATGGAGGGGACGATTTCCGGTTTTAGAGAAGGGGTTGGGTAGGGATTTCTAATTTTTCCCTACGATCTCCTCTTAAATGTAAAACGTGTTAGCAGCTGAGATTCAGCCATTTTTTTCTTCGGTCTTTTCGTCTAGTAATGATTCATTATTAAAATGAGCATTCATTTTATTGATTCCATCAGGGGAGGAAAAATATTAATTTATGACGACTTTATGTTCCGAATAAATCGGAAGGGAACTCAAAAATTGTTCTGGAAATGTACAAAACTAAATTGCAAAGCAAGCATCATTACAATGAACGGAACAGCACAAAATATTAAAAATGTCCACAACCATGAGCCACAGACAAATGAAAAAACAAGAAAAGTCTTTTATAACCAGCTGAAGAAAAGGAGCATAGATGAACCAACTTTACCAGTGCCACAAATATATAGGTAAGTGTTTCTTTCTTTCTAACGTCTTTCAAGTAAATTTTATATTTAATAATAGTAATAAATATCTAAAAATATGTACAATTTTAAAACACAAAAGCATATTGAAAGCAGTGCAGCGCTATTTAATTGTGACAACTTATCTTTGCATTATCTATAATCACGACATGAATTCAATTTATGTATAAAATTTTCTTTGGAGCGAGCTGCAAGACTCTTGAGGTAAATATTTTTTTTTCTCAAAAATATTTAAAAAATAATCAAAACCAATATTTTTTTCCCTAGGGATTTGTTTTACAATTTTTCACTTACGAGCCAAATGTCCGAGAAAAATTTCGCGGTAGGGGAAAAAAAAAAAAAAAACAGGACAAAATCTTGGATTTTTTTGCATGCGAATAGCATCGCAGATCTTCAGAAACGAAATTTCCCAAATAATTTTTATTTATTGAAATAACATTCACAGATATAAGTAAAAACAAATGAAATTAAGTATGTCTATAATTAAGCATTAACTAATATTTCTGGGGATGTATAGTCAGTCCCCATTGTTTATCACTTCTTGGAAAAGGTGATAAAATTTAATAATAAGAAAATGACTCAGTATGGAAAATAAAAAATAATGAAATTTTATTTTCAACAATATAGTAAAAAAATGATCGTAGTAAAATTTTGTGTCCCCTAAAAATGTATCAACCTCGTTTGGAAATTCGGCACTGCTTTTTAGAAGTTCTTAGATTCTGCACACACGAACGCGGTAAAGACATATAAAAATAAATCAAGCCCACAATATATAATTTATGAGCGGTATGAACAATCATTTTCTACAATGCCTCCGAATACTTGCAGTTCTTTTCAACATTAATCCTATTGTTAATTCCGATGCAATATTTTGTACTTCAAGCAGTAAAAAGCACAAAATATCAATACATCTAAAAAAAACTAAAAGCACGAAAGCTGTATGGACGCAAGGTAGTTTTTTTTAAAATCAGAATTACTACTAATTTTACTCTCTGTTTTATGTTTATTATTTGTTATTTTTATTAAAGCGCATTCTTATTTGTTTCATTAATTGGATAATTACAGCAATTTTCAAATTGAATATCAGGTCTCAAATCTATCAAATGCTTTAGCAGAAATTGAACTATAAGCATTCATGTTTTCAAAATTTTTTTGGTTGATATAAAGGATAAGTTTCCTTTATAAAGTTAAAATTGTACATAAAATAAATTTTGTTTTTAAAATAAATGTTTCAAATTCTCAGGTTTAAAAAATAAATTTAAGAAAGAAGGGGAAAAAAAAAACGATGTAGCACACGAGGCGCTGAAAACAGCTGTGCCAAACGATAACATTCCACTTATTTCGATTCGTCCCAATCTAGTGGAAAGAAAAAACCCCTCCAAATAGCACAGAAATTACCCCATCCATGCAAAACTTTTTCCCTATGTCCAGAGAGAACCCATCAGTTGTCAACCCACTTTCCTGGTCTCTATTGTTAGCTATTACCCCTCGGTCCCCTGCCGTTCACGGTGACAGGTTCTAGATAAGGAGCGTAGGCAAGAATCGGTATGAACCGTGGCTACATGTCAACTCTTTTCGGTCAAAGCAAAGTATTGTAACGGATTCGGTGCGACTTCCGCTTTCTTGAAATGAAAACACAGTTCTTGATAAAAACACAGGAAATTTATTTACACTATGTACAGGAAAGATCTTCAACAACTGCGAAATTATTCATCAGCAATTAAGCAATTAGCACACAACACCGTAAACTCAACGTTTACACACGTATTTACTTCCAAATACGAAAACAACACAGCGAAATGCCTCGCTATAAACAGAGCTAATACACACTCAGCGCAAATTCTCAATCGAAACTAACTGTTTATCCATCGCTAACGGCTTAAATACACCGAAAAGAAATTTCTCAAATATTCCACACGCTTCTGTAAAGTAGTAGACCGTTATCAATGAAAAGAAAGAAAATAGGGGTCGTATAATTTAGCCGAATGAAAAAGGGGTTGTATATTCATTACGGGAAACTATTTACAGGTTACGTTCCTACAATAATTACTATTTACAGAATTTGTAACAGTATTAAAATTTAAAGTATTATAATATTTTCAAATCCTAACCATTACTTGATCTGTGCTTTTTTAGCAAAAAAAAAGTAATAAAATAAATTTAAAAATAAGTAAATAAATAAACTTTTATTTCTTTGAACTTAAACTTTGAAAAGTCGCTGACTTCGCCTTCAAAAATTGTCTATAAAAAACATGTTCAAAAGAAGTTTTTCTGTAAGTTCTTGCAGATTAAAATGTTCTTTATGCTGTTATCCAAAGAAGAACGCAGTTCTGTCCTAGTTTTTCTCATGCTGCTAAACATTTTTTCACACTCTGCATTGCTATGAGGTATTGTTAGAATAGATAGCATCGTAAAAGAGAGCCTTCCGTACTTTAGTGAACCACTGGCATCACACAATTTTTTCACTCGGCCCCCCATTTTTCATCTATTCTCTCCATTTTTAGCACATCATCTGGCAAGTCATCTATTTGGATGGAAGTCATTTGGATGGCGAGTCATCTATTTCACTTTCGAGCTTATCTTTGCCTTCATCAGTTGTTTTTCCATTCTTTTGTAACAGCATAATAGGAAATTTACTCACAAAAAAAAAAAAAAAAAAAAAAAACTATACCAGAGAAGGACTTTGATATGATTTTCTCCAGGTCAGTAACTTCTGCATGTAATAACAGATTACTATTGATAGGGAACTTTAATCTAATGTAGTTGCACACACTTATATAATATTTTCGTATGGATTTATAAAATTCCTTCTTCTCTTCAGGCTTTAACATTCCAACAAGTTTCAAAGTAGATGAACAGACTAAGATATCCTGATCATTCTTTTGATTAATCAATTCAGCATACTTAACCTCCATTATGTTTGAACCTTTGATAATATCTGGTTTCACAAAACTGCATAAAATTTCTTTGTACATGGAAATTAAAATGGAATTTGGAATATGAATATTTGGGGCTTGAGACTGTAAAATAATAATGAGAAGAAAAGGGATGCAAGTGGCAAAACTAAAAATTTGGAGATAACTAGTGCAAATATTAGGCGAACTCCTTCTCTGTTATACTAGTAGCTGTGTTTAGTGCTGTTTTACAGTACGGTTTATAAAAAAAAATCAACGAGAGCCTACCTAGGATCTGAACTTTAAACTTGTTTTACTTATAAATGTAAAAAGTCCACTTATATCCCCCTTTGCGTCCTCTCTGCCTCATATGTACTATGGGACCACTTAGAATTACAATTAATATTACAGTTAGTCCTTATTAACTGTAATTTAAAGTTTTACTAGATTTGCTATTTTACATTTTACTAGTTTTTATTTTGCAATTGTCAGAAGTGTACAAGATGAAATTTTGAAATGAACATTGATCTCTGACCTTGTTTTTTCATCTAAAAAATCTAATTTTATCTTCAACCAGTAATCCCCCCCCCCTCCATTCAAAAACTTTTTTGCTGCCGTTTTGTAAGAATTAAAAACAGCAGAAGACAGAACGCATTTTCCATTTTCACTTAAAAAAGGCAAAAAATCGACCCCCCCCCCTCCTCTAAGTGGATAACATGTTCAAAAGAAATGGACAAAGATTCTAAACTCTGCAGAAAAGAAAGAGATAAAAAGAATTACAGCACCACCCTCTCCTCATACCCACACTCTTCTATAATCTTGCCCCAATCCACTATTCTCAAAATTTCCAAAGAAAGGGAGGGAAAACTTAAAGCAATTGTCTTTGAAAACTGGTTTTACTACAGAACTTGCCAAAGGAAAACAACAATGGAAACTAGCTTCTGTGCAAAACTTTCCTCATATTGAGGGTTTCGAAAAATAAATTTTGAGATAACTATGGAAAATGCATAGGACTTTTCATGGAAAAATACAAGGGAATTTTTTTTTCTAGACATCAAGGGTTTTGAGACTTTACTGTATAAATATAAAACTGGCTGTTACATTAATATATTAGTAGAAGAAGAAATAATGCAAAAACGTAGTTGACTTACTAAGTGAGTCAGTCATTAAGTAAATTCTTGGCACAACAAAGTGACTTTGAGCATCTGAATGCTTTCTCTTTAAATCAAATTAAGCAGGAATGTTGCACTTAGATAACATTTCTAGATGTGAAAAAATTTGAAGTTGCCACGTTTTGGCCTTACACATTTAGATTTTTGTGTCCCTGTTTTAAAAAAAGATAAACGAAATTAAGGGTTTTTGAAAGTAGTATGAATTCTGCCTTCAGGAGCCCCCTTTGGTCTGAAGTAGTCACAAGAATTAAGTCTGTTACACAAAATAAAACTTTATTATCAACAAAAATACAAGAAGCTTCATGAAACAACCCTGCTCACATTGTTGAACCCGGTACCGATGCAGGTCACTGTGACCTTGTGCGTGCCCAACCTGAGCTGATCACTGTGATCTGTCTCCAGTTTCATGCGCAGCTGCATGAAGTCCTCGATGTGGCGCAGGAACTGAATGCTGCAGGAAAGAAGTGACTGTTAATATCTTATCTACAATATAAAAGAAAGTGATGGAAATTTTTCAAATTTTGACGGATTTGCAGACACTATTTTGCCCATTTTTGGAAATAATTCATTTATGTGCATGTGCAAAAAATGAAATGCATGATAATAAACAAAATTTAGTACACATAAGTAACCCCATGTGAGAATTGGAGCATATAAGTGTTCACTCCTTCGGCCTTGGAGGAATTGACACCAATCTAACGTTCTCTTTGTTTTGCATGACTGCTATAGCTCAGAAAGTAACAAGCGGGTTAAAATAAAAATTGGTACAGGAAAACCTCTCTAATGCAGTCACTAGCAGGACAATTTTTTTGTCTGCAATAGAGGGGTATCTGCAGAAGAGAAGTGTCCGTTAGGAGGGGTTTTACTGTATATAGGTAGATCTCGGGAGAATAGGGAGGCTAATTTGATTTTGGCAACAATACTTCAAGAGAAGGCGGAGCCAAAGTATTTTTTTGTAATTTGTGACTACTAATGAAAGATAAATTATGTTTCATATACCTGCCAAAATCTACTGGGAAAAAATCCAGTAAATGATTAAAAATTCGAGTAGATGATTACGACATATTTTTCATTGTTATTTCAGGAAGAATAGAGATTTTTTTCTGCCCTTTTTAGTACAACCAAATGTTCCTTACATCATATGCACAATCAAATGAAATGATCAAATTATGGGAATCTCCTGGCAAAACTAATAGAGTTGGCAAGTATGCATTTTACTATAGCCTAAAAAAAGGATGAAGAGTTCAGAATCAAACAAGATGTTGAAAAATGCCAAATAAGGACAAGAATTCTGTTGAGCCCCATTTCAACTTTGTAAGACTTAATTTACCAGAGATGCTAAGTAAAATCTGAATTAGCATTCTTGTGATTCTAATGACGTGCATAGAAAAAAACTCTGCTACTCAAAGGAACATAATTTACTGCTCATGATGGACTTCACTAGTTACATAGAGCTGGAGTGTTTTTTAGGAAATGAAAATCTTTTGGATCACACTGAAGCTTTTCATTCCCGAGTCATTGTGATTAAGACCCGAAGGATAAGTTCGTAAAAGTAATTTTAAAATGCAATGGATTTTGGTTTCTGTACATTTTAGATTCTTTTTAATATGCCATTGGCAGTGTACTGCAGTATCTGTGGCACTCGTGCCAACCAATTCTGCGGATGATCGGGAGTTCACTGTGAGTGACTTTTAAAAGTAACTGCTCTAAAAAGAGATTACTTTCTGATCTTTCTAATAGAAAAGAGACTCACGTGTAGTCTGAGAGGGGTCCCATCTTGGTCTTGGACACGTCTGTGCTGGACAGGGCCATGAAGAGGCAGGCCAGCATCTGGTTGCTGGAATCCACACAGCCACCCTGGAAAAAGAACAGCCATTTTTAATTGCATACATTCGATCACCCCCTTAGGGAGCGAGTCATTAAACATTTTGAAATCTAATGAAAAAACACCATGAGTGCGTTTGATGGATCATATAGAAATCTATTTTTTTATGAGTCTCTTTCTTTGGTGGTGGTGTCTTCATTCGTTCACACTGCCCATCAGGGGCAGTTGAATACCTCGGGGAGAAAAGAAAAATGGTTGACTGTTTCAGCAAATTGTGAAATTTTTTTAAAATTATTTTTGAGTTCAAAAATTGGGATGATTTTAACAATTAATGGAGCCAACAGAAAAAGCCATTTTTGTGTTTCTGCCATCTACATTATAGTTAAAAGAAAAAGAGTTATAATACAAAAAAATCTAAAAAAGAGAGGAAAAAATGTAAAATTGGATCTGTGACCACTGCACTTGAAAAGGATTTTAAATATTAGATTGTTAAATACCTATTATGAAAGAGTCGCTAAAATACAATCCAGTCTAAAAGACCAACTCATTCAATTTTTCAATCAATTTCTCTCATCTCATTTCTCCGGTCTCATTTAATTTCTCAGATTGATTTTTTTAAATGTCTTGATATTACTTTCATTTTACACATTCGAAATCATTTTAGTTCTGTTTTCAATTTCAAAATGTTTTATAGGACGATTTGTGGCTATTTTGTTTAAATTTAGTTTTTTATTTAAAAAAAATTATTATTCAGTTTTTTATGATGCAAGAATTGAACCTGTGACTTTTGGAATGGAAAACAGATGTCTTACCACTTGACTACCAATAAATAGCTCACAAAATAAAGGATTGTTTTGTACAATTAGACCAAAATAAATTATTTCTTGACTAAATTTTTGTTGGTATATTTTCTAACTGTTAAGCAATTTTAATTGCTTTTCCTCAAAAGAATATAAGGACACCAATGAAACATTTTCAATCTGAATGAGTAACCTGGTGGAGATATCAACTGCAAATTTTTAAATGAACAAGTTCAGTGCACAAGTCATTGCATGGGCGCTCATATGGAGGGGGGGGGGGCACCTTAGAAATTAGAGCCTCTCTTGGTTTTAGTACTTTTTTTCTTTGCAAAAACGTAAAAATATTTCTTTTCCAGCTGTTAATGAATGAGTTATTAACAATGTCAAATTTTAATATTTTTAATCAGTAATGAAATTGGTTTCCACGGGGAAAATATCTGAGCCCCCCTTAAAATGTTGCATATACCCATGGCTTGTCCTCTGATGGACGGACCAATAAAAAGAATGACATTGCTCATCTCTAGTCCAATACATATTGGGCTATAGACCGATTTTTAGTTTTACCCTAGGGAGAAAAAAGACCGAAAAGGGACTTAGATTTAAAATTTTTATGATTAAAATTATGGATGTGCTGATCAATCATCGAGAACTTGGGGAACTCATAATTGGCCAATTAATTAGTTTTTTCCATGAAAGCAATGTGTTGATTTCTTTTAAAGTACAGTATGACTTTGACTTAACAATTTCTTCAATTTAATGACACATTTCCCTCAACTGGATTCAACTGCATTAAATGTCTATGCTCCTCGATTTAATATAACTTATACTAGTCCCGTAATAATCGATAAATCAGTGAAAGAATGATCTAATTACCGGGAACCCACATGACAGTATAACATTTAAATGTGTAGCATTGAAAAGAGAATAGTAAGACATGTTTCCAGACACAAACTATTATTTGCCTTTATGTCCTCAGTATAGAAAGAGGAGGTCCGAATATCTACCGAAATTTGAAGAAAAGTCACCAAATTGAGTGAAGTTTGGTGAGTAATGGGAGACATCTTTCTCACATTTTGCAGATGAATGTCCTGCCACATGCTGACGGTGAAATCGTCAACGAGAAATTAGTTTCTTTAAATTCTTTCCTGGCGACTGTAAGACCTCGCATCTCGATAGCTATGGCACATGGCATAATGACATACACTTTTTTATGATTAAAAAAAGTCTCAATTTTTTTGACAAAAAGTATTTTCCCTCGTTTCCAGGGTTGTAAGAGTTTTGGCCAGTAATGGTTTTAGCCATGGATAAAACGGACTTGGATAAAATCTGCTTTGAATAGTTTTGACCATTGTACGTTGATATAGGAAACAATAAAGTTTAAAATCAAAGTAAATGAGTACATAATCAAAAGAAAATATGAAACATTGATCCTATAATCAGCCATTACTTATTAGTTAAATAACCAGTTAATTTTACACCTTATGCAAGTAATAAATTACAGTATGTTCCAAAAGGTTAGTCACATCATAGGAGAAAGATGTGATAATTTTTTAAAAAATATGTTTCAAACAGTGTAAATGGCACAATATAAACTTGTTTCAGTTTTATGTGTACAAAATGGAATTCAAATTTAATCAAAGTATACTTCTTATTTTTTAATACATTGAATACATGTTACAAGTTTTGTGAAGAGTAGCTATTAGTTTTTATTGCAGGCTGTTTAGTATTCCTAATAAACAAGTGTCTTTGTTGTGCGCAATTTTTAATGTTAACATGAGAAAAGTTGCTATTAAATCATTAAATCAGCGTTTAAAATCATTTCAATAATGATAAATATACATCCTATTTCTTTTAATTACACATTAAAATGTGCAGCATTATGCATTCAAACTGTATGTGTACACATATAAGTGTGCTTTTATACAATAGAGTTTCAGCCAACTTTATGGTGGTTTAATCAAGTTTTGGCCGGTATTTACCAGTGGCATGGCCAAAATAGGCTTTGTCCAGCCAAAACTACAACCCTGTTTGTAACCCAATGAAAACGAGAAGGCCCTTACCCGATAGATTTCTTCTAACAGCTCATAGGCGGCTCGTCTGGCGATCTCTTCCGGAACCACGAAATCCTTTTCCGAGCCCTGGGGCTCAGAGCAGGCCTCCCCACAGTAGAAGCTGCCCCCAGTTGTCTCCGCTACAAGGGTCAAGCCAAAACCTGGAGACCTACAAGTGATTTTGTATCAGTTTGATGTAAAAATCCAGATTTGAGTGATTTTAATCAGTTGATTAAAAAAAAACATTGTTTTAATCATGATTTTTAAAGATTAAAATTTTAACAGTTCAAAATGAATTTCATGGGCATGATGTTCAGAGATATGGCTAAAATTATCCAATATGGCCAACTTAAGTTTTTTGTATATTTCATTATATAAAAAAAGAATTATCTGATTTAGACATCAAATTTGAACAGTTTAATTTGTTAGAATCAAATGTTACTTAGTACATTCAAATTTCAAAATTTCTATTTAAATTTAAAAAAAAATCTAGTTTAAATTTAAAAAAGTTTTTTTTTGGGCAATCACATTCCTTATTGTTCTCATTGACTGTTTTGTTGTTCCTATTATTTTATTCCCCCCCCCTCTCTCTGCAGCACCATCCTCGACCGGCCTCACGATGCTGCTCTTCTAGCGAAAACAGTCTCCAGGTTGCGTCCATATCCTACACACACAATCACTCATACCTGCACACAGACACAAACACACGCCTACACACACATGCACAGACACAAACACACACAGGCACATACCCCCCACACATATATACACACACACATACCCACATACACACACACATGCCAGCACACACCCAAAAAAACATGCAATTGCGATAAACATAATTTGAATTCAAGATGTCAAAATTCAAATTAATTTCTTTAATTTAGCCTAGCATTATATAGGTGCTTTTTTTTTTTTTCAAAGTCGTGGTTTTTATCAACCCTGAAAGAATCATTGTTGAACTTAATAGTCAATACAGTGGGGGCATTTTTTTCAAAACTGAAAAAACCCAGTAAAAAGCCGATGGCTGGTCACTGTGACCTCCCAAAATATTCTGCAAAGATCCGACGATTTCGTGACAGTATTACAGGTAAGTACGGAGGTTTTCCTTTTTTAATGCTTCCATTTACATTTTAGATGATGCCTGATGTCTCTTCACAATAGACATGAAATTTTTCTATAAGATATCATGTTTCTTTTTTACTTGTTCTTGAAGAGAGGAAAAAAAAATAGGGATATTTTAGAAGAAATTTTCAGAGTAATTACTCTCATGATCCTAGTTGGGGAATTTCGACATATTTTGCCCGTTTAGAATGACAATACAGTTGACAACCTTTAATTTACGAACTCCTATATGAGCACTCAAGATTTTCTGAATCATTCACTTGTCCCAAAAAATCTTCAGGACAACACTTTTTTATGAGCTTGGCATTAAGTCAAAGTACAGTAAATCCCGATTATCCGTGGAATAGGGTAGCACGGTAACCGTGGATAAGTAAATGTGTGGATATTCCACTAATTAGGTATAAAACTATAGTAGTGTATGCTATAGCTTAGTTACATTTGCATCAGTTTAATAACAATTTTTGGCACTTACATTTAATACATTTAAACTGATTTGTTAGCATACATTTAAACTGAAGCAAAAAAAGGACCACTCACAATTGCAAATGGATTATGCTCACATGCAACAGCGGCATTTTAGGCTGACAACAATTCTACAATTGTAAAATTATTTATAAGAAAAAACTTTCAAAATGATTTTTTTCCAATGATTTTTGTATGCATATTTGAAGTCTTTTTACAGAAGGGAGGGGGGAGGAGAGCGAGCTACCTAATTGCTTCAGAAAATTTTACTTGAGTCTACTTGCGCCCCTGGTATGCAAGCAAGTTTTTTCAACAGATTTAACAAAACAGATATAACTAGGTTACATAAAGAACAGAACATGTAGGGGAGAGTCATTTTTTCGAACAAACTGATCCGGTCATTGGTTTATGTGCGCAAGTAGTGTAGACTTAAAAATCAGTAAGTAGTGTAAGTCTAAAGCAGTAAGTAGGAAGAGGGACGAAAAAATAAGAATGTCAAAAAACAGATTTTGCACTTATGAAATTAAAATGGGTGCATTTATCAACATGCAATTAATCATCGTCAAAAAAAAAAAAAAAAAAAAAGTTTGAAAGGCAGGGGACAATTTGGAGTTTACTGTAGCTATTACCTGAGAGTTCCAGCACTAAGTACAGGAAATCTTAGCAAAGTTAATCCCTTTCATTTCAGTTATAATTTCATCTTCCTACATCTTTGCTTTTATTTTTATAAAGAAAATAAAGTAGCTTCTGTGTGACGGTATATATATATATATATATATATATATATATATATATATATATATATATATATTTTTGGGGGGGGGGAGGAAAAAGAATAAATAGATTTACTAGTAGTATTAGTGTAGAACTGATGGAACTTGCCATGGAAGTATGCGCACCACACGCAGTACTTAGTTTTAAATGTATTTCAATTTTACGAACTCTTGTTACTTTTATAGTGGTCTCCAAGAAGAATATTAAAAGAACTTCCTACAGCTATCTGAAACTTAATGTTCACATTCCATTTTGTAAAACTTGCAGACCCTCTTTAACCTTAGTAATGTGTAGACGTGCTATGCAATGATAGCTAATAAATGTTATTTTTGTTTAACTTTTTTTGTTTGGAACTTAATTCTGGAGAAAAAAAATCCTGGTGTTTTCCACATAATATGCAGCATTCAAAAAATGTGCAAGCACTAGAGTCATGCAAGAATGCCTTCTTTACAAGAAAAAAATTAGTAAATAAAAATAAGGGAGAGTAAAGAAGAATTCATTAAAATTGAAATAAATAGTATACTGACAACTATACTATACTATTGAAGTAATAGTATATTTAACTTCATGAAAAAAAAAAAAGACTAACCTGTACTTGAACCTTAAAAGAAGAAAAATGCAAAAGCTAAGCAGAACAATAAATATGGATGACGAATCTTATCCTCTAAATTTAATGCATCTTGAATTAACATAAAATTCAAGATTCATGAAAAAAGAAATATTATATAATTTTTGCATTTATAATAAACATTTTAATGTTAAATTAAAAAACTTTAAAGTAAAATTAGATATTTTTACTTTGTTTTATTTATTTATTTATTTTTCTTTCTCATTTATTTATGTTTTGGCAGGTTATATACTATTTGGGTATTGATTTTTCAAATGTGACCTGCCATTTCGAGGTTTTTAAGGAAATTGTCAAAGTTTCCTGTATTTTCCCTGCTTTTCAGGTTTCTCAGTGGCGTGGCAACCCTAACTAGTATATTATTACTGAGCAGTGGCAACATGTCTACATTTTAACATATCAATAAGTAAATGAATATAGAGAGAAGCCTCATCAAAAATAACAGATGAAAAAATGAAGGTGAAACCATACTTGCCAACTTGTAGAGATGGACATCAGTAAAGGTTTTTCATGCACATCATTAACCTGTCCAGTTAAAAGTTTGCTCAAATTTAATTAAGAATACATAGAGAATGGTGCAAAAATATGAGTGCAAGGGGTTAATAAGCTAAAAAATTAAACATTTAAATTAACTGACATGATCAACAAAACTTAAAGAAAGTTTAAAATAATGGAGAAAATACTGAACTTAAGTACAGTAAAACCTCGTTAAGTCGTCGCTCAAGGGATCAAAAATTTTTGACCACTTATGCGGAATGACTACTTATGTGGAGTGGGAAATTAAGGAAGAAAAAAAAAAGCCTTACAAATATTCATGAATAGCAGTAGAATTCTGTGAGAAAAACAATAGCTTATGTAATCAATGTCTATAAATTAGTGGAAATATTAAAGAGGGGGGAAAATACTAATGATAGTTACTTTGTTTCATTTTCTCTTACTTATACATTACTAAATAACAACAACTTATTTTAATGTAGTTACAGTACATTAATACAATCCTTCAATGTTGACTCATGAAATTGAACGACCAGAAAGGAGGATCGAGATTTCAAGGAAAAATGACTATCAAACAGCCTTTCAACTAAGTTCGACACTATTTTCTAAGATCCGATAAGAAAAAGGAGTTTTAGAAAACAATTTTTGAGTGACTAGTTAACCGGTAAAATTAAATTTGGTGACCAGTAAAGGAGGATCATTTTACATTACTGTGAATGAGACCTTTTCGGGACCAAAGAAAAACGACCACTTAAACGGAGTGACCACTTAACCGGTCGACTACTTATTGGGGTTTCACTGTAACTCGTAATATTTTGCAACTTTTGCCAGAATCTTGCCATCTTAGTTCCCCAAATACAATATTCCTTAGCCATTGGAAATGTTTTTACTAAATTTTTAAAATATATTGATGATCTGGTTTGATTCGACTTGGATGCAACTGGATATTAGTTGCCAAGACAATGTGGCAAAATGGCGATCCTGCAAACCTTTTGCTTTGGAATTTGAGCTATAGGAAAAATTAAAAATAATGATTTGCACAAAAATAGCGATATCCACACAGTTTAATCACACAGTAAACAAAGGGAGAGAATGCAGAAAAAAAAGGGACAGACCCATGAAAACATAAAAAGCAACTTAAACGTGTAAATTGTTTGTATAATCCATAAAAATTGGCAAGCATGTGAAACATTTTTTGAAGGTACTCTTAAAATGATCATCCTGGTTTACACAAAACCAGCAATGTTGTAAGTACTCACTTCCCGGAGTGTTTGCCCTTGTAGTGGTCCGTGTAGATGTAGACGTCTGGGATGAACTTGAGCAAAATGCCCTTGGCGGCGTCCACCATGCGAGAGGCCATGGTGGGAGAAAGGCGCACTGCATAGGCCACCCCCCTTATCCTTCTCACCTTCCCGGGGTCTGTGCACTGCAGGGCCCGGGCCCCGCGCACCACAGGGCACCGGAACACTGCCTCCCCTCCCCCTAGGGGAGCCATCCCCCGCCCCACCACCACCAGGTCCAGGCCTTCGTCGTTCACGATGAAGCGCTTGAGGAGGGGGAGAGAGGACAGCTTGATTGCATCCACCTGTGAAAGAAAAATAAATTTCGAATTGTCTATATTATTTCTGAAATGCTTTTTTTTGTGACTACATCATAACTTGGTCAATAATTTGTAAGGCATTGTGTTCCATTTTTTTTACCACTTTCAACAAGAATTAAACATAAATAAGGTATTGTACAGTTTTTTTGAATAAACCGAAATATTTGATTTTTTTAAGCATATTTTTAATGTGCAACGCCCAACATATGAGGCCAAAATTCAACTCGTCTTATTTGTCTTTATCGTGTAAATTTCAGAAAAGTAAAAATACAGTGAATGCAATATACTCATGTTTAAATATCTAATAAACATTTAATAAATATTGCAGAACTATAATGAATGGGACAAAGGTTGCACGAGTCATTACTAAGTTCCAAAAAAATATTGCCTTTTGGTGTTGACAATGCATCTAATTATCCACGTAACTTGACAGCATTTTGGCTATGAAGTAAAATCACGTTCTTCTGTAAATTCATTTTTTTGAACCAGATATTTATGAAGAACAGGTTCCAGTAGTGACTAAGTCTTCTGACTCAAATGTATTTATTTACACATTTTCAAATGCTTATAAATAAATAGCTTTTGGAAGTTCCAGAATGGAGTTTTCAATTCCTCACATTGAATGTAACAGAGGGCCACGTGCAACAGCTTCAAGGGTCATTAGTCGGGCACCACTGTTTCAGAGAATTAGAATTTCCCCATTTCTGTATTCTATTGCTTGGCTTATTGTGTTTATTTTTCTGAAATTTCACCAAATTAAAATAAAAGTTGATAAATTATGTAATAAATTTTTTACAAGTAGTTTAAATGATCTCATTTGCAATTGAATAACCCTTTTAGAGTGCGCATTCTAAAAATCAAGAAAGTGCAAGTCTACTACTACAGAACATAAAATATATGAAGTGTTGAAAATAATGGTAAATTCAAAACCAGTGATGTTCAAGTGGTAAAATCAAACTGAAAAAAAAAAAAAAAAAAAAAAAGATGGGCAGCTGTTGCAGAAACAGATGCAATGGGATTTCAAAAATCAGATTTGTTTTTGGGATCATTCAACTTTCTACTTTTAACCCTAGAGAAGTCGAGTTTCCTTTTGTTACGCTGGTGCTCACGTTTTGGTCTTTTCCCCGCCATAGCGATCCGTGAGACGAAAGCAGAAGAAAGGAAGTGCCAGGGAGAAAATGACACCTGATTAGGATGGCGCGCTATTGGTCTAAATGACCAACATACATTTCCAAAAGCTATGCAACCTTGAAATACCGAGGAAAACTCTCAGAACCAAGTGTGTGAGCTGGGGAGAATCTGACCTTCAGCTACACAGTTGGGCCCAATTATTAGAATAAGGGATGGTGGGATAGAGCGAAATATCTGACAACGGGCGGGAAATCGACCAAACCGCGACTTCTCTAGGGTTAATAGCTTTTACAACCAAATCTACAGTTTTGCTTGTAAAAGCTATTCACACTCAATATTTTTAATGCTCTTTTAGCAACTGTTACTTTCTCACTGAACAGTACATTTTCCCTTAACTTTGAATGAAAATTTTAATTTTTCATTACTTTTTCAGTTCTTTAATATTTTGTTATTTTTTCCATGACACACACGAACACACTTACCGAAGGGTCTTGGTTGTCATTGGTGATCCCCTTTAAGGTGACTTCAAGGGGCTTCTTGCAAAAGGGGCCCAAGCAGAGGAGGGGCTCTAGGTAATATCCAAGGGAGCGCCCTTCCCCACAATCCATCTCCACCTTGCCACCCAGCAACAGGCCAGGGGAATACCTGAGGGTGGTGCCTGAAACAAAAAGAAAATGCCACTTTCTATTAAGCAGCAAGTTACAACCCTTGAGCCAGGGCTAAGGTAGAACTGAATGCAATATACTGACAGCCTCGGTTATCATTCCCAGAGACTGCAGTTTCATCCTTGTTATGGGCTACTCAGTCGGGAATAGTAGATAACTGAGTCCCGGAGGCAGATGTCATCTGATCGAAGATGAGGTTACCAACAGACTGGTAGCTAAAATAAATTCAGCAAACCAAAAATTCATTTAGCTGTCGGTAAATTGAATGCAGTTCTGCTTCAGCTAGGCTTAAGGAAAAACAAGGTTAAAGTGCTATTAAAATGAAAACTACTCTGAATTAATTAAATGAAGCAATTGAAATTAAAATGATCAGCCAATAAAGTAAACAAGTCATTTAATAACATAAGGTTCATACACTTGTGATTAAAAAACATTCCCTGATTTTTCCAGGTTGTTTTGCAGAAAATTCCAAGTTACTTGCTGCATTCAAAATTAAGTTTAAACTAGTCTACCCTTGCAGAACTCCGCACTGTTCTTTGAATCGTTTCATGTGGCATTTCGCTCTTTAAAAAATTCAAAGAACGAACATTATTAAGAAGAATCGAAACAATTAAACGGCTTAAAGTAAACAGAAAAAAGTAAACCCTCAAAAGAAGGCACATATAATTTGAAGACATGAGTAACAAAACTTCGTTAAATACAACATTTTGATAATGTGATCATCCCTCACCTTTTGATTGTATGTATTTTCAATGCAAACGTAAATGTCATGACTGAGTAACTCAAGAAAAAGCAGTAATTGTGCATGGGAAAAAACGGGTTGTGGCAAATACAGTCTTGCCTATGTGAGCATCTGATGGAAAAAAAAGAAATATTAAAGAGATATTTATTGGCGTTGATTTGCAATAGTGTCATTCTGACTAACAGCACAACACTCCAACCAACCAAGCAGTTGCACCTTCATTTTTGAATGCTACTCATTGAAGCACTGTGTAATAAAAAACAGCAAGAGTTTTCTGCCAAAAAAAAAAAAAAAAAAAAGACCATGCATCTATGTTTTGTCATCAGCCAGCATTACACGCTTTAAAATTATTCGTAAACATGGAATTTGATTAAGGAATGAGGAAGATCTCGTGCACTGATTTAAACAAACATTCTAGAGAAATAATAAATTAGATTGAAAATATGTTTTTATTTTTGAAAATTGATATAATTTCCCATAGCAGGCTGCTTTAACCGTTATGGCTTGAATGCCAGCACATATTTCTCTTTTAATTGAATACCTGAAATTCCAAACCAAAACCAGTTGAACTGAGTCCGTTTTTTAAGCATAAATTTTGGAACGTTGACAAAACATTTTTTTTCCGCCGAAAGCAGACGAGTAGAAAATGATTTCTTACTAATGAAGTTGATAATAATTTTAATGCTTTACATCACATTTGAATAAATAGTTAAAGGTTTACTGGGTGAAACTCGTACTTTCAATTTGGCGTAGTAATTTTTCATTTATACAAATGGCCGAACACTGCTATTACAAAAATCTACATTTCAGCATACAATGAAAAAGTTTTTCTGCACAAAAAGGATTCCCTTGAGGACTGAATTTTTAAATCTAATACTTTTTTATGCTTACTTTATGCTTAGTGGTCCGAACAGAATCAAAGCTTTAAAAAACAGAAAGAACACCCTTTGATTAATATTCAACTTATCTGAAAAATAACTGTAGTCTGCATAAAGGAGTTGAAACACCAAGCAGCATTCTGCCGTATTTATTTCATAGCCTTATGTGTGTTATCTGTTGTATGTAATGAGTTCCATCGTAGTCTGCAATCTTAAACCTGATACTTATATTTTTGCTTACTTTATGCTTTAGTTTTCCGACTGGAGCCAAAGCTTTAAAAAGAAACCTTACAATGAAGAACTATTTTAGTTACAGGTTGCATCAAGTTTTCATAACAGCAAAGGAGCATTTTCATCTCATTTATTTTATTACCTCACTTGTGTTATTCATTGTTTTAAAGTGTTCAAGCTATTCAGCTCTGTTGGTCACACAGCCCAGGTTAAACTTATAAATTTAAACAAAAACCTCAGTACGGTGCTTTAAAATAGTAATTTTTGACAGAAAAAAAATTTGGACTGGGTCTATTTTTTGTCATTAACCTGCACGGTAAGCTTTAAAATGAGGGGCAAATAAAAAAAATCAATGAAGAAATGAGGAAGATCTCGTGAAGCGACAAAAAACAGGCTACAGTAATAATATAAGGATAACAATATTTTCAGAACAAATAAAATTGTTTGAAATAGCAATGCAAAAAAAAACTGAAACTTTTCCCCTTAGATTAAAAATATCTTAATTTTTGTCTCTCCCCCCCCCCATCAAGTTTTTTTAAACGTTTTGTTCCAAATTGTTTTTATTGTTTACTACTTGTTGAAAATAGGGTACTTTCAACATATTTTAGCATTTCTTTGATGTCATGCGCAATATTAGCGTTTTGCTGTAATTGTGCAGCAAAATTTTAGCATCCGCTTTTGGTGAACAATAGGTCTTTTTATTTTCTCATCAGTATTTAACACCAAATATGATGACTAAATGAAAAATTTTAGAAAATAAGTAGATTTTTGAATTTGTATCATAAAAGTAGTTGTAAATAACTAATAATCCTTAAAAAACTACAATTAAGAAAAAATAGTCAGTTTTTAGCACATAAGCATCGTAATCGATTAGAACAAAAAAAAAAATGTTCTGAAGATAAAAAATTTTGCATTTTCCAGAAAATAATTACGAATTAACCAAAAAAAAAAAGGCACATTTTACATTGTTACCAATAGTTTGCATTGCAATCAATATCTAATGCCGTTTTCGGAAACTTAGGCACTTAAAAAGTATTGTGTACTTCCATCTTGGGATTGACCAAATATGGCGGCTACGCCAAAAAATAAGAAATAACTTTATGTCTTTGTAGCATGAAAACAATTTGAAAATAGTAACTCTTCATGAAATTACAATTCAGTTGAAAAGTTTTTAGCAAATTTGCGTCCAAGGCAATGAGGATAAGATTAAGTTTTAAGAAAAAAATTTTTCATTTCTCAAGAAAAAAAAAATGCAGTACATTTTGCATCATTTTCATTAGTTTGCAGTTAAAGAAAACATCCAATTCTGCTTTGTTTTTAGAAACTTAGGCATTTAAGCATCATGTCTACTTCTATCTTGTGAATGACCAAAAATGACGACTATGTTTCACGGGTAGGTAAAAAGACATTCCGATAAAATAAAAAAAAAAAGATTTTCCCCGATCAACTCTCCCATCATCAGGCTCGTGCTTCCGAAGCAGTAAATTGTCTTTTCTCCTGTTGAGTTTGTGCATAGTTCCTGTTCATCCGAGGAATTTTTTTCTTGGGAACTATTGAGGGGCAAAAATGGCGACTGCAGAATTTTTTTCGGGTCGCCCCTTTTTCTATTACCAGCATCCATTGGGCTAAAAATTTTTGCAATTTTCTTCAAAAAACATCGATAAAAGCCAAGATTAGATCTCATGGCACAAAATTCCCTGGAAAAAAAAATTTTGGGGGCAAAATTGGAAAATTCTCTGACACATTTAACTGTGTCATTTTCCCCGGAGCGTACGAACCCTGAACAAGAAAAGCTAATGAAAGTAATACATAGAGGTGCAGCTTAGCGGTCCCCACTCGCCAAATGGCGACCAAAAATTTTCAATGCCGATCAAAAATTTCAGTGCCTATCGCCACTTTGTGACAAGAAAAAAAAAAAAAACTTCCCCAAGCTACCTTAAATTAGTTTATTTTATGTTTAATTTCAATGAATCGATTCATTTTTGGACCCAATGCTTCTTTTGTAATCGTACATAGCGGGGAACTGCATCTCATGTTTGAAATTTCAATCCTTTTGCATCTTGTACATATTTTGATATTTTTGAAAAACGAAAGTTGTTCTGACATATGCTACTTTATATTTGCTTGTTTTATATTTTAGTTTTAATGAATGAATTTGCTTTTGAAACCATGGGAGCTTTGAAACCATACTTCGCATGAAAAATTGTATGTCTTGATTGAGATTTCAATCCTTTTGCATCTCGTATATATTTTTGATAATCAGAAGTTATTTCAACACAGGCTACCTTAGATTAGCTTATTTTATGTTTAATTTTAATGAACGGATTTATTTTTGGACTCATGCTTCCTTTGTAATTGTATTTCGCAGGGAATTTCATCTCGTCCTTGAGATTTTAATAATTATGCCTCTTGTACATATTTTGATATTTTTGACAATCAAAAGTTGTTGTTACATATGCTACTTTAGATAAGCTTGTTTTATAGTTAATTTTAATAAATGAATTTTTTTTGGAGTTATGCTAACTTTTATCATTCTTCGCGGAGAATTGCATCTTGTGCTTGATATTTAAACCCTATCGCATATACTGCAAATATTTTAATATTTTTGACAAACGGAAGTTATTTTGTGACAGGCTATTTTAGATTAGCTTGTTTTAAGTTAAATTTTAATGAATGAATTTGTTTTCCGACCCATGCGTCCTTTGTAGTGATGTGGATCGGGTAAATACCCAAAAACTGGGTATTTTACAAAAAAAAAAAAAAAATGCAAAAAGTGAATGGGAATTTTTTTTTTTTAATCTAAATATGAAATAATTGGTAAAACTGATACATACATATGTATTATACAGTTTATAATATTTTTTATTGAAAGACTTGATGAAATCATGAAAGAAACAAATCGTGTGAACCAAAGAATCTTTCTTTCCAATGTCATAATTGGAGAAGTAAAAGCAATTCAATGATGAACTTCAGGTTTTTGAAATCACAATCTAAGGTTAGTCATATCCAAAATGATAAAAAAGGGAAGCATGAGGGGTGTTTGGAAGAATATACTGAGAAGTTATTAAGACTATGATGTTATTTATTTATTTTATTGCTGTTTAAGTGATAACGTAGCAAAGATAGAAACAGTTTTCACATTAATAAGCAAAAAAATAATAAATAAATAAGTAAATAAATTAAAATATTGTTTTTTGTTGCCTTGCTCATTTGCACTTGCTCTTCAGTACTTCACGATTCAAACTATTTTTAATACACGCAATTAGTGTTGTAGGGTGGGAAGGTAAATATTTTTTTGGGTATTTATCCGAAGGCAGGGTAAATAAATCCCCTAGTAATTGTGCATTTTTGCAAAAAAAAAAAAGGTGGTATCAAAAGGTGATGAAACATAAACATTAAAATGAAAGACTAAAAATATAAAAATGTATGTATTATAATTTTTTATAATGCATAATTTTGTTTATAATTAAAGGTTTAGTGAAATCTTATCAAAAAAACTGTCAGAATTTAGATCGAACTATTCTTAAACTTAAATCAAGATAATTTAAAAGAGAATTTTGATATAATTTTCGTGAATTTGTCTTTGCTGGTGGTAAATGATTATTTCTACACCAGACATTTGTATATATTCATTACAATCCCTCCAAATTTTTTATCGTTTCAAAATTTGGCTGCCGCTTCAAAGAATGCATTTTTTGGATTTGTAGTGCGTTTGCCTAACTATCCATTGTGTTGCTTGGTAGTTCTGGTACTTAATACTTTGAGGTTTCCAATGCTGATGAGTTCAATCTCAAAGCAGCTTTTCTTTTTCTTTGGCTTTGTTTATATTTTTTTATTCCTCCCCCCTTTTTTTAAATGTTTAATTCTTTTTTTTTATTACTTGCTATTATATATATATATATATATATATATATATATATATATATATATATATATATATATATATATATATATATATATATATATATATATATATATATGAAATGTAAAATACACCTGAACAATTGAACTAGGTTTGGAGGAAATTTCTGCAAAAGATATAGGTAAATAAATAGCAATAATAAATTGAGCTACATTTCGTTACATTTTGATGTCATGCAGGGATATATTACTGGGTTATAAAAGACTAGGACCTTAAAAAATTGTTTACTTTTTTTTTGTAACCAGTTAAGCTTTTTACTTTTTGTAGAATGGCTTTTTATATCTGAAATTTGGCTATCAACATTGATTAGGCATATCCAACACATTTAATGTGGATATCATATTAGATTGCTAAGTTGTTTCACACACTTATTCTTTAAATATTTGATCAAAATTCCATTTTTGGGCGAAAATTTATTGCTTTGAAAATGGTTCGTTATTGGAATACATACAGAAAAGTACTTTAGTTGAATATAAATTTTTGAAATAAATACCCGGATAAATATCCATTTTGTGGGTATTTACCCTTAAAAATAAATATCCGGGTATTTTTCATCACTATTCCTTTGTAATCGTACTTCGCGGGAATTGCATCTCGTGCTTGAGATTTCAATCCTATTTCATCTATACATATTTTGATATATTTGACCATCATAAATTGTTTTGACATTAGCAACTTTAAAGTAGCTTATTTTGACTTTTAATTTAATAAATAATAAATAGTTTTATTTTCAGGAGACGTACCGAGATTGCACACGAATTCGTGAAAAAAATTACTTCTAGTGTTAAGGATTTCAATCCTTTTGCTTCTTTTAAATGCTTCAATATTTTTCAAGATTGAAAACTATATTTTAATTACAAAAAATTAATAAATTTAGTTTATATATTTGTTTATTTTGGCAAGCTTTTTTAAAATCATTTTTAGCTTATTGTAGTAGTTTAGGTTATCTCACAATTTAATCATTAACTCATAATTTGAGTTCCTCATGGAAAACAAAGATTTAGAGGACAATAAATTTAGGGATCATGATAGTGAGTCCCTCTAAAATGGGAGAATATTCAAGATTCATGGAAAGATTGCACCATTTTTTTTCAACAGTTTTGAAAAAATTTTTACCAGAAGAGTTATTGAAGTTGAAGTGTCCCACTCTCCCGACATTCTGATAAAAATTGCTCCACGTGTTGGATTCAAGCTGAACCTTATTGGCCAGCTGATTGTTTCAACTCAACAGTAAACGAGGAAGCAATATTCCCAATGAAAACAAAATTACACATGCAAAAACTTGACGACCATCCCAATGTCTGAATTATTGCAAAAGCAAAGCAAAGAGCGAAAATTGAAAGTTATTTTAAAAGCCTTGCTTGAATTAATTACAAATATTTTATTTGTTAACAAACATAAGATGGCAACAGTTAAAAATTTTAAATCATTGAGATAATATTTCCGATCATTTCCATGCAATTAAAATCACGAGAAATACGCAGACGACAATCTATTACGATTTATCTTTCTTATTGTTGCATTAATTAAGCTATTTTTAATAAAAAAAAAAAATCAACACCTCTTGGAGCGATTGGCGTCAAAATTTAACCAAAGCCTGTTTACATATGGATTCACATATATTCCAAATTTCAACCAGAACGTAGCATTACTTCTTGAGATAGGGCACTCACAATGGAAAAAAAGAACGGGCGATTGCGCCACCCCCTTTTTAGCTGTTGACACCAAAATAAAATCAGCTCTTATACCCACTAAGGCCTACTTGCCGATAAATTATTCTATCATTCCGTTCATTATTTCTTGAGATACAGCAGTCACAATTGACGACGAAAAACGTTCCATAGCTCAACCCCCGTTTGAGTTATTGACACCAAAATTGAATCAGCACCTGTTCCTGTTACTGGCAACATATGGACCAAATTTTGTTTGATTCCGCCAGTTACTTCCTGAGGAATAGCAATCACGCGTAACTCAAAAAAGTCCCATTACTCCACCCCCCTTGGAGGAATTCGCGCCAAAAACCAATGGGCACAAGTTCACATAGGGGCACATATGTGTACCAAATTTCGTTCGATTTTATGCAGTAGTTTTTGCTGTAGAGCGGCCACAAAAAACTGGTCCCACACAGACGTGACACACACACATACACACACATTTTCCAAAAATAGTCGAAATGGACTCAGCACACCTCAAAACGTTCGAATCCGTCAAAATTCGAAATTCGAAAATTTGCACGAATCCAATACTTTCTTCTATATATTAGATATAGAAGAAAGTAAAAAAGCATGCAAATTATTTGGATCGCTAAGTGAATCAGCTTTTTAAAAATGAAGGCAGCTGAAAAGAGCATCATATAGTTCCATTTTAAAAGACACTTTTTACATTTGAGAAAAATGCTGCGCAGTGAACCACTGGGTCACCTAAAACTAATGCAAAAATTACTGGATATAATGCTTTGCATTACTTCTAGTAATTCTGAGGTGGAGTTCCAGGAAAGATATCACAGGCATGAAGAACATGTCTTTAAAACGACTAATTTGTATTGAAATCAGTTTCCATGGGATAAATATCTTGCCCAACCATAGGGAAAATACATGAAATACACCACCAGCTCAGTCAATTCCAGCCGCGTTAACTTACTGAACATGGGGAAAATATCTGAGCCCCTCCTTAAAATTTTGCATATGAGAGCCTGTTGGGCTAAATGCCTTTATTTTTGGTTCTTGAAGGATTTCACCAATATTGTTTAAAAGAAAAATCATTTTGTGACTTACCTTTTGCCATTCCGAGAGAAAACTTTGCGCGAAGAATCCCATCCACCTGCCGCCAACACTCAAATGTCCGAGTTTGAATCGGAAGTGTTCGGAAAACATGCGGCATGCTATGATTGGTTGTTGTCATTCGGCAGATGTCGGTAAACTTCCGAAAGAGCACGTGTCAATGACGTGATGAAATCATGTTGAGGTGTTAAGTGCTGAATGCCAAATTAAATAAGAATTGTGCAACCGGCAAGCTGTGTTTTCTTCGGGTTGTGTTGTTTTGGCAATATGCAAATTAGGTAACGTCACATTGTTTCTGGAAAGGCCGAATCTGGCTATAAATACGCAGACCGGCAGGAGCTCGATCGCTCTGGCTCGCTTCGTTTTTTTACTTCTACTCGTCTCCTCGTCTTGTGTTGTCTGTGTCTCGTGAACGTGTTTGTCAAATGTCATCCTAAATTTTTGCTATTGGCCTCTTGGTGAGGTCTGGTTTTTCCGGGAAAAGCACTGGTGATGTTTTGAGTTTGGAACCCGTGTGTTGTGATGACGTCTACAAAAGCAAAGAGTTCTAAGTTTCCCTGATGTGGGTCTTTTGTTCTCCTGCGGAAGAAGATCGCGTCCATCCCTGGCATACCTTTCCTTGATGTGGTGAACTGTGGCTCACGCGGTGTGAATCGACCTGCCTGCAATTCGTGGAAATTGCCATGCTGTCCAACGACCGGTGAGACGTCACCTTGGAACACCAACAGGACTTTTAATCCATGCATGGACCCATTGTAAGATCTTTTTTTTCTAATTTTTCCCGGGGAACAAATCATTGTGTTGTAACCAATTTTCAATATGTGTCAAATAAATGTTTTTCAGTGTAAAGAATGATTCATGTTTTATTTTCTCCGGGCAGACCACTACCTCAAATTTTTAGTTGGAAATGAGTTGCCTAATTTTCAGCTTAGCTGTAGGCCATAAACCTCAAATTATATCCAACAGGTGGTAGCAGAGTCGTGTGGTTGATCTGCCCGGAGAAGATTGAATCATTTCTTTATTATGGAGAAAGATTATAGAAACGTTGAGAAGTTGGGCTCCCATAATTGGGCTACCTGGTCCAAAGATATAAAAATGGTGCTCATAGAAAGGGATTTATGGGAGATTACCCAAAAGAAACCAGAAGGGGAGTTAACTAGTGCTGACAGAAAAAGATGTGGCCAAGCTTTAGCCATCATCTATTTAAACTTGGAAAAAGATACAAAAAGGTTAATTGATAATTTGGAAGATCCTAGTGAAGCCTGGAAAGCCCTTAAGGCAAATTTTGAACCCCCATCTTTGGCCAGAGTAGCCGCATTGTGGGAATCCTACTTCTCTTGCAAAATGCAAGAAGGTGAAACGGTGGGATTGTTCGCTGCAAGGTTGGGGGGAATTTTTAACCAATTAGTCGAAAATGGATATATTATGGAAGAAAAACTTAGAACTTTTCAATTGATACGGTATCTACCTCCTAGTTTTAGCAGTATTGTTCAAGCCATCTACAGATGGGAAGGAGAGAAATTTACTTTCTCGAAAGTAAAAGATGAACTACTAGCTGAGGAAGGTAGGATTAGGTATTTGGCCGAAGAGCCTAATATAGAAAATTCGGCAATGTTTTCAAAACCCGGAAACTCCGGAATGGCAAATGGTAGGAGTAAATTTCTTGCTAAAAATAAAGTTTGTTACATTTGCAAAAAGAAAGGGCATATTGCGTCGAAGTGTTGGAGCCGTAATAAAGTAAAACAGGATAGGAATTTTAAATTTCAAACCAAAGAAGACCCTCAGGCAGGAATGTTTTGTTCAGTAAATGAAATTTCTGCAAACACTACCTACCCAAAATGTGAGGATACATGGCTATTGGATAGCGGCAGCACATCTCATTTTTGTAGAGATAAATCGTTATTTGCCGAGCTAGAGCCTGTACAAAACACACAAATGGAGGTAGCTGTAGGAAATGTGAAGAGCCAAGTAGAGGGCATTGGGAAAGTGATTTTTAAAATTGAATCAGATGGAAAATTAGTTACCATCACATTGAATAACGTTTTCTATGCTCCAACACTGCGACGCAACCTAATTTCTGGTTCTTGTATAGATAGACAGGGCTATAAGCTCAAATGGTTGCCCGGAAAGATCTGTGTCTTTAATCAAGAAAATGTTAAATTATTTACAGCAAATTTAATAAATAAACTTTATCATGTTAAACCAAATTTTTATATTGATTGTGAAAATGTTAATTATACCAAAGTCTTTAAGACCAAGGACCCGTCTGAAGGGGCCAATATGGTCAGTATTGATATGGAAAAATGGCATAGGAGATTTTGCCATATAAATATGGAAAGTATCACCAAAACGAGTAGACTTGGTGCAGTCCAAGGACTGGAGATTAAGAAGGGGCAAAAACCCAATTGTGACCCTTGTCAATTAGGGAAAATGAGGAAGTGCTCGTTTAAATCTATGCCAGAAAGGCGTACTAATTCTGCACTTCAATTGCTCTACATGGACCTGATGGGACCCCTTCAGACCGAGTCCTTGGGGGGAAAGAAATATATTTTTATAATTATAGATGATTTCTCAAGAAAGTCATATGTTTTCTTTTTAAGAACAAAAAATGAGGCATTTAATGTTTTTGTAAATTTTCAAAAAAGGACTGAAAGATTCCTGAATTCAAAAATTTTGGCTATCCGTTCCGATAATGGAACAGAATTTGTTAACAAAGATTTTGAAAACTATCTCACCAATCAGGGAATAAAAATAGAGCGGACCAATTCCTACACCCCGCAAATGAACGGGGTAGTAGAAAGGTATAATTTAACCATAATGAATGGTGTGAGGTCTATGCTCAAGGATTCTGGATTGGGGGATGAGTTTTGGGCTGAAGCCGCTCTTTGTTTCAACTATGTAAGGAATCGGACGGTAATAGGAAATATGGACAAGACCCCATTCGAACTGTTTTCTGGACGTAAACCCTCAGTGAGGCACCTACGTATTTTTGGGTGTATTGCCTATGTAGGTCAGCCTAGGTCCAAACTAAAAAAGTTAGATATGAGGGCTACCAAGGGGATCATGGTCGGATATGCCTTACGTACCAAAGGGTACAGAATCTGGGATCCTGAAACCAGAACAGTCACAGAAACTATTAACGTAAAGTTTAATGAAAATGAAAAATGGGGGGAATTAAAAGTCCAAAATAAAAACGAGAAAAAATTTAATTTTATCAGGCCTATAAGTGAAGTTCAACTTGAACAGGAAATCCAGGAGAGCGTTGAGCAAACTCCCTGTGAAAAGATTAAATGGGTTAGAGAAGCCAAAAAGAGAAAGACCGGGGATAGGACTGATATTTATTATACAATTGCTGGTAAAAATAAAGTAAGATTAAATTCATTAAAACAGGTTCTAAAATATTGTAGTGAAAATAAAATAGAGTATAAACCAAAACTTTTTGACTTTTCATCTAAAAATCCAACAGTAGGGGAAATCTGTGACGACAGTGAAAGTTCGGGAGAAAGTGAAGAAGCAAGTTTGGTAGAAATTTTTATACCGAACTCGTATAGGCAATGTATGGCTACCCCCGAGGTGGACAACTGGAAACTGGCCATGGAGTCTGAATTGGATGTCATTAACCAAAGAGAGGTGTGGGACCTTGTACCCCCACCAGAGGGGAAACCAATTTTGGGAAACAGGTGGGTCTACGACCTCAAGGTAAATGACAGGGGTGAAGTTGTAAGATACAAGGCCAGATTAGTTGTTAGGGGGGACCGTCAGTCAATTGAGTCATATTCTGAAGTTTTCAGTCCAGTAATTGAGTTTTCACTTGTAAGAGTTTTCTTTTCTATTTTTATATGTCTTTTAAAATGGTGTCACTCACAAATTGATGTAAAAAATGCTTACCTGTATGCTGATTTAGAGGAACAAATCTACATGAGACAACCAGAGGGTTTTGTCAGTAAAAGCCACCCTAATTTTGTCTGTAAATTGAAGAAGTCTCTCTATGGACTACACCAGTCCGGAAGGAACTGGTTCTTAGAAATAGACAGTGTTCTTCGTGGTTTTGGTTTTCAAAAATTAAAAGGATGTAATTGTGTATACCATAGAGACAAAAATACTTTTCTTCTTATTTATGTAGATGATATAATAATTCTAGCAAAAAATGAAAATTTAATTAAAAAGGTAATCAATGAAATTAAAAGTATGTATGATATTAAAGAAATGGGGAAAACCAGAAAGCTCCTGGGGATTGAATTTGTGGAAGATAAAAATAATCTTTTCATTCACCAAAGCTCTTATATTTCGAAGGTCTTGGAGTTATTCTCTGATTACTATGTGCCAAATTCAACCCTCCCAATCTCAAAGGGTACAGTTTTGTCCAAGGACGACTGCCCGAAAACTGAGGAAGAAAAAAGGGAAGCAGAAAAGCTCCCATACAGAAATTTGTTGGGTTGTATGGCATACATAGCGGGGAAGACCCGACCTGACATTTCGTATGCAGTGAATATTTTTTCCCAATTTCAAGCAAATCCCGGAAGAAAGCATTGGGATTTTCTATTAAGATTGCTAGGGTATTTAAAGCATACAATATCATACAAACTAAATTTAAGTTCAATCAATAGTGTAAATCTACGGGGATTTTCAGACTCCGATTACGCCGCTAATCGGGAGGATAGGGTCTCAATGGGAGGATCAATTTTGTGTATTGATCGGGTCCCGATTAATTGGAGGACATTTAAACATAAATGTGTTGCGTTATCCACAATGGAAGCAGAATATATTTCACTTGGTGAAACTGCAAAAGAAATGGTCTGGCTGAAGAGGATAATCACAGAAATAAGTGAATTAAATATTGAAAACCTCCAGCTTAGAGATACAATTATTTATTGTGATAACACTGCAACAATTGATTTTTCTAAGTCTCCCATTGAGAATTCCCGTACAAAACACATTGATGTAAGGTACCATTTTTGAAGAAATTTAATTGAGCAAAAGATTTTTTTGATTAAATATGTGAGGACAAATATAAACATCGCGGATATTTTCACTAAACCCCTATCTAAGAATTGTTTAAATAAACTTTGTAAAATTATATTTAATTGGGATTAAATGAGGGGGGCGTATCAAATTTTTGAACTGTTTTTCAAATGTATCTTTTGTAAATATAATATGAATGTAGTTAAATGTTTTTAATGTATATAATGTGTTTTTTTTTTTTTGATGAAATTCCTTCAAGAGGGGGGAACTTGTTGGGCTAAATGCCTTTATTTTTGGTTCTTGAAGGATTTCACCAATATTGTTTAAAAGAAAAATCATTTTGTGACTTACCTTTTGCCATTCCGAGAGAAAACTTTGCGCGAAGAATCCCATCCACCTGCCGCCAACACTCAAATGTCCGAGTTTGAATCGGAAGTGTTCGGAAAACATGCGGCATGCTATGATTGGTTGTTGTCATTCGGCAGATGTCGGTAAACTTCCGAAAGAGCACGTGTCAATGACGTGATGAAATCATGTTGAGGTGTTAAGTGCTGAATGCCAAATTAAATAAGAATTGTGCAACCGGCAAGCTGTGTTTTCTTCGGGTTGTGTTGTTTTGGCAATATGCAAATTAGGTAACGTCACATTGTTTCTGGAAAGGCCGAATCTGGCTATAAATACGCAGACCGGCAGGAGCTCGATCGCTCTGGCTCGCTTCGTTTTTTTACTTCTACTCGTCTCCTCGTCTTGTGTTGTCTGTGTCTCGTGAACGTGTTTGTCAAATGTCATCCTAAATTTTTGCTATTGGCCTCTTGGTGAGGTCTGGTTTTTCCGGGAAAAGCACTGGTGATGTTTTGAGTTTGGAACCCGTGTGTTGTGATGACGTCTACAAAAGCAAAGAGTTCTAAGTTTCCCTGATGTGGGTCTTTTGTTCTCCTGCGGAAGAAGATCGCGTCCATCCCTGGCATACCTTTCCTTGATGTGGTGAACTGTGGCTCACGCGGTGTGAATCGACCTGCCTGCAATTCGTGGAAATTGCCATGCTGTCCAACGACCGGTGAGACGTCACCTTGGAACACCAACAGGACTTTTAATCCATGCATGGACCCATTGTAAGATCTTTTTTTTCTAATTTTTCCCGGGGAACAAATCATTGTGTTGTAACCAATTTTCAATATGTGTCAAATAAATGTTTTTCAGTGTAAAGAATGATTCATGTTTTATTTTCTCCGGGCAGACCACTACCTCAAATTTTTAGTTGGAAATGAGTTGCCTAATTTTCAGCTTAGCTGTAGGCCATAAACCTCAAATTATATCCAACAGAGCCGATGATTTGACTGCCAGTTCGGAGTCAAAAAAATTGATCAAACCAGCAGAATATAAGTTTTAGGGATCCATAGGACCGGGGAAGTTTTGTTTTTCCCTTTATCAAAACTTTTTGGAGAATCATAATTTTAAGTATCAAAGTTTTTTTGAACTTGTTGGAAATGTGTGCCTATTTTGTAATGTTAACATTTTCTATGTATGAAAAGATAGATTAGTAATTTCATTCATTCAGTGGGAGGACAAAATGGGCCCACCTGTTTCATTGAGGATGACAGAAGAACCGTCCGTGAGGCGATCCAGCAACTTCAGGAATTTCTCTTCAGTTTCTGAAAAAGGAAAAACCAAAATGACTCTTGTGATCTATTTTGCCGCGAGAGCAATTCTTCGGCCAGATACAAGCCCCATTCAGTTTGCTAAATTGTCGTACTTTTAGAGTTCGTAAATGACTCTACATACGGAATGTCCGAAAAGACCTAGGCGGATTTAAGAAACTCATAGTACAGCAAAAATTAGTTTGCTCAAGGGTACTTCCTAGGTTCAAGAATTTTTTTTAAAAAAGGAAAAGTTATCGTTCGTCACCTTTGTATCGTCATAGCAAGAATTTGTTTTTTTTACAGTGACCATCAAGCTGTTGATGTAAATTACTCATTATTACTTTTTTTTAAAAAGAATGTCATAAAAATTCCCGAACGTGTGAAATATTTATTGGCATAAATATTATTGTATTTATTCTCAGCCCACAGCGGATAATTTAAAGAAAATAGTTTAAAGTTGCATATTGTAGTTACCTACTTTTGACCTACTGTTTGCTTTATAGTTACTTTTAGTTACATTGCTTGTTCACATACTTTTATGCAATGCTGCATCAAAATAATGAATCGAACTTGTTTCACACATCATTTCTTTAAAAACATATTATTAAATAGTTTTATTGTTCACATTTATCTTTACGATAAGTCGTAATTGTAATTAGACTTGCATGACTTGGAAAAAAATAGTAGGAACGAAATAACCTTGTTATAAAGTAATACATTTTCTTGTTTCCAGTTTTGTAATGACATAACCAAAATTTTACTTTGAGATTCTTTTTATTAAGAACAGTACACATGTAAAAATTTTTTTAACATTCAAATAGAAAAAGAAAATACTAAAACGGGCCATCTTCACTTTTTTCATTCTTTAAAGGTGCAAATTAACATAATTAATTTATTATTGAGATTTATGCTAAGCAGATTCACTTTTTAAAAAACAAATTAATAAATTTATAGGACTTAAATATTACTTTACTTCCAAAAAATAAAGGCAGACAATCTTAAAAGAAGCAAATTACCATCTTAAATATATTATTGAGAGCTATATTTTAAACAAGTTCGTTTCTTAAAAAATAAATTTCATAAACTTATAACTTAATATTTTACTTTTGCTCCAAAAAATACTGCATATGCATTCTAAAATGATGTGAAATAACACCTGAAACATATTATTAAGAATTATACTAAACATAAACAATTTTCCTTTTTTAAAACACATTAGTAAACTCATACTTAACACTAGAAAGACGGCATTTGTCGTATACCAAGAAAGACTAGCAGTGGTCATTTCGACCACCATGCTTAAAAGATGGGAAATTATTTCTTCTTAAGAATTTTAATTATAGAAGCGATTTTTTTTTTGATACGTCATAAATTAATTAAAAAATTTCAAAACTATAAACTACCATCACCAGATGTTGCTAGTAGTACACTAAACAAATTCCGAAACGTTACTGATTATTTCTGTGGAACGTTGCAGGATTTCACGAATTTTCACTTATTTCCCCATAAAATCAATTGTCTTTGGAAAAATGTTTCTTGAATTGCTTCAAGTTGCACAAATGTAGACTCCTCTATGGTGTGAAACATATTTTTAGCAACCAGTTTAAAGATTAACAAAGTATGTTCATTAAGCATACCGCCTGAAGATCGATTACGACCCTTCTAGTTTGACTAAGCTCTTAATGAGTGCTTAACTCTCAATGAGAGATCTTCATATTCTTTGGAAAGTTTAAAGGATGGTGTACGAAGGTTACTGATTTTTGGCGGAAAACGTTCCTAGTTTTTGCAAGTGATGTTATTGGCAGAAATTGGGTAGTGAGCTGCCCATTAATTTCCAGGAATGTCTCTGAATTGTGATTACGGTGCATGTTCTACTCTGCATCACACATAATATTTAATGTGGATATCTTTAAAAATAGTGTAAAGTAGAAAAAAAAATCTCTTCTGCATTAAAATAGCCTTTTTTCATCTAAATAAAAGTGAATAGCTTTCAAACATTTTAATTTTTCTTTTAAATAGTTTCTTTGTTTTTAGACAATTCATAACTCTACGAATTAATATCTTAAACTTCTTATTATTAAATAAAATATGCTTTGTTACGGTTAACACTGGCTAAGGAACCTGCTATTTAGGTTAAAACTTATTTATGTTTTAAATCCTATGTATACATTGTTTAATTAGTATGCTATCTTGTCCACACTAGCCCCATGACAAGGGGCTATTGTGGACAAAAACAACCTTTTTTGAAACATATTTTGTTAAATAACTGTTCGGCCAAATGTTTTAATTTATCAATTAAAATAAGTACAAAAGTGCAAATTATTGTAAAAAAAAATCAAGTGTATTAAAAACAGTATTTAGTATACTTTTTTTGCAGAAATGCAAAATGTGTCCGCACAAGCAATCTTCTCCCCCTACAGAGGAAGGTTCCCAGAGGATTTTTGTCGGGAGGACCCTAAATTTATAGAACCCGGCCTGTTCACCTCTTGCCGTCAATCAAATCGCTAAAAAATGAATTTACCATTAATCCCAGGCTCGTCGCTTTCACTGCGAATGTTTTTAATGGTGATCGGCTTCCCACTCAGCGTCGAAAGTAAGAGCCGCTGGCGAAAAAAATTGCTGCCGTTAAAAGTCAGAGTACTCATTATCTTTTTTTAAATTAACGAGGATAAGTAGCAACAAGGATATTTTATATCTTTAAACAATTAAACATCACGAAATTATGTCAGATTGCCATGTGCTCGTATTTTGTTTTCTTTGTGAGTGTTGCCATAAATATAGAAAAGAAAAATGTGGATTGATGTTCGATGAGCGACCGGTAGCTCACCGGTTAAAATAATGTTTTCAAATAATGAAGTCAACTCAAATGCTTTAGCATTGGCTGACGTCAAAATTGTCACGTGATTAATCAACCGGTTCTTGTCGGCTGAGCTCGTCGAACGTATGCAAGTAGATCTATTCTATTCTATTCTATTCAAGAGTCACAACTGACTTCAACTGCATTTATGTCGAGGACTGCATACTATGTGCCTTGCCTCCATTGTTTTTATATACCGATAGATGGCAGCACCATCACCGGATCGAGCAGTTAATGAGAATTTAGAACTAGTCCAAGAGCTAATAGCTACCTGGTACTAGCACCCCCAGAGGTATCGTTTCACTTGGAGGACATTGAGACCACGAGCATATTTAACGTCGCCCAGTCCCCTTTAATGACGACGGTGGGTCTTCGACCAGCAAGGATCGAACCCGAGGCCCTCCGGCCCCGAGTCCAATGCCTTACCGATCAGGCTACCACGGCCCACTGCAAGTAGATCTTGTGAAAACCCTGAATTGGAGCTACCTCTTATTTACAGCAAGCCCTTGAATTGATATTTGATTACATCCATTTTAGCAAGAAAGACCCGACCACTAGACTGTCCCCGAAATTCGAAGATGTCTGGTCACTAATAATCCTTTTTCTGTTTGAAGATCACTCCGGCTAAAAGTTTCTCCAAAGACCTTAGCAGCACCTTGAAGAGGCGAAGAAGACATCCTTTCACCAGTGGTCCGGCGAAGACATTTGTTTACATTAGCTGTTGTCAAATTCAGTGGTTGAGAAAAAAAGTTTCGTTGAAACTGAATAAATCAGCTAGTCTGATGCAGATAGAGTCTTTTCGTCGTTTTCCATACTCTTTTCCGAAACTGCAGTCCAATATTCAGCTTGGTAAGACAAGGTTACTTCAATGTTAACCTATCTCCATATCTAAATATAACTTTTTCTCTGTTTGTTGTTGTTTTTTTATTATTATTATCAGAAGCAATTCTCCCCATAAATTATCTTACGAATTTATCTCCATGTGAATTAAAGCATGTTTTTTTTATTCACGTGAAGAACTTGAGCTCTAGTTTTTTAGTAACTCATTCCAATGTCATGGTAAGTTCATTGGACTATGTACAGTTTTAGCAACACGTGAGGAGGGAGGAGGGAGGGTGCTCTGATTTGCAAGCCTTTATGCCAACTACTTGAAATATTTTTGAAGCTCCTTGTGTTTCTAATCTGTCGTAAAAGAAACAAGTGGAAATTATGTGCAGTTCATCTTTTTATCTTTATCACATGCCATATATAGAGTGAGGCTATTGTGGCCCTTGCAGGGGATGACCCAACTTGAACAAAAAAAAAGGATACCTGACTTAAATGCTTGAATTTGAAAACGTTGACTTAGAGAAATACATCGTTTACCTTTTTACTGCTGGGGAAAAAAAAAAATCAATGGTGTTCAAACATTATGCTGAAAAATTTGCACCTGTCTGTTGCAGGAATACTTCTGGTCAGTGCAGAGAGTTTTGAGCTTCCCAAGCTAATCAACAGTCACAATGAAAGCATTTGCTTTTGACTGCTACTTGTTGGGAGCTAGCTCAAAACCCGTTTTACATCAAAACATACAGGGCCCAATACAGGCTGATTTTGCTACCGTTTTTCGGTACCTTCACAAAAATCTTGTTTTGAAATAGATACTTTCACAAAAATCAAGAAATAAAATCAGTAGCTTCACAAAAACATCGAAAATTTCACAAAAATTTGCATTTTAAAATATAAAACTTGTTTCTCTGTTTAAAACAAAATTTACTCATAAAATAAAATTATAAGCAAGTTTATATAAACAATCGCTTGAATAGCAACCTTTTTGTGGTTTTAGCTGTTTCTCGCCAAAGTGTATTTATGCAATATCATCACAGTCTTTTAACATATTTTGGGGCACCGTTTTTCTCATAATTTCCAATATTGTATACATTACATAGCTCATTAAGCTGAAATAACGATGGTATTTTTGGTACTTCTTAGGTTTTTAGCTCCCCCCTCCCCGTTAAAAAACGAAACCTGTTAAAAATAATACTAGATGATATTTACACTTTTCGAACTAAAATTTCACTTTTTCTACTTCTCTTTTACAAAAATTAGGATGCCTCTAAAAGTTCACAAAAACAATGCTGATAAAAAAGAACATTCACAAAAATGGAATGATGCAATACTTTCACAAAAATAGGTAGCAAGAAAAAATTCCTGGATTGGCCCCTGACATACCTTTTAAGCAATATTTTTACAATGTTGTGCTTTAATAACATTGATTTTTTCCAGGGGTGCCCCTCTAAGAGCAAAGGCTCACCCCCCTAAAGATTGTAAAGACCCCCACCAAAAGCAAGAACCCCCCAAAAATGAGAAATACCTCTCAAAACATTCCCCTCCCCCTAAGAATTTCAATGGCACAGTCTGTGCTATGTACCTCCCCCAGGTGGGCATCATTTATTTGACACTTCTGTTTGAAAGAATTTTGTGCTGCTATTCATTTTTAATTTTTTATGTTTGCAATAGTGCTATTGAATGTATCTATGCAAATTTTTAACTTGAAATATTTCATTACAGATGCTCGACAGGACTAGTGAAAATTATTATCCGTGAATACCTGATATCAAAATATTAATTTCCAAAAAGGCTGCATTTTGTAGCATTTAACAAGGCAGTTGTTTATGCAAATGTTAATGTTATCGCCCTAACCTTAACTAATGTCTTTTTTTAAACTAGCAAAATGGAAAAAAGAATATAAAATGGTTAAAATAGAAAGTATACATGAAGCTTTTTCTGGTTGAAATGAAGTTAAAAGGTGGTCAACTTATTTTTTAAGGAATACTATTTTAGTTAAACTACAACAGAGACAGTTCTAGGTCTGTTAAATTACTGCTTCAATATATAGGATATATAGGCTTAAACATTTTTTTATTGAATTTCCTTATGTTTACACTCAAACCTGTTTTTATACGGTCTTTTTTTTGTATGCGATTTTTTTTGTGCAAGTTTTTTTTTTGTGTGCAGCATATTAATATTTCAATCAGATTGGGATTAAATTGACAAAATTATTTTTAAATTTTGTGCATGGTAGTATCTTCCAAGTGTTGACATACGCACCCGGACGGGAAGTTAATGTGACCTTCTGAAAATTTTCTTAATCGAGGATATTTTGTTCGACTACTCGGCAAAAATTATCACTTGATGTATTTTGATTTCGTTTAAATATTACAATTTTGTAAGTTTTTGGGTTGTTCTCTATGTGAGACTTTTTTTATGCCGTCTCTATCCACCGCATAAAAACAGGTTTGGGTGTACATATTTATGTGAGAAATTTTGTTCAGTATGTGTACACAATGTATCCACTTAGTGGTTGATAATGAAGCAAAAATTTTACAGATCTAGAACTATCTCTGTTGTAGTTTAACTAAAATATCATTCCTTAAAAAAAAAGTTAAGCAGCTTTCAACTTGTAGTCTAGTAACCATATACATTGGACCTTGCGTCAAATCCGATAGTTCTGATTTTTTGCTGAGTTGTTTATGATATTGCTCTATTAAATAATTCAAGTTTATGACCTCGAGCGGCGAACACAACCTAGTTGAAAATCAAAAAAACCTAAAATTTTAGACTTCTTTTTCTGTAGTTTTTGGTGATTTTTTAACTGTAAACAAGTAGTAGTTCAGTAATACCTTCCGCGAAGTTCATGATTTTTCTAGAGGGGGTCCACGGAGGTCTGAAGTTTGGGAACCTCTGTGCTATACTATGGAAGCCTTTTATGTGTGGTCTATATCAGGAAGATCTTCGCCTAATGAGGAATCAAAATCTGTTTATTTCAACATCTGCTACAATGTCACAGGAGGCTCCACTTCTCACTCCGGGGTCCCCCATACCTACCACTGTTTGTGGTTTTACCAATTGGATGGAATCTTGAAGACAGCTCTGATTTTTTGATCCAAACCAGTTGCAGAGCAACTCCAGCTCCAGCACCCCCTGAGATATCGTTTCATTTGGAGGACTAAGTGACCATGAGCATACATAATGTCTCCCAGTCACCATTAATAAAGATGATGCATCTGGGACTGGTTAGGATTGAATCCAAGGCCCTCTGGTCGCAAGTCCAGTGCCTAGTAGGCTCCAAACTGCAGTGTTTTGACACAGATGAGCATTTCATTCCTGCATTCCTACAACTGCAAGAATTCCCACAACCTTTTTGAGAGCAGCAAGAAATCAACCGCAAGAAAAATTATGGGGGCTGCATCTCTGGCCATCCTTTTGGGGCTGAAGCCTTGCGACGTAGATATCGATCCACAAGGAGAGAGGGTTCAGTGTGACTCCCAACCATGCCTGTACTTGTTAAAAGATTGTTCCCTAGTAGTTAAATAGAGAATTTTGAATAAAAGTTATTCATGAAGTGGATGCATGGATAATTTGCCCCTGATGACAGGTCCGCAAGGAGTGAAATCAAGCAGCGTCTTTTGTCGGAGGTAACCTGGACAGATTACAGCTGTTTTTGTCGCAGCCCTTGCAAAATGCTGATACCGCAGCGAGTCAAGGTTATGGTTGTTCGGGTGGCCACCATGTGGAGCAGTTACGACTATCGCTACTGCTACTTCTTTTAGTGTAGCGTTGGTGTTGGAAAAATTTCAGATTCCTTTTCAACGTCCTTATATTTTTCAGTCACGGACATCATTTGCTTCTTCCCTAATCCAAAAAAGCAGGAAGTTCAGTCATTACCACTAAAGGCATGGATGAAAAATGAAAGCTTCAGTTTCAATGAGGATTTTGAAGAGGCAATGCTAGATTACATGACATCTGATGCTTTATCTCTTCCACATTTGTTAAAATACAGATTTCACGTTAGTTTGAAATTTAACTGAGAATCATTAGCAAGTCAATATCCCCACCAACAACTAATACTACATCATACGTAGAGGCAACAGCTACAGATGTGGTAATCATGAGCCTATCAGCATCTTTCTCTGCTTGAAATACTTGAATGTTGTGATTTCTCATTTTAGTTTTCAGTAAGTAGATGAAACAAATTTGTTTTTCTCATTTGACCAGAACTTCTCTGGACGAATTAGTGCCACTGTTGTCTCATCGAAGATTATATCTGGCGAAGAATGTAACTTAGCTCTTCGAAGATGCTCGGAGCTCTTTGTACTTTCTTGTACCATAACCTTCTCTTGCGGATGATTTCTTGTGGCTGCCTGAGAGGTTGTGAGAATGCTTTGCAGTTGCAGGAAGGTGTGGATGAAATGCTCATCTGTGTGCATGCACTGCTGTGGAGCCTCCTGCGGCAACATACCATATGTTGAAATAGAAACAGATTTCGATTCTTCAGAAGGCGACAAACTTCCTGATATTGACATAGAAAATGTTTCGTGGGCACAAAACAATGATGATAGATCATCAACCCTTGATAAGGGTATGCCATCGTGATATAAAGAGGCAGATACAGACGAACCTCAACTGGGGACATCCAAGAGGGCTAAATTGACTCAATGAATCATTGAATAACTCAACTAGGTAACTGATTGAAAAATCAACTGAATGGATGTATCTGTTAGATCTTGTTGTGCATTTTATTTGACTATTCATATAAGAGCTTAATATTAAACATCATATTTCGAGCCTTTTCATTTTTTATTTTAACATCCCATAATAAAACATTAGCAAGGCTTCAATAGTATAGCATATGTAGAAATGAATGTATGAAAAATGAGAGGGGGAGGGAACCTGCTTAGGGGCCTTCAAATCTCTTCAGAATCCCCTAGAATGTGATCAGGGGTCGAAGGAGAAAGAGGTTCTAAAGAAACAGGGTCAAAATTGATTTATAACCACAAAATATTATGAAAAAATGCGATTTAAAATTTTTTCTTTTTTTTTTTTTTTTGAGGTTATATCTCGAAAACTAATGGGTCTTAAAAAATGGTTCTGGATTCATATCATAAGAAATTTAGTCTTTTTTTAAACATGTTAATTGAAGGTATAGTTAAAAAAACTAGTCGTTTAGGGTTTAAAATTGCCAAAAACCACAGAAAAGCCTGAAATTTCAAGTTTTTAAATTTTTTTAACTAGGTTGCATTCAGCACTTGAGGTCACAAACTTGGATTATTTAACGGAACAATATCATAAACAACTCGACAAAAAATTAGAACTTCCGAATTTGACGCAAGGTACCCCTACCCCTTTCAGGTGACAAGGTTACTGGACTATTAAAGCTTTATGTATATTTCCTATTTTTTAACCATTTTCTATTTCTTTTTCCATTTAGCTTGTTGTCTCTCACCTGTTCATTTCATAATGATTAAAAATTGTACAAAAATATTGTCTGTGTAAGTTTTGAGTAAAGAAAGTAAAATAAGATGGCTTTGTGAATGCAGAATGTTTTTACTGTTATATATATTTTTTAAAATGCTATATATGTTTTAAAACTACATCAACATGACCATGAGCATGATTTGAACTTTACAGTAGACCCTCGTTTTATGCGGTTTCGATTATATGCAATTTAAGATTTGACACTTTTATTTTATTTTACGCGGATGAGTTTCGGTTTTACGCGGATGTGTCAATGCAAACAGATAAAATTTTTCCCTCTTTCGAAATCCTAACTCCTGAAGATTGCAGATTATGCGTAATCAACCCTATTTTGGCGTGCTAATAATAGAGCTTGGACCACTGGAGACATTTTATGTGCTTGGTTCCAGATCTCTTTCCAGAAGTAAAGTTATTAAACTCACACAGTTCAGAACTCACTGGAAGAACTTTTAGGAGTGACAAAGGAGGCCAAAACCACCGGGGATACCGATGCCGGTGACGCACAACCAAAAAAGTTCATATTGAAAATTTTGAGCCATTCCTAGACAATAGAAATGATCTTTCTGATTTGTTAGTGAAGGAAGATTCTATCATGGAAATGACGTAAAGTGATCATGGATGCGTTAATGCTCTGCAAAGAATTACAGAGAAAAATTCTTAATGACTGTCAAAAGACTATCATAGCCAGCTCCTCTCTTTATAAACAGGACACGAAATTAATTTATGTTTTCTTTATGCATGTTGTGCATAAAAGTCGATATAAATACACATTAAACTTATTATACAATTCGTCATCACTAGAATGAAGTATTTTTTTACCTACGGAATCAAACCCCTATTTTAACACTAGTATTAGGTCTCAATTTATGCGGCATTTCCGTGGAACATAGCCCCTGCGTAAAACGAGAGTCCTCTGTATTTCAATTTCCATGAAAACCAGGAAACAGTTGTTTATATTTAAAATGAGATCTTTTTTTTTTTTTGTTCAGCATTTTGCACCTTTGCGTGAACATGAAAGGAAGTGTATGCTTTTATTTATTTATTTTATTTAAATTAAATGTAATAGTAATATTTTATTATATAACAATAATATTTTATTTATTTTATTGTAAAATTCCCTTTTAGGCATACACCGGCATTTAGCATTGTCAAGATGCCTGTCACAACATCCAAAGGAGACTTTGGCCCAAGAGAGATAGAATTGTCAAATCATGTGAAGATGCCCATACTTGGTTTGGGTAATGATTTTTTCCTGCAGAATTTTTTTTCTATCTATTTATGCAAACTGTTTTATATTAAAGTGCTGTCAAGGAAAAAAAAGGAAAGAAAAGTACTTTTCTCTTGTCCATTGTGATCCTTTAACTTGATGAGGAAATTTGCAAATTCAGATCCAGAAAAACACAAAATCGGTGGCCACACAGTGGGCGTTTCTGGAAGGGTCTAACATGATCTTTTTACACTGCTAATTGGTCTGATTTCATGATGGACAGCGTCAATCACTGAGTAGTTGAATGGACAGCCACAAATCTCTAAAGTGTCCAATTGGGGTTCTCGTTTTCAGAGGGTAGAAGAGAATGTTTCTTCCGAAACAAGTTTCCCTCCACAAAGACAGGCTGTCCTGGTCAACCTAAGTGGCATAACCATTGTGAAGGGGCATAACATACATAACTTACAAGGATATAAAGGAGGGGGTCATTCTTTCCTCCTTCCCTATCTTTTCTCTTACTACATTTTACACTCTCGGAAAGTGTTGATTTTCTCTGGGACAATTCTTGACACTTGCTCTTGAAATCGAATTCGTTGTTTTCTATGCAATTTATGGGCATTATTATGTGAAGTTTTAATGTTTATTTTTATTCTTTATTTATTTTTTTTCAGTGGTTCAATTTATTTATTTTTTATTCATTGACTAAAATTAGTCTGTGTAAGTGGTCTTAGATTTTGATTTATGATATGAAATAAAAAATGCAGTGAATATATGCTGCTTGGCTGAGTAGCTCTAGGTTCGAGTCTAGGGGGCAAAGATTTTTTCCAATTTCCTGGCCAGAAATAGGGAAGGATAACACATAGATTCAGGCAGTAACATAAATAATTTCTAGAAAAATATTGGAATATTTTAATTCCAACTTTAATGTAAAGACGGATAGTATATTCACTCAGTTCATCATTTTTACTCCTATTTTTCTCTAATATTATGCCTTTTTTGATGCTGGTTCTTATGTAATATTCAGTATACTGTTTAAAAACCTGAGCGTCTGAATTTATGAATAATCCAAAATTAGGATGTTTAATTAACCCGGTCAATTGAATCAGTGGTTAATTAAATCAGCCGCTTTAATGAATAAAATTGCCAAAAACAGAACAAAATCCTGGTTTATTGAATTAGGATCTTTATTGAATCTGCCGCTTTATGGAATCAAAACTGTTTAGAACAAAGGTGATTCATATAAGCAGTGGCCACTGTATTGCTAAAATAAATATTGGCAGTATTTACGTATTACTGACTGACATATTGGCAACTGACTGATATTACAAACATGCAATGCAAAATATCCATTAAAAAAATTAAAAAAAAAAAAAAAAACTATTTACTCCTAGTTTGTTGATTTCTTCAAGCTGAATTTAATGGTGTCTAGTTGAATTTTTGAAATGCATTTTAGATGATTAAAAAAATAAATAAATAAATAAAAGCATGGAAACCGACTGACATGAATGCAACCTGCGGGAAAAGCAATATAGATAAAATAAAAGATTCTCCTCTGAAAGCAAAAAGAATGATTCATAAATTTATATTGGGATCTAGGACTAATGAACAACCATTTGGCATTTAGTTTGAAAAATATTACTAAATTAACAAAATTACAGTAATTACAGCTTGGTGAGCTAACGGTTTCAGGAAAGGTAAATCTTGTGCAGCTAATTTATCTTCTAATTTCTATGACAAAGTTACCGTGGCTTTGGACAATAAGAAGGCTGTAAATGTTATTTACATTGATTTTCAAAAAACTTTCTATAAGGTACCGCATGTTGCTCTACTTAGCAAATTAGCTGATATAGGAATAGGAGGGAAAACTTTCATTTGGATAAAAAACTGGCTGACCGGAAGGAAACAAAGGGTAGTTGTAAGGGGAAATTATTCTAATTGGACTGAGGTTTTAAGCAGGGTTCCTCAAGGATCAGTGTTAGGGCCTGTTTTGTTCATTGTTTTTATGAACGATATTCACAAAAATATTTCTGGGAACATGAATTGTTTTGCTGATGATGTCAAAATTATGGGGACTGTAGAAAATGAAGAACAAGCAAATCAGCTGCAAGAGGATCTAGATCATATTACGGAGTGGGCTGATAAATGGGGTATGGCTGTTAATGTTGGGAAATGTCAAGTGCTACATTTAGGGCATGGAAATAAGTGTACAAGTTATTATTTGCAAGGTTCAGTCATTAGTCAGGCAGACAAAGTTACTGACCTGGGGGTCTTAATAAGTCAGGATTTAAAGTTTAGCCAACAGTGCAGCATGGCGAGTAATAAAGCCAATAAGATTCTTGGGTTTATCAATAGATCTATTTCAAACAAATCTAAAGAAGTTCTTCTGCCCTTATATAGAAGTTTGGTAGGACCTCATTTGGAGTATGCTGTTCAGTTTTCGTCTCCTTAAGAAAGATATTAATGTATTGGAAAGAGTTCAAAGGCGGGCTACAAGGCTAATAAATGGACTTTCTCACTTAGACTATGATTCCATGCTTAGAAGACTAAAAATGTAGTCTTGAGCAAAAACGAGACTGAGGGGACATGATTCAGTTGTTAAAAAGTTATTAAAATGAAAGATGTTACGGGACTGAAGTTTAGCACTGAAAACAGGACAAGGGGTCATTGTTTTAAGCTATTTAAATCTCAGGCTAACATGGATGTTAGGAAAAATTATTTTAGCAGGGTAGTGGAACCTTGGAACAGCTTACCGGAAGAGGTGGTAATGAGCAAGGGAGTAGATAGTTTTAAGAGGGCCATTGATCTTCACTGGGGATTGTAAATTGACTAGGACCAGTCTAGCTGTGCTCAGAGCCTGTTGCTGGTCGTCACTTTTGTATTTGTATTAATGTAAGGGAGTTATGCTAGATTTTTTTTGCTGAGTTCAGAAAAATTTGGGTAGTTGATACACAATAAATCATCAATATATCTGCAACAAAAAGGAGCAGAATTATCAATAGAAAATTTCCTTTCATAAAATAAAAGGAAAAGGTTTGCTAGGGTAGAACTAAAATTAGCACCCATTTGTTGAAAGCAGGAATTACCATTTTTGAAAAAATTGTTAAAGATGCAAAATTTGAAAAATTTGAGAAAAAATTCCTCATTTATTTGGAGTGAAGAGTTGACTATTTTGAACAGTTCAGTAACGGCAAAGAGAAGTTCATCAAGTGGGATGTTGGTAAACAGATTTTCAAAATCAAATGTTTCTAGATGATTGATGTCCAGAAAATTAAGTAAATCAATTACCTCATTGCTGTTGTCAACTATCCAAAACCATTTCTCCTGACAAAGTTTAAGTTGGTATAAAATTTTTTTAAGATAAGATTCAAGTTTAATACTGAGATTTTTCCCAATGATGTTGGTGGCAGAGCAGATAAAGCGGAAGGAAACAGGTGTTTTGTGAAATTTTGGAATTGCATAAAGGAATTGAATCAGGAGGGGTTAAGTTCAAGAGTTTGTAAGCGGCTAGGAATTTTTTTAAAATGGAAGTTTCATTAAGTGAGGATTTTTTGTAAGTGTTGGTTTTTTCCAATTCTGACTTCATAATATTAGCATAATGCTTTTTACAACAAATGGAATAATTATAGCTGGCTTTGTCAACAACATAGAAGACATATGCTTCTTTCAGTTCCTTTAGAGATTTAAGATCATCTGCTGACGAACGGAAATAGGAAGATTCTCTATTGACGAATTCCGGAAGTAGCATTTTTAAATTAAGCAGAAAATGATGCCTGTATTCTAGAAAAGCAGCAAGTGGAGTAGTGTCATAGTAGGAAGTTCTTCTCATAAAATCATCAAGTTCACCAGAAAGTGTATCATAGGCCTTTAAAAAATTAATCCTAAAGTTAGGACGGAATTTGATACCAAGTGCAAAAATATGTTTAAGGTTATTGTTGACCTTGTTATGAAGCCCAAGCCCCCTAGCCTCTCTCATGAATCCGCTAGCGCTCCCAGTTTTGAAGTGGGAATCTGTCATAAATGATCTTTTAACATAATCTATTCTCATGGAATGTTATGTGCTACAATAAATTCATTTAGTTTATCATTTTTCGATGTTACTGAAGAAAAATGATTTTTTTAGGCACATCTCACAGTGGTGGCTATTCTCAAGAAGCAGTTGTGTATGCTTTAAAACACTGCAACTATAAATTGATTGATACTGCCAAACGCTATGGTTGTGAAGAATTTTTGCAGTCTGCCATACATGTAAGTTATACTGGATGCTTGAAAAAGTTTTAATGACATAAATATTGAAAATCTTTTAGATAAAAATTTTAATTTTGAATCAGTCAAACATTGAATTATTGTAAACAAATAAAAATGAAGGACAAGTTTCTAAAAATGTTTGTTCTTTGGAAAGGTTATGAAGCAGCATCTTTTTTGTGTGCTACTGATGAGGTAACATGTCCTCTCTACATAATATTGTTACAAATTCTGCAAATAGTAATTATTTTTGTGATTAATTTGTCATAATCTAGCTAAATTTGGCGTTTATTAAATGATCTTTCATCTAGAATTATTGAAGTAATGTAACCTGTAAATAGTTTCTTGTAATGAATATACAGCCCCCGTACATTCAACTGAAGTATACATTCCCCTCATTTCTGAATGATAAAATTTGTGAATGAAAAGAAATAAGATAACGGTCCCCGATTTTCTGGAATCTTTTGGAATATTGTGAAAACTTTTCGATGTCTATAAATAGCCGCGCCACATGATAAAAAGTCAGTCTCAATTGAGAATTTGTACTGAGAGTGTATTAGCTCTGTTTATTGCGAGGCATTTCGCTGTGTTGTGTGTAACCGTGTGTAACCGTTGAGTTTACGGTGTTGATTGATATTTGCTTAATTGCTGATGATTAATTTAGCAGTTGTTAACGATCTTTCCTGTACATAGTGTAAATAAATCTCCTGTGTTTTTCTCAAGAACTGTGTCGTCCTTTCAAGAAAGTTGAAGCTGCACCAGAACCTTTAACAATATTGTCCCATATTGCTTTGAAAGTGTTCAGAGACTTGTTTGTTATTTTTAAAAAATCTTTATAAGAATTGATATTATAAATGATTATTTTTAAGGTAAAATCAATTTTTTATAAAGGAGTTTGCATTTTGTTTTAACTTTAGCACTACAGTGGCTCTTATTGTCGAGAGTAGGACAAAGATGCGCTGTTGCAGTGATGAATGTGTTGAGCTTACATATTCAGACCACAATTGGTAACATTAATTCTGCTAGCTTTATGCTATTTTAACTTCTAACAATGCCTCAAGGAGCTTTTTGGATCTCTCATTAGACATTAATTCTCTTTTATGCATCTCCATAGCTGCTAACTCTTCTGAATCATTCTAGAAACTCCCAAATTTTGGTGCCTTCTCCCGAACTCCTTATTGAAGTAAATATCTCCTGAGTTTCTCATAAAAATAATGAAATTCCCTAAAAAAAGGCTTTTTCATTGATTAGAATTTCAGGGAAAATCCCTGCATTTAAATGATCACAATCACAAAAATTGAACCTTTTCATACACAAGTATGAAAATTATATGTCCGATTATTTCTGAAATATGTTTATTTTATTTTCCTTCTTTTTAAAAATTTTAGATCCAAAAAATGCAGTAAAAAATTTCTCATTTTTCTCTGAGTTTTTTAATTTTTTACCTGCTGAAAGGAATCACTTATTAGATAAAACAAACTTATTCCTATTTTAAAACTTTTTTCAACCTAAAGACTGTAGTTTTTTAACTTTAAAAAAAGAAAAAATAATAATAATGGTAATAAAAGCCATCTCTCTCTCTCAATTTCTAAATTTTTGGCGTTATATAAGCTTAGTTTAAAAATATCTCTCTAATTATATTTTTAAAATCCTTTACATGCTGAAATTTTTCGTTAAATTTATTCATACAAAGTCTACCTAGTTGTCAGCTTTCAATGTTGGCAGCTATGCATCTCTCTCAGATGGAAGTTAAATATCAAATTCCCAACAAAAAATATGAAACAGATAATTAGAATTTGATTTGTTTCTTTTGTTCAGAGGTACCTCAATTAGATGTTGGTAAATTAAATTTTTTTTTCAACTCTTCTTTTTCAAAAATTAGCAAGTTTTTGTTTCAAATTTTTCTAAAAAATAATTTTATGCATAGTATGCAGAAAAAAATATTTTATTTGCTTTAGAAAAATAACTTTATATCATCGATTTATACCAATCTTTTTAACACATAGCATTTGGCTCAGATTGAGAAGGTTATTTAATGTAAAAACAAAAACAATTCATTCTTTTGAAACATTTTTAAAAATTTGGTAAGAAAGCAAGTTATGTAAATTTTATTATTTTTATTCCTTGCTACATTTTCTGCTATGTATTTTCCATTAAATTGAAATTCAATTTTCTTTTAGTTTAAACCAAACTCACTTAAAGATCCTTTCCAATATGCATCTTTTTTATAGTCCCTCTGTGCCAATGTATGAGTTTAATATTACGATATTCAAGAACTATACTTGTTTTGTTTCCAACCTATACTCCTTGTCAAAAGTATTTTATTTTGAGTATTTAATATGTAGCTATTTTTGGAGTGTTTAAAAATAATTTATTTTATGCTGTGCATTAATATTTGAGTGTTTTTTTCCTCTAAAAATATGTATTGTGCTCAATTAATTCATTTTTTGCTGACTCTATAAAAAGTGTCTTGTTCATAGCAGATGTATTAAGTGTTTATATAAACTAAACTGAAATGAACTAATTGAAACTCAGCAGAAGCATATTTAATTATAATCTCATTCAGTATTAACAAACTGCAAAAATCCAGTTTTTGTTGAGCTTTAGTATAAGTAGTAATCAAGATTTTCATTTATATTTTTACCCCAAATCTATTGCCCTCGGATCATAAGATGTTTGGAGTTCAGTGTTGTAATTTTGTGCACATAAAACTATTTCATTAAAATTAAGGAAGCTATTGAGGTACCAAAATTGGAAGTAGCATTTCCCCTATTCAGGGTTTGGAAATATCGAAAATATCCGATATTTTCATATACATTGGATATTTTGATATATATCCGATATTTTCAATCAGTACAAACTAAAGTCTTCCAAATACTAAATTCACATCCTCAAATCACTCTTCATTTTCTTATATTATTATTATGATATGTAGACTTAAAATTAAGGTTTGTTTCATTATTTATATTTAACATTTCATTTGATATTTTTATCAATTTTAATGGAGTTAATTTAGCATTAGCTGTTTTACTCATTTTTCTTTTGTTTGCTACTTTTTCACAGTTATATTATTCAGAAATAAAAAAAATGCATTAGTTGGGGCAGTTATAAGACATTTTTTTTCTGACCAACGTTTAATATTTAATTAGGCACATTTAATATGAATTAAAATTGCTACCTTACTAATGATAAAAATGAATATAATATAAAAAATGAATATTATATTACTTTGCTGTATTAATGATGTGTTAATACATCACAAAAATATAATACATAAATTTTTGGTTATTTTAATAATAAATGAACAATATTACTATAAATAATATAATTTTTGTATTGAAAATACTGTAGTTAAAAAAAATAAATTTCGAAAATATCAAAATATCATGATATTTTCAAAATATATGCCGGATATATATATCGTGATATATATATCATGATATCTATCGACTGATATATATCAGCAAACCCTGCACCTAATGGCATAAAAAGTTATTTTTTAAATTTTTTATTTTGATTTTCTTTGTTGATATTTGAAGGAAATATGAATAAGGCAAGTTATGGATGCTGAAGAAAACACATTTGTCTTACTTTTTGTGCATTTGTTTCATTGCCTATGGCTGATAAGTTTGCTGCTACAGTGAAGCACCATTGATATGTTTCTGAAGAGACATTATGAAAAAAGCGTAGAAATGAAAAAAACTTATAATTATATGTTAATGTGTATTAGACTCTGCAGGGACCAATTTTAAAAACGTGTAAGTGATAATAACGTATAAAAGAAAAACATATACGTGATGCTTTACTGTTTTTACAATAAAAGAATTACCAGGGATCAATTATTAGGATTACAAAGGAATGAATTGTAAAATTTAATTTAGCATTGTAGCTGGAAACAGGGGCGGCATTTCAGCATTTCATTTGGGGGGTCAAGTTTCTTAAATCTGTATTACCACAGTGCGGTCCCAAACACTCATTAGCTTACAGGAAGTGGTCATAAAATCGGTTTAATATGAATAAAAATTAGTATTTAGAAACAATTAAAATTTTGAATCACTTTCTAATAAGTTGTCATACAAAACATCCGAATACTAAAGTTTTATACCTTTTCGAAAAGTTTTAATGCATGATTTTTAGAATTGGGAAGAGCAGGGAAACGTGTAACTAATCTATCAGTGTTCAGTGTCCAGTGTCGTGCTGTTTTGTTAGTACAGCTAAACATAAAAGATGGTGAAAAGGCTCATGCCCTTCAGCATGTATGACTTCGTTTGAATTTATTGCCTATTGTGCTTCGAACATAATTCTCAAACCTCCTGAGACATTTACAAAAAAAAAAAAAAAATCCTCTACTTGCTGAGCTGATTTTAGTAGTTAAAAAATAATTGAAGTAGCAAAGTTATGTATGAAAACACTTTTTATATTGCGCTCTTCAAAATCACCCAGGCAACTTCAAAAATTGTGATTGGCTTAATTTTTTATCATTCAATAATCTAGTCTCGTTGGCACTCTCAGCTTCAATGAGATATCATCTGCCTCCAGCTTTGTTATTCACTATTCCAGATTGATGAGCCCATAACAAGGATGAAACTGCAGTCTCTGGACATGATAACTAGTCTGTTGGTATATTGCTTGTAAATTTTCTTGCCTCGTGCTAAAAATTTTACTCATAATTGAAACATTGTATTTTTCGTTTCAAAAATCCAATAGATAATATACTAACCACATAGAAAAATAATCATCATCAAATCTTGTGTTAATTTCATTCGAAAGTAAACGTATTACTTCATACAAAATTTAAAAAAATCAATTTTTAACTTTAAAAATCATCATGTGGATTTTTGTCACTTTTTTTTTACTTGGCTCGAAGAAGAATTTTTTTGAAAAGTGCAAAATCTATTTTCAGTTTCAATTGTAGATTGAACTGTGGTAGTATGGTGCACAGGTGAGTTTCAGATTGAACTGTGGCTTGAATAGTCTGAAAATTAAGGGTAGCAGATTGAGGATGTTTTGATACAGAAAAGCATTTTTCAAAACTTTCCTCAGTACAAACAAATTGAATAAAAATTCAAACGAAGTCAAACATACTAAAAAGGCATGAGCTTTTTCACCATTGAAAGAACCGTTTTGCAATAATTCTTCCAGTCGTCAAATCAGTGCTTTGAAGTTAGAGTAATGTTTCTATGGTTTTAACTCTTGAAGACCATTTTATCGAGATTGCGTAATTATAGAGTCTATTTGTAAATACGGTTTTTTTATTCAATAATCACATGCATTTTTAAGAAGCTTCTAAAAGAACATGTAATGCATTGAGCAGCTGAAACGTGTTTCTGGCAGAAGAAAGCGATGAACCCTCATTAAATAAATATATACTTAAAAAATGAGCGTAAAAGTGAATGTAAAATATCAAGGAATTTTCTTGTGAAAATCATGCAGCCACACCACTTTGCACGAGCCTCTCATATCGGACATACCATCGTTACACTGGGCACACAAGTATGAAATATTCAGCTTATATGAGAAAATGTCTTCTTTCGTTATAATTAACCATGGTTCTCTATCAATTTTCTATGCTCTGAAAAGGCTGGAAAATACTTAATGAATTTCTAAGCAAACATCCAAATAACGAAAAACACTTTTTATAGTCTGGGAATGTGTCGAGTTTCATCAAATAGTTTCTGAGAACCAGCGAGATTTTTTTTCTGAGCATTGAATTCCGACTTTCATAAATTGAATTCGCCCATTTTCTACCATTCTCTGCAAAAAATTTGGGGGTGCGATTGCCCCCTCTTGACCCCCCTATTTGCCGCCCCTGGCTGGAAAATGCTGGTTAGAAAGTTTAATTGTTTGAGTGCTTTAGATAAATCACAATTGCACTGTTTTGAAGCTGTCAATATTTCTTGTTTTAATTTTTGTTGCTTTCTTATGGCATTGAAATAAATAAAAAAGAATCATCTTGATTGTTGCCTTTATTTTACTTTGCCACAAAGGAATGCTATTAAATATGTTTAATTTTTCTTTTAAAGTTATTTCAGTGAAAATATGTGTAGGAAAGAATTAGCTAACTATATGCTTTCAATTACTAGCAACAGGATATTGTTCTTAATGTTCAGAAAAAGCAACCAAATTTAACTAGTTGTTAGTGCTTTTCAAGGTACTAAATTTTGTTTTGTTGCTTTTTATGTGTTTCCTTTTCACTTATTTGTTTTCTGTTTTATTTATTTTGGTTAAATAAATCACATTTAACAACATTTTAAAAATCTTTATATTTTATAAGTTCTTTTTCTTAATCTAGTATTTGTAACTTGGCATTTAAAAATATTAAAGGGGAAGAGAGATTTCTGTTTGTAAAAAAGGAATTTTAGTTATCGAGTGAGATATTAGTTTCATTGTTAAATTTCAAATATCATCAAAGATTCAGTAAACGCTATTTTCTGGGAAATATTTATGAATGAGCAATAGAAGTTAGAGAATTACCACATCTTAATACTATTATATCTTAAGCTTATCTCTTGAACTGATGTTATTTTCCTTCTAAGCTTAAAAAAAGTCATTAAGAGAAGAGAAAAAGATTGAAAGTTAACTGTTAAGCATCATAACTTTCTTGTATGTTTTTAAAAATTAAGTAAATGGTATGTTATGCTGAGAATGAATTACTTTTCAGACATTTGAAATTAATGTCATGTTTTAAAATGCAAATAGTTAGATTATGTAATTTGTGAATTGTGTAATAAATGTAAACGTGTACTTACGTTTTCATGAATGAAGTATGTAATTTATAGCTTAGTGGTGTATCCAGAAAAGATTTATTCTTGACCTCTAAACTTTGGTGCACAGATTATGGAAAATCCTCTACACAAAAAGCATTTCATGGTTCTCTCAGAAGACTTGGTGTTGATTACTTAGGTAACGTTTTGTGAAGTTTTTTTTTTTTTGCTTTTCTATTTCTTGCATGATCTTGTCATTTAAAGGCTTATTTTTCTTAGATCTTTTTATGCTTCATTGGCCTTATTGTAATTCATCATGCCCAGACAAAGAGAAAACTTTAGAAGAAACATGGCGAGAACTGGAACTACTGTATGACAAAGGTATTCATTTTATGCAAAACATAATATAAAGCCATTTATATTGATTTTTAAAATTTGTACATTGCGTATGAAAAACATTTGCATTTTATTTACCCACCTCCTCCAAAAGTGCAGAAAATCATTTTATGTGTGAGCTATTCAGTTCGGCATCTTCAAATCCATTTTCTTTCAAAATCAAGTTTCAATAATCGAGATTTCGAAAAGTGACAACCCTATGATTGGATCACTTTTGCTTGGGCAACCCTGTGCCACCGGTTTTGTGATATTTTTACCTACATTTTTTTATATAACTTATGTGGAAACTTAATGATTGCAAATTACTCATTTTTGGTCACCTTTTCGCCTCTGGAAACCCTGATTAGTTCACATGTAATTGGTAGGCAACCTTACTTAATCAGTTTCTTTACAGCTTTTACTCTTTATTTATGACAACAATTTTTGGAAACTCAATGAGAGTAGCTTACTCACTTTTGATCACCTTTTAGCCCCTGGCAACCCTGATTAGTTCACACGCAATAGGTAGGTAACTTGACTTGAGCGTTTTGTTTACAACTTTTACTCTTTATTTATGATAACAATTTTTAGAAACTCAATGAGGGTAAATTACTCATTTTTGGTCATTTTTTAGCCTCTACCAACTCTGATAGGGACCAGAAAAAGATAGACAACCATTTTAGCTCTTCATTTATGACAACAATTTCCGGATACTCAATGAGGGGTAAATTATCTCTTGGGCACCTTTTAGCCCCTGACAACCCTGATTAGGGACCCGAAAGGGGGACAACCTTACTTAAACATTTTATTTCCATCTTTTACTTTTCATATATAATAACGATTTTGAGAAACTTGATGAGGTTGAATTGCTTATTTTTAGGTAACTTTCAACCCCTGACAACCCTGATTAGTTCACGTGAAAGAGATGTAAATAAAACGCGAAAGTATGAATTTCTAACTTTTACTTTTTATCTATAGTAAAAATTCTTGGAACCTTGATGAGGGTAGGTCAAGCCTACTGGGATCTTAGACTATTAGTGCTTATAAATGAAGATATCTATGACTCTACCACACTATTGGTTTATAATTGAATTTATCTCTTAGTCACACGAAAATACACTAGAAAATGTGATTTGAAGATCAAAAATATATACATGGATAGTTCCCCTTCTAATTGCAGGGCTTGTGGTAAACTTCAAAATAAGTATTAGAAGAAGAAAAGATTTTAAGTAAGGTAATTTGCTTTTCATGCAACTGTTATGTGTGGTATTATACTGTTATTATTTGTTGCTACAAATTGTTAATTCTGAAAAGGTTTTTCATTTAGTTATTTGATCTTTCATTTAGTTAATGTTGATTGAATAAATAAAGGAGTACATTTAATTTTTGTTTGTTTTTAGCTACTTTAAACTGTTTACCATTTTAAATTCATGTAAAAAATGTTCAAAGTAAAACAGTAAGCGTTTTCTAACATTAAACACAAAATATACATTGCACAAAAGATATTTTTACCTGGAGTATTATGCTTTTAAAGTTGAATTTAATGGTGTAATTGAATTGCCAGAATGAATTTTTGATGATTTTAGGAAAAATTGTTAAATATTTGGTATCAGACTGACACCATACTTTCATTATTGTTGATCAGTTACTATATTCAACAATTTTTCCATCCAAAATTTATTTTGTCAATTCAATTATACCCTTGAATTCAGCTTTAAAATCCGAGTAAAAAGATCTTTGTGCAATGTATATTTTGCCTGTAATGTTACAAAATACTTGCTGTTTTGCTTTAAAAATGTCAGTGAATTTTCCATGAAATTGTGCTATTGTAAGGAATTTTAGAAAATTTGAAATGGAAAATCATTGATGTTACTTAATATTGAAAAAACGCAATTTTAATTCTGAAATATTGTAAACTGGATGTAATTTGCTTATATAGGTTACGTTATATTTATATTCTGAGTACAATCTGCAGGGATTGATTGAAACACATCTTAGATACCTAAATTTGATTGATCTGATGCTGTAATAATCCACGAAAATTTTTTGGTTTGTCTAACAATAAAATTTAATGAAATGCTTCAGAAAAATTTCAAAAGACTTGTTTCTTTTTCACAGTTTTAAATGTTCTATCTCATTTTGAAAAATGAGGCCATGCCTTCATTCAAGTGAGGCCACGGCCCAGGTTTTCTCCTTTGCAAGACCGGCAGAATGTAAAATGTTCCCTCATGGAACTACCTTTAAATACTTTTCAATTGTGCTTGATGTATTTCTTTCATATGTTAACCACAAAATTAAGCAATGAAACTTTGAGATTATAGTTTCATAGTTTAAAATGATCTCGACTATTCTCAGTTTGAAATTATTTTTGTAGTAACACAATTTTTATTGTAATGCCAGAAATATTTTTTCTTTTTCAGGATTATGCCGGTCAATTGGTGTTAGTAACTATGGTATTGAAGATTTAGAGAAACTGATAAGTAATGCTTCTGTAATTCCACATGTAAACCAAGTTGAATTTCACCCATTTCAGAATCCCATGGAGCTGAGAGAATACTGCAAAGACAATAAAATACAAATTGAGGTATTAAATTTGATCATTTAGTAAGAAATATTTTTGAAATTTAGTAATGCTATTAATTGTTTAATTTTTTCCACAACCTATTCATGGAATTATTTTTTGATTCAATAAAATCATTTTCCATAAATTAAGGTTATTTTGATAGTTGAAATGATTTTATAAACTTATAACTAATTATCCAAGTATTTAAGTATTAGCTCAATCCAATATGCTTTTGCGATATTTTTATGCATATATTTGCACTTTACTCTTGGAGTTTTAAATTTTGGCTATACGTTTTATGTATTCCAAAACAAGGAACCATTATGTATCATAACAAGAAGTATCAACTTTCTAAAAAGTTTTCTTGTCTTTAAAAAATAATGTTTGTACATGTCTCAGGTGGGACCATATGTGGTGAGACCCACTCATGTACAAATTATTATTTTTCATTTATATTTTAAGTACAAAATTTCTTTTAGAAAGTTGATATTTCATATTTATGATACACAATGGTTTCTTATATCCAAAGATATCACAGTTGAAAGTCAAAGATTAAAGCTTCAGGAATAAAATGCAAATATATGCATAGAAAAGTCATTTCCATGAAAATGGAAGGAGCTTATTACAGTCAGACCTCAATTTAAGGTCACCGTTCAGGATTTTGTCCTTATAACTGATTCATATGAGATATTTTTTGAAAAATTCCTACTTCTCTCTAATGGTTTTGTAGTAAAAGTCTTATGAGCACTCCTGCTTTTTGTCACCATTTTACTTTTCAATAATCATTGTCATTACTCTCACTTTCTACAGCATTCTCTACACTTTCTATATACTACTTCTGTAGGAGATGTGATTTTTCCCTGATAAAAGATTTTGTGAAATGAATAACACATGGAATTGAATAGGTGTGGCACTGATGTCACAGAAAGAAAGTCAGACAAAAGTGACCTAAAAAAGCAATTACAGTATCTAAGACCTTTTGACCATGTATCCAATAATTTACAGCATAGAATTCCTATTCAATGAGTTGGGACTTCAGAAAAGTGACCTTACATGCAGATGACTTTATATAAAGGTCTGACTGTATATAATTTTGCTATGTCTGTATAATCTTCCCAAGGAGAAAACAGCAAGAAAGTTTTTGAGAAGTTCATGAAAACAAGCATTTACAAGTAGGACATGTTTATGGAGATTGGCAAATTTTCGTCCTAAATGAGGAGGGGTGAAGTCATGACAAAAGTCATTTGGTCAAGTTTAGCGTGTCTACCAACAGAAATATACTTTCCCTCCTAAATTAGGAGGAAAAGGAATGTCTTTATGAGCAAAATAAATGGATAAAACCTTGTGTAAAAATCATAGTATCCAAACCAAATTTACAATTCTGCATGACATAGAATTCTTAAAGTAAAACTTTTTAAAGTTTTTTTTTTTTTTCACTCTCAATGCAGTTAAGACATGTTGGTCATTCTAAATTTACATGTAGAATTTCATATCCTGGAAATCAAGTACAGGGTATCCACTAAATAACTGGGTTTTGAAACGGCATTTCAAATTAATGGTATGAGTTAGGTCAGTTAATGGCAAAGTATTCAGTAGCTCAGCATGTTATATGCAGGCCAGTTTGTTTGTATTTTCAACTCTATATAGAGAGGAAGCATTGGATACTTGATTCAGTAACAAGCATATTGGAAATCCCGGGACTATTCTTAGCTTCCAGTAAGCTCTTATTTGAATCCATGAGACTTTTTTCTATCTACATGTCAAGAATATTGTTTACAATCAGCAAATTCAGGCAAAGCATATGGGAAACAGCACTCCAGACATACGATGGCCATGATTTGAGAAATGGTTGATTACCTTTTGGGTGTGTGCTGTGCCATGAACAAGCCACTCATAAAATCTACCATATATTTAAAATCTTAATAAATCAGCCTTTAAATACGTCTATATAACAACTTAATTTTATGATTGTATTGAAAAATTTTTGCTTTTAAACTCCATGATTCTTTTACTGACACCCTATAGTTTTCACTTGAGATTATGTATTATACTTGGTGTAGCTACTACTTATGACATAGACCATTTTTCACTAAAAATACATTAAATTTCAGTAAAAAGTTTTTGTAAAGGGGAGAGAAGGGCCCTTTGAAATTGCTCATTGAAGAAAAAATACAAGTATATTTAGTCAATACCCGGTGAATTAGAATATTACAGTGTACCAATGGCAGCCATATTAGTCAGGCCAGTGGCGTCCACTACATTAAAAGCTGAGCACTTCCATCACTGATATGCACTTTTGTAAATATTTTTGTTTTTGAATGTTTTCAAATTTTAATAGATGTTTAGTTCTTTGGTGCCTTTGTGCAAATATAGATTGTGCATCTTAATATACCTGATGTTAATTACATTTTAGTTATTTAATTACTAATTTGATTTTTCAAAAATATGTGCATGTGAGGCTAGCTGTTCTTTTTTTTGTGGGGCAAGTTGTTCCGAGGAACAACTAGTTAACCATATGATTAAAACTTTAGTTCTTGGTTAAATTCCTAAAGTTGCTTGCAAAATCTATTTTAGGGGTACTGCCCACTAGGAAAAGGAAAACTTTTAGGAGAGAAAGCAGTTATTCTTGTTGCAAAGCGTTGTGCAAGGACACCAGCACAAACTTTAATAAGATGGTCGATACAGGTAATTATTTTACAGCCATTATACGTTAATACAGTATAATTCCGATTTAACAATTGTCAAAGGACTGGGAAAAGTTATCGTTAAATCAAGGATATCGTTAAATCCAGGAGCATATACATTCAATGCAGTTAAAACCGTACCAGTGAAATGTATCATTAAATTAAGGAAATCGTTAAATCGAAGTTAAACTGCGCTATTCATAGTTCTTTGAAATTTTATCCTCCCTTTTCATATGTCATAATTCATTCACCTGAGATAGTTTAAAGTCATTGAAGAGTGGAACAAGATAAGTTAAACTGTATTATGGTAGCTTTCTAATTTAAGATGTTTCTCCCTTCTGTAATATTGTTCCAATTCTGTTTTATATAACGAGGGGGTTCTGCCCCTGCTCACTGATGCTCATCAGCCCCAATCTAGTTTGGTTCATTCAGATGTATATCTTCTGTTGGGAGGAATCAGATTAATATGCGTTATAATTGGGGAAAAAAATGAAAATCTCGCTCCTTTTCCCATAGAAAATAAAATTTAAGTAATGAGCTCATTATAATTAGAAAAAATATTAAAATCCCAACCCTGTCCGAAAAAGGAAAGAAAAGGAAAAGTATGAGAATATACTTAGCGATATTATTATTTAGCTATTTAAAAAATAAACTTTTAGAATCCAAATTCTTTATGTATAATGTCAAATAAATGTTTTCAAAGTTATGGTTTTGCACGTTTTATTGTATTAGGCGAAAGCATGACTTACAGTGGAAGATAATTTGTACTCTTTTGTAAACCTCGAAAGCCTACAAAAACTCAGCTTAGGATAAAAATTCCAATAAACATGCATATGTGGGTGTAAACACCTACCCCAGGTTTCTTGATTTTACATGTATCATTTTTTCTAATCATGCTGTTCAGTTTATAGGGTTCTTTGAGTTCTTTGATTCCTGTCATTCAAATCAGAGTATGCTGTACGTTTCGGAGAGTAATTGCAATGAAGAACACTTGTATAACGAATAAATACCTTAGTGCTGAAAATTCAGGTAAATCAGTAATCCAACGTTATAAAGCACAAAAATTGCAAAATATTGCAGACACCTGTTTTGGTGTTACAAGGAACGCCTTTTTCAATGCAAAGAAGTGTGAGCTTCTGGATGAAAAGTCATCCGAACTTTTCTCGGATTCATATGCTCACATCCTTTGATGCTGTTCTTTAAAATACTTTCTTGGTGGTGCTAGAGTCTGTGTGCAAGCACCTGGCAATATCTTTATGTCATATGTTAAACAAACACGTTTTTAAAAAAGCTTTAAAAAAAATAGCGATGCATCACAATGCACAAATTCCTACATCGCCCAGACCTAGTAGGTACTGTACTGCATAAGTTGGTCACCTTCTGTCAATGTATTTTTCCATGCTACTAAATATTTTGGAACTTACCTCTTGATTTTCCAAATTGCTACATCATTGTGTGGGTGCATCAATATCTCTCAGTTTATTGATTAAGTTTCGTAACTTTTATTGACATTCTGTTTCTTTTTCTCATTTGTGCTCTGTTTTCTAATGTGCAGAACTTAAACATTGTCTTTTTCTCTTAACTAAAAAAATGACATAGACAAAATGAAATTCACAATACTAAGACAATATTTCATCTTAACGAATGACAATAGTACAATTATACAAACATAATTAATAACAACTGCTTAAGGCTTTCACGGCCGGCGTTGATCCACCGATGATGTCAGGGGCAGAGCTCGACGAAACGTTTTGGTTTTTCTTTTTCCACAGACCGCAGCCAATGAACCCAGAAACGTTCTCTCTTCATATAGTTAATAATGTAAAATAAGAATAAATAAATAAAATAAAATGAGAAAAAAAACTTAACTTAAAGAAACACAAATTGCAGATTACTGCAGAGACATGCTTCTGCATTACATTCAAATAATTCTTCATTGTCTCTTCCCTGTATTCATGCCTGAATGTAGTTTTACACATTCTTCTGTCCAAGTTGTAATTTTACTGAAACAAAGAAACTGTTGTATTAATTGTGTTCATTATTTGCAGAATGGAGTTGTTACTATTCCAAAATCAACTCATATGGAAAGAGTCAAAGAAAATTCTGAAGTGAGTTTTTGAAATAAATGCCACATTTCATAATAAAACATATTTTACTATAAGAATAATTAAAGTCATGTTTTTTTTTTCTTTTGAAAATTTGAACTTTTTCTGTTAATCAAACTTTTGTATATAGATGTATTATTTTTACATACATACATTTTTGTTGCCATGTTGCTATTAATATTTAATCTAAGTAGTTTTACCAAATGTTTACACTTTTGCATCAATTTCTGGTTTTAAAGTCGAATGTTCGGTCTTTTATTTCAAAAGTGCAATGGACTGTTCTTAGAGTGAATCCTCCAGTGCGTATGTTGTTTATTTTTTGGATATTTTTGGCTATTTTTTGGTGACTCTCCAAAAACCTGACATTTTCCAATCACATTTAAAAAAATAATAAAAATTAAAAAAATTATACTTTTTGTTAGAAACTTATTAAGAGAAAAATGGAGGGAACTCATTTAACTATGTTACATCCTCAAAACAGGGGATCACATTTCCATACAGCAAGAGAGTGACAAGCAGCACCAGGAGAGTTATAAAATGAATTCCTTCATGGGTTATCTAAAATGTAACTTTAGTTATAAAGAAATAACTGAAGCCTAAATCAAAAAGAATGGTTATTAAATGACAAAACAAAATTTAAGTAAAACCTCCCTTAACAGACCCCCCCCCCCCCCATTTCTTAGAGTAGAAGTCCCATATAGGTTTTTCCATATTATTCGCTCTGAATAGCTTACATTCCGAATAGCGGACATTCATTTCTACGAAAAAAAATTCAATTACTACATTAAAACTTTCTTTAAGTTAGCCATACCAACGCCTCCTTAATACTAAATGCCTATCACATTTGCTTCAAAAAGTGTTCCTCCAATAGTACTCTTAACAACGCTACCTGGCGGCAATACATGGATGGCATTGCTATGACAATGGATCTAAACAATTCAAATCAAATTGTTAATTGGTTAATTTTAAAATTTAAATTTGGAAGTTAAAAAATTGTGTTCTCTGCTATTAATTTCTAATGCTTTTGACCTTTGATAGATGGCAGTCGCGAGAATACCGGAATTGTGCTTACTGGGATCATTTCACTCTGTGTTAAAAGCGAGAAAGCGATAGGCATTTAATATTTAGGAGGCGTTGGCCATACACAGTATGAAAAAATTTACAAAAGGGAAAGTTACCTTCTCATTACCTGCAAATTGCTTTATGCTTCAGGAAATACAAACATGAAACAAAAAGGGAATCAGCAGTATTAATAACATATATTTTACTTTTAATTTAAAGCAGTTAGAAAACTTATAGCATCTTCAATTACCTATTCAAACAATATTTAGATAAACAAATGTCTAACCAATAATTCTCTTTTGAAACGCTTTGTCTTAACAACAACAAATATATATATATTAAATAAATAGAATTATTCCACTGATACATTTTTTATTTGTCATTTGCCAAATTTAACTTTCTTTTTTTTCAATCAATCTTATTTTCAATTAATGTATTGAAAATAAATCCTTCTATTCTGCGGACGCATTACCAGTGCTTGAGAAAAAATGCTATGAGAGTGATTTTTTTTAACAGAAGTATAACACTTTTTTTAGGACTGGAGTATGATTTTTTTTTTAGGACAGGAGCATAACATTTTTAATACAATTTGCCTGTTATGAAGGATTATATAAGGTAAATAATGTTATTTTTCTATTCTCACCTCTTAATTTAACCACACACTATAAGTAGAGTTAAAATTTTTCTTTTCTTTGAAACAAATATTGTCCAGGAGAATGACAGAAAAAATGTTGCATACTCTATTCTTGAACTTCAAAATGTTAATGAGAACAGCAGACATCTTATTACCAAAATACTCAAGTAATCCAACAAAATGATAATAAACAGTTTTATAGTACAGCAAAATTAAAAATTCCTTTTTTTATCTATAATAATTGAACACAATCTTAGGACAGGAGAATGACATACAAACCTGGGGACAAAGTTTAAAACGATGTACCTTGATGATTTAAGTAATAAAAATTTATTTAAAGAATGCCATTTTATACCCTTAAGTATACTTAATTTTGAACTGCAAATAGAATTTGAGGAATGTTGATATAAACTTTTTAAATAATTTAAATCCATTTGAAAAATGGATGGGGACACCCAAAAAGTGTGACTTTCTGGTTATTCAAAAATTTTTCTAGAAAAAACTAAATGAGCTACTGTTTTAATAAGAGTAGAATAACATCAGATAAGTTATTTATAACTATTAAAAAATGATAACACTTTCTGGGTTAAACAATTATTTTGTTAGGCTATTCGGACGTAATATTGTTAGGATTTTGGAGAATCACCCATATAGATTTTTCCTGTTTGCATAGTTGAGTTACAATGCATTTGGAAATGTTAGGTTTAACAATGAAAATGCAATATTTGTTGGAATTTTTTTTCCAAAAAATGGTATAAATTAACGAACTATAACAGCAGGGGTCTGTCCAGGATTTTTCACAGGGTCCGTTTTTTGTGAAAAATCAAATAATTCTGTGAAAAATGAATTAATTTTGTGAAAAATCAAAAAATTTCGCAAAAAAAAAATTGTTAAAACGAAATTTTAGAATTTAGAGATGGCACAAACTGCATCAATTAAACTTAAAGTTGAGTGTTTTTCTCTTCTATGACGAGAAAATCATTCTGGATTTTTTTCTGATATTTGGCGGGGGGGGGGGGGGGGCATCGCTCTTTCAAGTATCAATATTTATCTACCATTATCTACCATTCTGCATTATGTTAAATTATACTAGATATATTTCTGTACAGTATTTAAAATAATTGTAACAAAAATATAAATAAATAAAATAAAATTCAGAATAGGGTTCAGCATTCAACTTTTTGACCCAACACACTCTTAAAAAGCACAGAATTTCGTTTAAAACTTATAAATTCCGTGATTTTAACAAAAATAAAAAGATATTTCAATTGTTTACCTCTTAACGAAGCGTAATAATCATAAAAAATTCGAAAAATCGGATTCCCATAGCGGATGCAAAGAGATCGCAATTCTCAAAGTGAAGGCATCAAAAGTATAAAAACGGCTTGTAAAAGAAATATTTTTGATAAAATTATTTTAAAATTGCATTTTAGAGTCCTATGATAACATATCATTAATATCTGTGGACAAAGTTGACCAAAAAAAAATAAATAAAATAAATAAATAAATAAATAACAGAAATAAAGAGACTTTTCATTTATTTGAATCCTAATAAAGCGCAGTTAGCTTGAAAAAAGAACAAAATATGATTCTCATATCGGATGTTAAAAGATTGCGTTTTTCAAAATGTAGACATCTAAAGAAAAAAAAAACGGTAATTAAAAGAGTTAATTTAAAGTTCATCATCCTTGTTAGCATCGAAAAATCAAAACCCATATAATTTTCTTCCAAAATAACAATTAAACATCGCACCCGCACCGTAAAAACGCAAATATTGACAAGCCAACAAAATGATGAGAAAATTTTCTAATCAAGTCATTATAAAGGTTCAACGCCAGACGCTAAGTGGTGATAGTTTTGAAGTTGGTAACCCTATCTGAAGCGATCATATTTTTTCCTCACCCTTACTATCTCTTTGCAGTTCTAAGTTCATTTCGCAGATATATATTATTATTGTTTATTAAATCATGAGCGGAGAAAAGTGCTTACCAACGCCTTTTCAAAAAAGTTTACAACAACACAGCTGCTAATTAGCTGTGATAAAACAAACCATTATATTTACTTGGCAGTAGCAATTATTTATCGCTTGCAAGAGCATCGCAAGAGTGCCGATTTTTTTTTTTTTTTTTTTTTTCAAAATTATCCGATTTTGTATAAGCTGATCCCTCTAATTTGACTTAAAAAAAGGTTCCAAAAATTATCGGTTTATACACAGAAATATGCATTATTTTGCTTTCAGATTTGCTCTTTCAATTAACAATTTGTGACAGATCCGATCTTGTTTATCAGAATTTTGTGAAGGGTCCGTTTTGTTTGATCGGGATTTTGTGAAAGGTCCGTTTTGTTTGATCGGGATTTTGTGAAAGGTCCGTTTTGGTTGATCGGATTTTTGTGAAGGGTCCGTTAACGGACCCAAATATCCTCTGGCCAGACCCCTGAACAGGTCGTAAAATGAAAAAGATAATACATGAATAATATGCAAAGCACAGCAATTGTAAAGAAATAAAACATTTTTGGAAACAACTGTTTCAAAAATGTAGGCACTCTGAACTAAATATCATAATTTTACAAGAAAATTTGCCTCCTCTTTGCAAGATTAGTAATTCTCTTTGGCATGGTTTCTTCAAATTTATACAAATAATTTTGGGCTATTTTTTGCCATTCAGGGAGAATAGCTTGTTTCAAGTCTGCAGTACAGTTTAGTAATGTGCGGGATCGTTAAAAATGTAGATTCGCAGATCTGGATCATTTGTGTCAAGATCCACGGAAATGGGTACGGCCCTTATTTTTTTTTTACTCAATTCAATTACTCAAGTCTAAAATTTGTCACTGAAGGTAATCCTGTTGGTGGAAAGACCTTATTTCTTTAAAAAAAAAGTTTCTAGGGCAAAAACATAATAAAGAATATGATTTATTCTTAAAGGAAGTCTCTGCTAAAATTGGATGACAGTTGGGAAAAATGGGACAAGCTGCATTTATGCTTCAATAAAATGTGAAAAAATATTTCTAGCTTGATTGATGTAGGATGTAGGAGCAAGAGTCTAAAGCTGCTACTGAACAGGATAAAAATAATTTTTCACATTTTATTACAGCATAAATGCAGCTCTGACCCATCCTTCCCGACTCACCACTACCAACGAAACTACACTGCCAGAAACGTTTTTACGAACAAGAAACAGAGAAACCATAGCTGCCAATTTAGTACCGAATTGTTTTATGGTAGCCGAGAATGATCCATTGATGAACATTGTAGATTTCAATGGGATTATTGTTCCTCAATTCACCGAATATGGAAGCTACTGTTAATGTTATAGTAGAGGATGATATAGAACTGTGGTGGCTGGCTTACAATAAATATTACGTTATAGAAAAAAGTATGAAAACTGACAAGCTGAATTAATTTTTCAAGTGTGTTACACAAGTCAACTGAGGAGGAAACAATTCTGTGTGGTTCTTTTTCCTTTCCGAAGTACATCCGCCATACATTATTTAATTGAACTAAGTAGTTTTTTCGCTAACTTTGTAATCTTGTTTGAGACAATGTTGCTCTGATATGTGAAACCTTGTATCCCTTCTTAGCACTTGTTGCTGACTGGTGAAGAACCTTGATTTGTTACCTACTACTGTAAAGTTATGCCTTTATAACATATCTACTTCACGGTTGCCATTTATATAATTAAAGCTTTTTTTTTGAAAGTTTCATTTTTGTCCAATATGTACTATTATGTATTTTTTAGGTATTTGATTTCCAGTTACTTGATGAAGACATGAATATGCTCAATGACTTGCATGATGGCCGTAGGATAGTTGATGTTGCAAACATACAAGAAAAAATTGACAGTTGCTTACCAGATGGTTATAAGCTGAGACTTGCTGGTTGTGAACTTGATAAATTAAATTATAAATTCTGTTAAGAAAGGGCTTTCTTTTAGTATACCTTATGATTTAATTTTGATATTTTAACGCAAAGATGTTTTCTTTGGAAAAATACTCTTACAATCTGAATTCTGTTAAAAAAGGGCTTTCTTTTTGTATATATTATAATTTTATTTTGATATTTTCACCCAAAGATGTTTTATTTGTAAAAATACTCTTACAATCTGAACTGTTCAGTACTAAAAACTTTTTTTAAAAATTAACAAAAATTGTTACATTTCGAATTGTGTTTGAAGTTATTAAAAGAGCTTTTAACTGAATTGTGTCTATGCTTGTGATATGAAATTTTACGAAATGTTATGTAAATTGCATGTGCTTTGTTTGTTAAAGTTTCTTCAATTCAGAAGAAAAACTACACTATTTTTATTTGGACATAGCTCTGATGTTATTCAATAAAAAAGTATTAGTAAGGTGTGTATAATTTCTTAATTATTATCCATTGTTGCTTATATTCTTTTACATTTGAACATTTAGTAATAATCTTTAAGTTTTCATATTATTTTAATGTTTAAGCAAACGAGAACCGTAGCCCGAAGTCAATCTTTACTTATCAAAAAATAAAATTCAAGAAATTGACGCCAGTTATAGTAGCTTTAAGTTAAAGCAGTTTCTGACAATTGACATTTTATTCTACCCTAATTCCAAAAAGCTCACTAATCAAAACAACGCTAACTTTCTCACTAATCTAAACTCACCAACTTATAAAGCATCAATTGTAATTAAAAGTAACACTTAGGATAAACATAATTTAAAACACATAGTACAGTATTATATTAATAGGAGTGACTTAACAGCATGCAGTTAAGTGAAACAAACTTTTATAGCAATAAATAAGATGGATTAGGGCCATGAAGACTGCTGTTTTTTGATCGAGACCATGAGCCGAAAAATACCCCAGGGGTATTGCAGCAGTACAAGAATGTATGGCACCAGCAGAAAATATGTATGTGAGGATGCACTTGTGTCATTCAGTTTTAAGAGGACACAAAGTATGAACATTTTCAGAAATCTAGAGGGGGGGGGGGAGCATTCATTTTAAGTTATAATTCAATCAGTAACATATTATTGATCAATTTGTTCAACCAGAATTTTTTTTGTAGTTCTTGCAATAAGTTCATCTACAACTATCAGAAAACAAACCATTTAAAAATTCATTTTCTTCACTTCTAGTTCTATTTATTTCACCACTTGAATTTACATTGTAGAACTTTTATTTCAGTTTTTCATTATTCTTTTGCTAAAGCACTGTTTCAGTAATCTGCAGTCTAATGTTTCTGCAAATTTTCAGTCTGACACTCTTCCAAGAGTTGGAATCATCTCCTAGAGCTACTCTTTCTATTCTTAAGTTTGATATTGTTTTGAAAGATCTGTAGTTTATGAAATACAACAATTTAGAAACGATAAGAAATTTGAGAAATTAGAATAGAAAGAATATCAAAATAGCAAAGCACAAACAATTTTGAAGCAATACATAATATCATCATCGAGGGTCTACTGTCTGTACCTACCACTACACATGGTTTAGGGCTGCAAAGACTTTTTTGATCCAGACCAAGACCTGAGCACCTCCACAGGTTTTGCAGCAATATTTGAATCGTGTCGAAAGAAAATACGTGGATGAGAATGTACTGAAAAACACAAGCAGAGGAAATGGTAGCTAAAATGAAACCAAATCTCTCAACTATGTGTCATTCAGTCAGTACAGGAAATATGAACATTTCAGGAATCTGGAGGAGAAAATAATCATTCATTTTTTAAGTTAAAATTTATAATATATACCAAATCAATAACATATAGTTGATCTTAATTAGTCAAGTGAAAACAAATAGCAACCGTGATTGCTTAAAAAGAGCATTAACATAAGAAAGGTATTTTTCAATACAATAATTACACATATAATGACTTGATTTTTAAATCAATCTCATTTTAATAAATTATCATTAGAATAACGGAAGGGGTCATTTTGATTAGTAAGCAAACTTTTTTTGCTAACTGCTGTTCTATATTTTTACTAATATTGTAATCCTTTCTTGACTTTTCATAAAGCATTGTGCTGTGTGATACTACTTAGAGTTAAAGAATATTTTTTTTTTTGAGCCCTAAACAGAAGGTTATACCTAGAATAACGGGAAGTGTCGTTTTGACCCTTTTAAGAAAGGAGTCTAAATATCACCAACAGTGGCCCAATTAAAAAAAAAAAAAAATCTACCAAATTTGTCGCCAAGTTGGCGACAAAAAGACTGGCAATATATCGGCAAGCCTGCGCCAAATTATAACACCACTTGAGTTTACATCGAAATTAACAATGATTCCCCCTAAAGGGTGCAAAAGGCCCCTTTAAAAAACCCCGAATGCAACCATAAGGGGAGGTGCTCAAATAGACCCCACTAAGAGTCTGCGTACCAAATTTCAACTTTCTAGAACATACCGTTCTTGAGTTATGCGACATACATACATACATACGGACGTCACGAGAAAACTCGTAATTAACTCGGGGATTGTCAAAATGGATATTTTGGGGCCTGTACGTTCTTAGACACTTATCCACGTGTGGTCAGGTTGAAAAAAAAAAAAAAAAACTCAATATTCATTCACGGATGAGCAAAATGGAAATTAAGGCCGATTTTTGAGTGAAATTTGTTTCGCGAATACAATACTTCCTTTTTTGTAAAAGGTAGTAAAAAAAAAGGTTAATGCATTTCGTCGCAATATATTTTCGTTCTGTAAGCTATAGGGTAAACGCTCCAGTAGTCGGCTATGTAAGAGATCGGTTGTTGGTTTTTGTTAACCTACAAATTTCAGCAATCAATACAACAATAAAAACATTGTAAGGCCTTTAGACTATACCTTTCTGATAACGATTCACTAACTTATTTCTGGAATAAAAACATTTTTATTTTAAACTCTAGGGGATCGCAGAAGAATATCAAAGGGAGTGTTGAGTTCTATTATAAAATAAAAATAAAAATGACATTTTCGGTTTTATGGTCACATGAGAATATAAAATAACAGAGTCAGCCCTCTCATTAATGATGTGAAATTGACTAATGTGCACGCCAACCTCACCTGGATCGTGCATTACCTAAAAAAAAAATTGTATTAAATCCCTTTCATCTAGGATCCCCCCCCCTCTCCGATAGCGAAAAATGTTTCTTTATTAACTATTTATGTTAACTTAAAGACTGAACAAAAGAGTTGATAGAATTCATGGCCGATAAAGAGCGAATTATTGATCGATATGATTGACACTTGACTGGTCCATATTTATGAGAATGGACCTTCAACGTACTGAGCATAAAACTAAAATTGCAGTTATTGAATAATTTCACCTCAAAACAATGCAAGTAAAAATCCGTTTGCGTAAAAGATTAGCAATTAAAGTCACATCTAAAAGAAAATTTAACATAAAAAACAATGGAACTTCGCTGTGAATCAACTGGAGTATGATGAATTATAAAGGCTCGACGGTATTTTCAAAGTTTTTCGGGGAAAGGGGGAGGGGCAGAGGGTATGAATTGAATTATGTTTCAAAAATCCGGAGGGGTCAATTGCCCCCTCCCCCCCCTTGACTGCCCAAATGATGGGCTTGTATGTAGGTAAATTGAGAAGGGGGGGGGGGCGGTGTCATGCAGATAATCATACAGCTTTCAACCAGAATATAAGTAAATGATGAACAAGCTAAAATGGAATTTGTAACTACGTAAAACAATTTTGAAGCAAAGTCAGCATTATTTTAAACAAGAAATAAATTTTGCTGTTCTTGAGAAATAAATCCCAAGGAATTTAATATTTGGTTATAGAAGCAGTAATAAGAAGTGGTACTGCTTCTATAACTAAACATTTGAAATAATTAGCCTTAGTAAAATCAAACCACCAATGTTAGATGGTTTGATAAGAAAAATGATTAATCACCATTTGGTAATGACATGTTGAGTAATAGAACTTTTATTTTAAACGCAACGATGGACTATTTACAACACCTGCTTACGAGAGTTCTAAGTTAAAATCAACATTAGAAGCAATAAAACGACAAAATTAATCTTTTTGTCAAAAAAAAAAGTTAAGGCACAAAGTTTAAACATTTTCTTTTGAAGAAATAACGTCATAAAAGGAATTTTTAGTCAAAACAGATAAATTGCCACTGTGTCAATACTTTAATTACTATTTGATGAACATTAGAAAATCTATAAGAAGTATACGCAGTTGACTAGTATAGATCAATCAAACAGTATAGAACCTGTTGTCAATCTGCCGTGGCCGACTACTGGAAATGCATAAGAATTCAGTACTCAGTTGTCAGCCATAACGCAATTGTCGGCCATTTAAAACATAATTAAAAGCAAATTTACAGTAGAACGAAAAACATAAGAGTACTTAACATTTAAAGATGATGTGTCTTCTTAACAAAAAAAAAAAACAGAATAGGATAATGGGCATACCACTTAAAATAAAATGACTCCGTTACTACTTAATAAAAAGTATCCACAACTTCACTGATATTGGATGATAATTGGGGATAGGTTAAGGAATGGGGAAATGCATCATATCCGATCTTGAGTTGTACACATATTTATAAGCAGTTTTAAAGTTCTTGTGGCCGACTACTACTGGAGCACTTACCCTATTTGTTTTTGCCAACTAAGCAACAAACAAAAAAATAAAGGGAGTCTGCATAACATCACACCTGCCTCTCACGTTATGCCATGTGAAATGCTAGCATCATTGAATCAACATAGAATTTTCATTTTGGGGTAAATGAATATTGTTCGCAAAATATGGGACTAAAAAACTGTTAAATGTTGACAAAAAAATTTCAATGATAATTACTTGCCCCCCACGGGAATCGAACCTGGGACACTTTGCTTGGTAGCCAAAAGCTCTAACCACCGAGCTATTTGAGGCTAGAACACGAGATCTTAAACATTATAAAAATAAAAAAATAACATTAGTTATTGTTGATTTAAAGCACTGTAAAATCGGCATGTAACATCATAGAATCAACATAGAATTTTCTTTCCTGCAAAATATATTATTCTCAAAATATTAGAGACTAATATAAACCTCTTAAATTTTGAAAAAAAAATACTGTGATGATTATATTGGACATCATGGGTATCGAACGAGATACGTTCCGCATGGTAGCGAAGCACTTTAGCCACTGAGCTATTCAAGGCAGGATGTCGTGATCTTAAACACTATAAAAACAAAAGATTCACCTTAGTCAATATTGATTTAAGCACTCTAAAATCTGCAGGTCGCGTCATCGAGTCAACAAAGAATTTTCGTTCCTGCATAAATTAATATTTCTTGCAAAATATCGGACAAAAAAAAAACCCTTGCCTGGGCAGCTCTTACCGAGAAGGCCACACGAAGAAGGGGATAGTTGACCCCTGAAAGTTGACAGGAGAGGAGGTACGTCTCTCCGTCCCGTACACACAGGAGTCTGTTATTGTCTCCTCACGGAGTGCAAGAACAACTTTTGCTGGCCTTTGTTGGCCAGATTACTAATCATCATTTCACATTTTATCATAATCATGTAAATAGAACTGTGTAAATAAAGCTATACTTTGCAAATTCTGCTGAATCGTCTCCACACACAACAAATAATTACAATGGTCCCGTTAGGCAAGCATAAATTTGCAAATATTGTATTGATGTGTTTCAGAGTTAAAAAGACTGCATTTTCAGTGTATACAGATGTGAGCCTATGGATAAAAAGCCATTCGAGAACAGATCTTTTCTTCTGTTCTGTCTTTTTCTTTACAACCATTAACTTTTTTTTTTGCATTCCAAAAGAATCCCTTGTAACTCCGAAACAAGAGTATGCTTTTTTTCTTTTTTGCTAAAGCTATGCATACTTTTACCATCGTTTAGATTTTTACATACATTAGTAAAATAACTTCTGCATCGAGTATAAGACTTCATTTTTGCATCATTTTAAGCATTGCACCAATAAACAGAATTCAGTTACAAAAGTTGCAATACCAGCCAAAGGGATCCCTAAAAGAAAATAGTACTTTGAAACCATGAGTGTGCCCATGAATCTTTTCCGCTCCGTTTATTTCTTTTGTGCCAGTATTGTATAATAAAGAGATGACTCGAATGGTTTAATGATCCATTTTACTGTGTAGCTTTATAAGTAGCCTTAGATACATATAAAAAATAATGTTTATAACATTTTTATATAAAATGATCGAAACCACATATCCAACATTAAAGGTTCATCAAAATATTTTTGTCCACTGTTTGCACTTTTCACATTCACAAACAAAGAGATTCTTACATGTGAAAGGAACGGTACTTTCCGACAGAAAATGTTCACACGGAAGGTGGTTAATGGAGAAGCCGTCTACTTTTGTCCTCATAAGAAAAGTCTATAGTGAATGAGTAATAAGGTTAACATCAAAAAGTGGACGGTTGATGTCAATACCGAAAATGGGATGAACCACTGTGAGGCACTTTACGGGCATCTCTGAGTCTTGCATTCAAAGGCACGGATTGCATGTCATCGAAAGCCATTCACGGGAGGATGATGACCATGCAAGAATGATGTCAAGGGCAGGGGAGGGGCCAGGTGTTATAGGCATTCAGCAGCACCTCTGCTGCTGCTGCCTCATTCCCTCAACGGACAGTCAGGTCGAGGGGCATCTCTTCCATCTCGTCTGACTCGTCTGGGACCAGTGTGATGTACCCTTCATCTGTGGCCAGTTGGATGGACCCTCCGTTTGCGGCCACTGTGATGCACCCTCTGTCTGTGCCATATGTGGTCCACCCTCCTCCATCCAGCATCTCCATCAGCCAGTCCCTGCCACCGTCCAATGCCACGTCTTCGTCCGATTCCGAAGAGGATTCCGACTCGTGCCGACATCTCCTGGAAGGGAAGGGAGTCTCACATTAACACGCATTCCACTTAAAACTGTTAATTGTTACACCTTTAAAAGAACACTAGAGCCAGAATAGAGGAGAAACGAAAGCGACTGGGATGACATTCGTGACGACTCTCCAATCGTTGCAAAATGATATACAAATGTGACGAACAGCAACAGGCTGGTCCTAGTCAATTTACAATCCCCAGTGAAGATTAACAGCCCTCTTAAAACTATCTACTCCCTTGCTCATTACCACCTCTTCTGGTAAACTGTTCCAAGGTTCCACTACCCTGCTAAAATAATAATTTTTCCTAATATCCATGTTAGCCTGAGATTTAAATAGCTTAAAACAATGACCCCTTGTCCTGTTTTCAGTGCTAAACTTCAGCCCCGTAACATCTTTCATTTCAATAAATTTAAACAACTGAATCATGTCCCCTCGGTCCCTTCTTTGCTCAAGACTGTACATTTTTAGCCTTCTAAGCCTGGAATCATAGTCTAAGTGAGAAAGTCCATTTATTAGCCTTGTAGCCCGTCTTTGAACCCTTTCCAATACGTTAATGTCTTTCTTAAGATAAGGAGACCAAAACTGAACAGCATACTCCAAATGAGGTCTTGCCAAACTTCTATATAAGGGCAGAAGAACTTCTTTAGATTTGTTTGAAATAGATCTATTGATAAACCCAAGCATCTTATTGGCCTTGTTACTAGCAATGCTGCACTGTTGGCTAAACTTTAAATCCTGACTTATTAAGACCCCCAGATCAGTAAATTTGTCTGCAATATATGCGGGCAATTTCTTGGGGAATCCTGGGAAGTTCCCTGAAAGTGGCATCAACTGACTCCGATTTTTTGCCAACGCACCGTACTCATAGACAACTGAATGCAGATTTCTATCGACACCGGCGGAGGGCAGAGTTGGGCAAATTTTAATTGCATGAAAAATTAAAGATTAACAATTGATTAATTGATAAATGTAACCACAACAAATAACAATTGATCAATTGTAATTGTGGAAAATTGCAATTAATGATTAATTGTTAATTGTAATTTACTACAGTTAACAATTAATTGTTAACAGTAGTTTCCTACAACTAACAATTGTCAATTGTTTTGTGAATTTTAATTAAAAACTAACTCTTAAAAAAATTACTGGTTTTATATAAAATACTGTACAGGCCACAGGTCTACCTGGGATGTGGACGCTGGACATGCACCATATTATTATCTATTTAAATACACATGTCAGCAACTAATAAAAGATCAATGCTCAACAGTAACTTTATTACAAGCAATAAATTATTTACTGCAGCATACGACTTTTAAATCTTATGGCTCCAGCGAGGTATATTTCAATTAAAAATTCAAAAACATCTTTTTTCTTTTTTTCTAAATAACATCTGAGAGAAATTTCAGAAATGTATCTAAATTATGTACATGATTTAAAAAAAAAAAAATAACAGAACGGTCTCTGAGACCTTACATCCCCTCTTATATCCTTCTTTCTCACCTCCCCTGCTATGTGTTAAACTAAAACAGTGTTATCACAAGCTTAAAACACTTAATTAAAACACAAACATTTATGTGTGGAAAAAGCTAGCCTAGACGTGAGTAGTTCACGCAGCGAGCAAGCAATCAGCACTGAATGAAAATACGAAATTGAATAACACTTTTGACTTTTTATCCTGCGCTGTACCTATTGATACATAAAGTTAATTGTTAGTTTTAATTGTTATATAAAACAATTTAAAACATTAATTGCAATTATTTTAATTGTGAGAAACAATTAACGTACATTAATCCAATTAAATTAATTGCAAAGTGCGATTGATAGTTTAACTGCAATTAATTTAATTGGAATTACTTTTTTAATCAATTAACAATGCAATTGAAAAAATAGTTGATTAATGCCCAACACTTGTAGAGGGGTTGAAAAGTATAGGCCTGCCAAGACGATGCGTGTGCCACCATTTCAAAATAACATAATGGGTAAAATGGTCGTACCTTCCAAAAAAAATGTTAATTCGAGCTTTCAATTTCTAATAATTTAACTAACAACAATGCAAGATTCATTTTAAACAGGTTCTACACTTTTTCGTGAGAGTGTCGACTTCCCATTTTTTGACTCGAAAACACAGTAACTGGTCAAGAAGTCTATTCGTGATGGGTCCTCTTCGATTTCGATCTAATTGTATGCACAGGTATGGTCCGACCGCGAATGAATGAACCTTGTCAATCATTTGAGAAAATGAGTCCATTCCTTAAAATGGGTAGAGAAGGAAGAAAGGACGCCGGCCACACATACTTTCGAGTTGAGCGACATTTTACCGATATAGAAAAAAAAAATGTACTTTTAGTATATTTGTGTTATGAAATTATTAAGCCCTGAAATGCTTAAGTAACAGCAATAACAGCACTGAGTTGGCGAAAATATAATGACAAGCTTTGCATTCTTTACTGCAACCCTACTCTCACCAATTATAAGTTCAAATTAATTATAGGAGGCGTTGTTCTCCAATGGCTGCTGAAAGAAGTAAAACCAAAACCCACCCACATACTTGGAATGTGAGCTGTCCAATGAGACATCCGCCTTGAGTGTTCGAAATTGAAATGTTGTACCTCTTTGGTTGATTTCTTAAATTATGAGGTGACGTTTCGAGCTCTAGAACCAAAACCACATTGCCAGTTTCGATCTTTAATTTTTGTCTGCGTATCTTTCCTTCATAATGGTGGACGCTTCTGAAATAAAGCTGAGTCAAGGAATCAAGTGCCAAACTCTTGGCAGCTTAGCGATGTGTTAAAACACCCCCCAAGAAAAATCTTGGCAGGCAGTTCACGGATTGTTCAAAACAATTTTGTATTTTAGAGTCAAAATGTGAAGCTCCATTAAAAATAATGTTTATCACATTATGTTTCCCACAAAATGAAAGTCAAACGAAAATAAAAGATGCCATAGCATGGGACTTTAGGTGCCTCAGAAAACACATCTAAACATTAGAATAAGAAGTAGTTCAGATTATCAATGAGCAGGTGCACCAACCGGGCATGTTGCACCTCTGAAATTTTGAAAAGGGTCATTTGAGACAGATTTTTGGTCTCATTCTGGAAATACTTTGTAGCACTCAAGAAGGGAGCCATTGCTCTCGAGGTACCCCTATGATCCGGAAAGGTTTATAATACACTGAGTAACAACATTCTCCGAAAAAGATAGATCTGAATCTGGAACTATTATTATGTTAAAAAGCATAAATGAATAATTCCTATGTCTATAAAACGGAAACTCTAAATGTGCATGTCCGGAGAAAATTTGGAAAGTACAGGACCGATTTTGACGAGATTTTTCAATTTGTCTTGTTTAGCCCTAGAAGGTTTACAGACCAGTTCGTGAAAAAAAAAAGAAACAAAAACTAATTCTTTCATTTTTCCAATTTAAGGCACAATTTTTTGTTTGTTCTTATATAAAAGTACTTCCTGACTCTAAATATGATTACCGTTTTCCCTCATCCATTTTCATTTGGAAATGATGTCTATCTATTTTTATTTTTTTTCATTTTTCAGTAGTTTTAGTGGAGGGGAAGAGCATTACATTAACCGTTAACATTCTTCTGGGGAGCTAGAGTGGTGAAAAGTGAACATGGACATTTGAAGCAAGTTGGGACTCATGGGGTATCACCCCCTTCCCTCCAATATTTTAAAAGTAACAAAAATGGTCTTTTTTTTCCTGGTTTATTATGCAATTAAGATTGAAAATGAAACTAAATGTGTTGGTAATTAGGACTCGACCGGTGAATCAAAATGCGTTAAACTTGGGGTTTACGCCTAAAGAATAGCTAAACCATGTCAATTTTATGCTTAACCCGTAATATGTTAAGAATGTACATATTCACACTAAAATTCCACGAACCTCATTCTGTACCTCAGAGCCAGAAGGATGCAAGCCACATTATAATTTTACAGGAGAGAGGAAAAATATTTTTCTGGTGCATGCAAAAGATGGGACGTATGCTCTTTTAACTATGGTAAAAAATTGAAAAGGATTTTTTTTTTAAAATTACGTTCACATGGCTAAATGCAGAATAGGCTTCCGCATATATTGCACTAATTAACGGAAGGTCTCAATTTTTGGACTGGCTCTGAGGTACAGAACTTTCCTTCAGGAAAAGCCCTCTTTTATGATGCAAATTTTTCTGAATGAATCTTACAACTACTAAATCTATACTAATATTATAAAGAGAGAGGACAAATTTTTGTGTTTGAAGTAACCTCCGGAACATTGCGACTGTTTGAAAAATTCTTTCACTGTTATGAAAGGTGCCTTCTTACTGAGTAACATAGGCTGTAATTCGAAAAAAAATCCGATAAATTCTTTTTTTATTCCAATTTAGGCCCAAACTTCACGTAAATTGCCTATTATTGACTATTAAAGGAGTGAAAAATTACTTGCACATATTAATATTTTATATCGTTGAAAAGGGTAGAATTTTCCGCATTCTAAGCAATTTGTTTCAATGCTTTAACTTCATTACGACAGGAGCAATTTGCGTTTTTATCTCAAACTTTTTTAGGCTTAGCTGAAATTTTGGCAATACTTTCATTAAATATATCAATAAAAAGTGAGGGAATTTTCCCACAGTTTTCTTTTTGACACCATTGGAAAAAGCAACATTTTTTACTCCAGGAACCCTATCTCTAAAGGAAAAAAGTTACAAGCTGTTAAAAATAAAGTTTGAATAAATCTAATCTTCATTAAAATTACAGACGTTTTGTTTTGCATTGTCATGATTACGTCTTTTACCTTCGCTTCATTTTAATTTCTTAAAGGTCCATAAACTTGGCACCATGGAATTATAAGCAATGGGGAAATGTTTTCGCCAATTCTGCATATTTTACGATCTACATTATGATAATCCCAACAGACAATATAGAAATTGCGGGAAGAGTTTAAAAACTAGGAGTTTTAGCAATTGTCACAATTGTCGCCAAGTTTGTGAACACCAAAGACCAAGGGCTAATGTACTTTTGTCATGGCCTTCCTGATAGTGACAGAAGCAAACAATTATAGCCCATAATTGACGATAGTGTTGGCCTAGCGCCCCTTAAATAATAATTAACAAGTCTTAACTAATTCATCTCACCACTTATCTCACGATAGTATCAGTCAACTGCCTAATCCTAGTATGGGAGAAATTTTTCAACGATGTTTTTCTACCTTCTAATGCGGATGTTTGAAGATGTATCTCGCACGTGCAGTCGCCGATCTTTACGTAATCGATGAAGCATCGTAACTGATCGGCACGTGCCCAATGCTCATTGGCCAGGTGCTATGCTGGCGTGTATCAGAAGGTGATTTGGCGTCCGCATGCAAATGAGTTGACTTAGGATAAAAGGAAATGTTTCGAGTAGAAAATTGACTTCTTCGGTGTTTTCTCTCTGGCAAGTTGACTCGAGTGCTCGTTTGCTTTTATGCAACGACGCGGGTTTATTTTTAATACATGGTTAATAGATTGATATAGCTCAGCTCTAGTTCGCGTTATTTTTCAAATGTTTTTAATAATCTTAAACTAACTTTACTAAATTACCAAATAAATTTGGTTTTTATTTTAAGTTGTCTTTAACTATTTTTAATCATGCATTTCTAGTCATATATTTAATTAGGTTATCGCATTTGGAGGTTATTAGTCTTGAGCATTCTCTTGCTCATTAGATAGCGCCTAACCCCCCGTTATGAAAATATCCTCGAAATTACTAATGAAAAGAAACCAGTGCATCTTAAAAGCATAGGGGATGGAAGTTGTATTTGTATTCGCTTTTACATTTAATTCTAAAGAAGAGCATTACTATGATTTAGCTTTCAAAACTTAATGATATTTATATCAATGTGAAAAGTAGCCAAGTTCGATTATGAGGTTATGTTTTGTTGGGATTTTATTTTACAGCGATCCACATCATTTGGTAATGTCCACAGCCCTGCTATTTTAATTACAATAGAGAAAATAATGCCTTTTAGTTCAGAGTAATTCCATGTGTAACAGAAAGAGTTTTTTTTTCCTTTCTAAGGTTTAAGCGATTACAGTGAAATTATTTTCATTTCAATTGACTTTTTTTTTCACTGCACTTCCTTGTTAAAATATGAAAAACAAGACGGAGAAAAAAAATTATATTCCTTTTTCCACAATGGTTCTGCTATTTTCTGCTCCGTGATGAAACAACACTTTTCTGAACCAAGTTTTTGGACTTCTTAGAACAAAACGATATTTTTTGTGAAATTGTGTAACAATTAGAAACTGTTAATTTAAATAATTTTTCATGCACTAGGTTGACAAATTCAAGTTTATGCGTTTTGACGGAATGACTGGGGTGGAGTGGCTTTTAAAGCTCATTCATTACTATAAAAATGCCCATATTAAGTTGAAAATTGTTGCCTTTAACTTATATGACACTGCTGTTGTTGTTTACCTGTCCATAGTTAATAATCATGGAAGGATTGAGGGCCATTGCCTCGAGATTTTGGACTTTTTTTTATTTATTCACATATAATACATTATCAGAAAGATTTTAAGCATAAAGAAGGGAAATACACCACTCAGAGCATCGTTTACCGGCATTTGAAGTGAAGTTTCTACTACAAAGCCACAAAGACCCCCAGCGCATAATGAATGAGGCATAATGAGTGATATAGTTTACACTTTTTTTGCCAAAGAAAAAACATCCGCTTCACTTGCAAAAGGGCTGGATTCCGGTTGCTTGGTCGCTTGGCGCTGAGCAGTTCAGTCTAGGATTATTGCTTTAAAGCAACCCTAAATGTAATTCATTGTTTTGGAAGAAAAGGAACTTTTGATTTGTTTTTATCCGAGTGAAATGTACGACATTTTCTTCTTTTTTTCTGACGATTTTTAAATGTTCAACTGGATTTTTTTGTTTTTTTTTGTTAGACGGATAGATTCTGGGAGCATGGTTGCTGGGTGAGTTTTGCGATAAACAATAGAGTTGCAGTACTATTTTTACATTTGAAAGATATTATTTGATGTCTTTTTTTGTTTATTTGTCGAAATATTTTAAATTGCAGTGAAAACTGCTTCACTCGCTAAATAGAGTTTTAAAGCAACTGTAAATCTAATTTCATGATTTGATGAAAAGTTTTAAATTCCAAATAAACTTTTAATAGGTTTTTTTTCTTTAAAAAATTGGTACGCATTTTATACAAAGAAAAATGATCGTTTTACATAAGAGGGGAGGGGGCGTCATTTTTTTTTAAATTCAACGGACTTCCATTAAATTTTTAGCATGGACATCACTGTACGGTTTACTGCTAGTAATACATAAATAATAAGCTATTTTTTAAATTTTACTACAGAGAAAATCACGGGAATGATATTCTTCGAACCAAAATAGCCTTGAGGAAGCACTAAAAGCTTCCACTTAAACATTTAAATTTGAAAGTCGAATTCTTGAAAGAAACTGCACTGCTGAAAGGTAGATTTCAGACCTTTTGCAAGGGCTATGAGCTTCACCAAGATCAACAAATTCAAATAGGACTAGAGACGGAAATGGTTGGGAAAGAAATCGGAAATTCAGGGGAAGGGGGAGGGAGGCGGTTACCCTCGGAGGGGTTCATTCACTTCTGGTACAAAATAATGTATTCCAAAAATTAATAAATATATATTTCAACGCTCTTTTTGTTTAAACAGTTATTATATTCAATATTTTACATGAAAACACAAAACTTGCTAATACAAGCATCAAGATGATTCAATTTACCTGTACACAAAAGAATCAATTGATGCTTTTCTCAATAGAACTATTATGTATACACAAGACAGATTTAGTATATTAATACAAGCTATTAGCGATATGTCCAAGTAAAATGTTAATATATTTTCATTTAATGTGTATGTACAGTATATATATAGACACACATATATAAATAAATATCTGTAACAAATTTTATGGCACAGTACAGGCTAAAAACCTAACAGAGCCAACTAAACTTTTTTTAAAACTTAAAATAAAGTTCTGTTTAAAATCTCAACATTTACAAAAGAAAAAAACAAACTTGAGTTACAAAATTCGGCTTAACATTTTATAAAATTCTTATCTTACTCAAAATTTATGGTTGATTTATGACTTGACTCATTTAGACCTTTTTGGTGTTTTCCACTAAGGAAGCTACTGGTTTAATTTTTTTACATCGAAAATTTTTTATATATATTTCACATTAAAAAATAATAACATGGATTCCATTAACGTTTAAAGTAGAATCCACGTCAATTCAACAAGGGGCGTAATTTGATGGTCTCTGATTTTTTTGAATTTAACATGTGTTAAAATTCATAAAAAATTAAGGAATGCTTTTTTTTATGTTTTGCCCCCCCCCCCCCCCAAAAAAAAAATCCTAGGCCAAGATACAGGCTGCCAAAGATGGCGGTCCTCTCATGATTTTCGTCAAAATTTTTAACGAACATTATCTCAGGAATGGTAAAACATATTTTGTTGCGTATTGTTTTATTTAAAAGGATTTTTTTGTTGTTTAAAAATATATGCAACATTTTGAAATACGTGCTTTAGTTTTTGTTCTGGTCTTCTGAAAAAAAAAGTTTAAAATAATTGTTTTGATTTTACTCAAAAATGCCAATTTCAAAAATTTTTTTTACAGTTTATTAGTACCACTGAGCACTAGGTTCCCTGAAAAGGAGAGCTTCAACTTTTTTGTTTAACAGATTTTAGAGGCATTTGAAAAAACGAGGGTTTTTAAGGAACTGGTATTATTTTCTGGTACTAATTTTTTTAATATTACCAACTGCCTTTAAACTGGTTTAATAAACTATTAAAACACAGGGGACAAATGAAAGTAAGTTAACTTTTGTTCCTAAAACTAACAAAAAAGGTTTTCGCAACTAGTGGACAGAAAACACTTTTAACTAAGTTATATAGCAAAATTTTCATTTTGAGTCTCCACTTTATCCAGGAATTTCACTTTTTATGAAAAGAAGAATGGTCTCCAGCCATTTCGCTGCATTTTCCCACGCAACCTTTCAGCGTAGCGCTGAAAGAATTGTTAAGCACAATGTCATCTTGGTCTCACTAAATTCAATATCCAGAATAAAATGGCGACTCAAAATGAAAGTTTCGCTATATGACTGAATTAAAAGTGTTTTCTGGCCTCTTGCTGGGTTAAAAAAAATGAATTTTCAGGTCTGCAGGGATGAGAGTGGTCAGAGGGCAAAAAGGAGGAAATCCAAAAAAATTTCGTTAATGGTATTGTATCCAAAACCGCATCAAAATATTACCTGGAAGCCATGATATTCAAAATTGAACAAAAAATAGCTAATTTACCAGTTTTAAAAGTAATAGTTATTTAATTAAGTATAAGCAATAATTTTGTACAATTTGCGGCATTATACCATTTCTTGGAAAAGTGTTAATTCCTAAATAAATCTAAGTTTTGAAAAAGAAGCAACAATTTCTAACCCCTGAGTCCTTGAACAAAGGGTTGGGGGAGCCAGAGGTCAATCTTGGCTGCATCACACAATAGTGCCAACTTTTCATATTTTTTTGGAGAAAAATACTTTTTTTCATTAAAAACACTTGAGTTTTTAGTGTTAAACGAGTGAGAACATAAATTTTAAAATTAGGTCTGTTTGTAAAGTAAAAATTTACAACAGAGAGAAAAATCCAAAACTTCTTTACGTGATAGAACATACTTTTCATAGTAAGAATTGAAAATAAATAAATATATATGTATGTAAAATAGATTGATTACCTTTCTCCTTGCATTGGAATCCAAAATTTGTTGCTGAAAACTCCCTAATACGATTTCCGAATCAAAAGAACTTGCAGCTGCCTCATTTAATCATGAAATCTCAAAACGTTTAATAGGCTGTAAAGCCTAAACCATTTGAGATTCATCATAAATATTTTTTACACTTTCTTAAATGCACAAAAAAAAGTAACCATGCCAAGTTTCATTAAATTTTGAGACTGTGGGTGCTAGCCACATTGACTTTCGCATTTTTTAAAAATAAATTAAAGAAATAAAAATATTATTGAAATAATGAATAAAATAAGCAGATATAAGGTAGCATATAGTAAAAAACCAGCCAACATTAAAAATAATTAAAATACTTGCAGGATGCAAAGAGATTGAAATCTCAAACGAGGCATGCAACTTTCGGTGCAGCACGTATTTGACGTCGTTGGCATGATTCTAAAACATACGTTTTTGGCAGATAGCATGGAGGATGAAAATTCGAGTGGAAAAAATCAGAAATTGGAGACTGAAAATTTAAAAAAATCGAATTTTTTACCGATTTTTGAGAAAAATAAGGCTTGAAAGAGGCAAAAATGGGAGGAAATGTTTTAAAAGCCAACAGAAAAAGCTGGAAAAATCTCATCCCTGGGTCTGTTCATTAAAAACCCTCATTTTTTCCAAATGCCTCTAAAATTTGCTAAACTTTTTGTTCAGCGAGGGGTTTATAGGGAACGTAGTACTCAGTGGCACTAATAAACTGTAAAAAATGAAAATTTTTGAAATTGACTTTTGAGAAAAATCAAAAAAATTATTTTAAACTTTTTTTTTTCAAAAGACTGTGGAAAAAAACCTAAAGCACATATTTCAAAACGTTGCATATGTTTTTAAACAAGAAAAAATATCCTTTTAAATAAAACAAACCGCAACAAAATATCTTACACCGTTCCTGAGATAATGCACTTTAAAGATTTTGACGGAAATCCCAAGTGAGAAATCATGACAGGACCGCCATCTTTGGCGGCCTGTATCTCGGTCCAGGAATATTTTTGGGGGAAAAAACGCATTTCTTAATTTCTTATTAATTTTAACATATGTTTAATTCAAAAAAATCGGACCATCAAGTTACGCCCCTTGTTGAATTGATATAGATTCTACCTTAATATTTTTCATGTTTTTAAAGGAAATATGACTTAAATACATTTTAATTGACAAAAATAAAAAAAACTTCTACTTTTTCCCCCCAATTTTCCCAGGGGAAAAAAAAACATTTTGTTTTTCCCACCATCTCAAAACTTCCAGAAATTTTACATCCCCATATATCAGGGATGGAGCTCAAGACTTTCCTTCCCATTCCCAATTAATTACAGCACAATGTCACTTCCTGGCGATTCATTAAACAGGTAACTTACTCGGGAGGTGGTCCTTCCAAATTTTCGGAATTGCGATTTGATGTTGATGGTGGATGAAACATTGCTCCACTACCACTTCCCTGCAACAGAGAGAGCACAAAGTTTTTACAATATAAATTACAAATTTAATACAAAAATAAATCTATCCCTTATAACATTGATCATTTTATAATGACAGTGAGACATGGGCAATGAACAAAACAGAGAACAGGCTACTCATTTTTGAAAGAAAGATCATTCAGTCAATTTCTGGAGCGGTAAAAGAAAACCACACATGGAGAAGTTTTATAACCATGAAGCAAGGCCATAGCCAGGATCTGTTTGGGGGGGGGGGGGCGTCTTAAATATGACAAAATGACGAAGAAGTCAAGTGTTGGTATGAGTTTTGAAGCATTATTGCGCATTGGTAGACATATGGTAATGGGACCCCTCCCATTGGGGTGGGGGGGGGGGGGGGACAGAAAAAATTAAAAAGAACTTGGAAGACAGGGGGGGGGGGCGGAATTATTGATTGTTTAAATTTTTTCTTTTGAACAGTAATTTTACTGAATTACCAAGAGTTAAAGCTGCGACATCAAAATGTTTAAATGTGAGTAAATGTTTCCTCAGAAATTTAAACTTATTATTATAATATCATTTTATCAAAATTAAACAATGTACAACTTTTATTGGTACAGATAATGATGTGATGTCGTAAATGTCGCAATTGCGAAAGATACCAATGACATGAGGACCTTTAATTGGCCCTCAAGTTAGAATATGAAATAGTAATATGTGCCACCAATCACTTTCATGAGCTTTGAAGGTCAGGATCACCCAAATTATTGTTTGTACGGGAGGAAAAGAGCTAGGAGTATTTTTAATATTTTGAAATACATGCCAAACTGACAATGGGTTCGGTATCTCATTTTAGATGAAATTTTAAAAAACATTTTTTTAAAACACAATTTCAGGCTATATTTGGTTGCAACACAAGAAAAAGGGTTTGGTTTGTGGAAGCTCCCCTGGAAATTTTTTAATCCTTAAAAACTCATTTGGGGCTGATGCCAGGAATTTTTTTTATTGAAGTTTTAAAAATGCAATTTTGGGATATATGTTGACATGTTAGAGGAGGAGGTGGTTGCTCTAACTCAGAAACTTTTTAAGGTTATAAGGTCTATGATTGATGACGCTGGGGGGGGGGGGGGGAGGGGGGGAGGAGGTCTAGGAGGCTCTCAAATATTTGATAATAAGACTTTAAAAACGCCATAACAAATTTTCTTTCAGTGAGTTTACAGGAGGGAGATAGAAATTTAGGAGCTTTACCTTCTTGACACATTCTAAAGTTCTCTTTGGTAACTTTATACAAGGGAAAGAGGTTCCTCATGGAAAACTGCTTGCAATCGAAGTCTAAGAAATATGATTTTTGATTATGTTTGAAAAGAAGGCATAAGGGGCGGGTAATCAACTGCTGTCCTCCCACAATTTTAAATTAATTTTATCGATATTAGGGGGGATAGCAGGGATTGGAGACTCTGATCCGAAATTTTTCGAAAATTAAGAGCCTGGAAACCTAATTTTGGACTGTCATTGCTACTGTCAAAAGGGTTAAAACACTTTTTTAGATCAGTGATAAGGGGTTTCTCCCGCAGAAAATTTAAGGATTTGTAGTCTTGAAAAAGCATTTTTGACAATCTTTGGTAATGTTAGAGGGAGAAGAGCTATGAGGGTAAATGTAAAACAGCAATTTTTGTATCTCTAAGTATGTTAATAAAAGGGTGGTTCCGGAGCTCGCCAATGAATTTTTTTAAATTGTAGCTCTAAAACGCAGTTTTAGAAGTTTTTTGGTGATGTTAAGGGGAAAGAGAGATTCCAGGGCCGGATCCCGCAATTTTTTTTAATTTTCAGTTTTAAACATGCATTTTAGATGATTTTTGGTAATGTAAAGAGAGGTTCAAGTGCGCTCCCCTCGGCTTTTTTTGAAATTGTGTCTTTTAAAATGCAATTGTTGATTATCACCTGTTATGCTATATGGAAAGGGTGGTTCGAAGGATCTCCCCCAAAATTTTTTGAAATTATAGTTGCAAAAACGCAATTTTAACAATCTTTGGTAATGTTAGGGAAAGAGAGATTCTACCCCCCCCCCCCCAGGAACTTTTTTGAAATTGAAATCTTTAGAATACGATTGTAAGACCATTTTTGGTAGCTTTATGGGGTAGGCAGTCCTTCCCAATTAAAGCTCTAAAAAGGTAATTTTGGTTGACTTTCAATGATGTTAGGGGGAGGAGTTTTCAAAAACTCTTCTCTGGAAATTTTTCGAAATTTAAGCCATAAAAACAAAATTAAATACAATCTTTTATGATTTTGGTGAGACAGGCGGAGGAGAGGGAACAGAGAGACATTCCTCCAAAACTCCCGCAGTATTGTTAGTTGTGAGGAAAGGTTTGGGCGCCCTTCTTCGGTCATTTTCGGGGGTGCTTCAATGGAAATTTCTTTTAAATTGATCCTAAAAATGGAATTCTAAAGGATCTCTGGTAAAATGGGGGGGGGGGGAGGTTACGACCCAAACACTCCCCCCTCTAGCAACCATCTTGTCATGAAGTATACAATAAATACGGACAACATGACACATTAAGAGTTATTAAATTAAACAGAATCAGATGGCTGAGACATGTTTTTCAATGTGCATATTTGGATGCAGTTAAAAAATCTTTTTTCTAAGATTGGGGATACTAGGAGAAACAGCAAGGTGGTTGTACCATGTAGCAAGATATTTGGCGATCTCGGAAATAAATAGGAGAATAAACCTAGCATAAAGTCATGGCATCTAGAGGGAGCAAACAGAGAAGGTCTTTGACCATACCAATCTGTAGTACTGCTGAAGGAGAAGAGTAATTTTACTTTGGTAACGCTGTTGTTTTATGGTAATCCAATACAAGTAGATAGTTAACTATTCTTTGTTTATGCTTGCAAAAGAAAAATATTCCCTGCACCAGTACTAGTGTCAAAAGTTTAACAAGAATGAATTAAGATCGCCAATATTTTAATACAAATACAAGTACAAAAGTGACGACCAGCAACAGGCTCTGGGCCCAGCTAGACTGGTCCTAGTCAATTTACAATCCCCAGTGAAGATCAATGGCCCTCTTAAAACTGTCTACTCCTTTGCTCATTACCACCTCTTCCGGTAAGCTGTTCCAAGGTTACCCTGCTAAAATAATAATTTTTCCTAATATCCATGTTAGCCTGAGATTTAAATAGCTTAAAACAATGACCCCTTGTCCTGTTTTCAGTGCTAAACTTTAGCCCCGTAACATCTTTCGTTTTAATAAATTTAAACACCTGAATCATGTCCCCTCGGTCTCTTCTTTGCTCAAGACTGTACATTTTTAGCCTTCTAAGCCTGGAATCATAATCTAAGTGGGAAAGTCCACTTATTAGCCTTGTAGCCCGCCTTTGAACCCTTTCCAATACATTAATGTCTTTCTTAAGATAAGGAGACCAAAACTGAACAGCATACTCCAAATGGGGTCTTACCAAACTTCTATATAAGGGCAGAAGAACTTCTTTAGATTTATTTGAAATAGATCTATTGATAAACCCAAGCATCTTATTGGCTTTGTTGCTAGCAATGCTGCACTGTTGGCTAAACTTTAAATCCTGACTTATTAGGACCCCCAGATCAGTAACTTTGTCTGCCTGACTAATGACTGAACCTTGCAAATAATAACTTGTACACTTATTTCCATGCCCTAAATGTAGCACTTGACATTTCCCAACATTAACAGCCATACCCCATTTATCAGCCCACTACGTAATATGATCTAGATCCTCTTGCAGCTGATTTGCTTGTTCTTCATTTTCTACAGTCCCCATAACTTTGACATCATCAGCAAAACAATTCATGTTCCCAGAAATATTTTTGTGAATATCGTTCATAAAGACAATGAACAAAACAGGCCCTAACACTGATCCTTGAGGAACCCCGCTTAAGACCTCACTCCAATTAGAATAATTTCCCCTTACAACTACCCTTTGTTTCCTTCCGGTCAGCCAGTTTTTTACCCAAATGAAAGTTTTCCCTCCTATTCCTATATCAGCTAATTTGCTAAGTAGAGCAACATGCGGTACCTTATCGAAAGCTTTTTGAAAATCAATGTAAACAACATCTACAGGCTTCTTATTGTATTCTTATTGTGACTATCAAAAACTTCCCGCTTTTGCGAATTTACTTGAGGAATGTATTTGCATACGTAAACAAAAAACAGGGAACTATATACTTGCATAGGTATACCACAAAACAACAGAATTATGAAAACAAACATAATCTTCTTCGTCAGCTGCATTGCAGCTTGTTACAGGCATTTTCTGACTGCTTCAACAGTATGATTTTTTGCTTGGTTTCTCCTCCTTAGTTGTTATACATTAGATCTGAAAATTTGTAATTTATACAAATGAAACAAAAAATATATGTATGAGAATAAGTATGTATGTGTGTATATAGGCATGTATACATTTGATCTTGACCAAGTTTAGCAGGGAGGTACTTGTGAAACAAATAGCCCAGTCAATGAAGGTACAAAAATAGGCTTTGTTGCAACTAATTTAGGGAAAGCTGAATTTTCGCAGGATGTTAGCACAAAGTATACACTAAAAAAACACAAAGTTCCGACCCCCACCCCTCTTTCTTTCCTCCCCACCCTTTCTGAAACATTACAAGAGCAGTACTATGCTTATACGTTTTTGGTGTCACAACGAATACGGGGAAAGCCGATTTTTTTTCATGATGTTAGTATACAAAGTATACACTCAAAAAAAAAACACAAAGCTGTAACTCCCCCCTCTTGTTTCTCCCCCCCAACCGTTCCGAAACATTACAAGAGCAGTACCATGATAATGCAATTGCAGCTCAAAAATTAATGATGTTACCTGGGTGTTCCTTTTATTTCACCCCTAACAATATTATAAACCAGTGGCGTCCAACCTATGGCCCGTGGGCCATAGGTTGAACTTGGACACCACTGGTTTGGTCGGGCACGGATCACCGTTGGGAGATACTGGCCACGAAGGTGTCCGTGTGGTCCGTTCTTTAGTGAAATGTTAAAACTCAAAGAGCATGATTATTGACAATGTTACAACTTTGGAGCCAAATATCTAAAAATTGGTTTCTGCAAAAAAGGTTGCATTTAACAAAAGAAGCATCAAGTATTGATAAAAAAAATTACTTTAAAATTTTCTTTCCTTTCTTTTTTTCCCATTTCATTTAGAAAAGATTTAAAATGTTTTGAAATTTTGTATGTGCTAACTATTGAAGTCTTGCTTTAAATAAATCAGGAATAGTACATTTTAACTGATTATTTCCTTGCAACATTATTAACATTTAATATTACTTTTTAGTCTTTATAAGGAGTCATCTTCTATTACTTTGGTTTGGTTCAAAATATTGTTACAGTGAATTCCGCAAGTGTCCACACATAGACGTGCAATCGAACCCAGCTCTACATAAACTACAGTTTGTAACACACATTTTTTTACAATTGCAAGATATTAGTAGGAGACGTTCACTTGGAGCAGGGGTAATTGTAATGGACTTGGGAATCAGTCTGTTGCTTGAAGTATATTGTCAACCCCATTTTGCTGCTGGAACCTAACAAAGTTTGAATAAAAGTTTGTGTATGAGCAAGTAATCGTAAAAATGTCCCTAAAGTCAACTTTTGATTCAGCAAAACTTCCACCATCTTCAGATGCTGCTCGTCAACATCTTTTTAGGGTTTGCCTCTAGATTCAAACTTGGTTATGATTTAAACTTCCCCCAGAACAGTGGGGTTGGCAGTATACTTCAAGCAACAGACTGATTTCTAAGCTTGTGACGATTACCTCTGCTCCAAGTTAACTTCTCCAACTAATATCTTGCAATTGTAAAACATTATGTGTTACAAACTGTATCTGTCGTAAAGCTTGGCGTGATTACTTGTCTATGTGTGGACACTGTAGTGAAATGAAATGTAACAATATTTCGAACTAAACCAACAAAATAGTAGAAGATGACCCCTTTGCGAGAAAATAATCTGTTAAAATTATATATTCTTGATTTATTTAAAGCAAGATTTAAATAGTTAGCCTAGCATCGACATTATTTTGTAGACTATCAGTGACACAAACAAACGATAAATTTTTGTAACAGAAAATTGCATTATGGTAGTAAAAGCTTAAAGTGAACATTATTGCATTGTTGCTCCATTTCAATTAAATGACTATCATTATATTATTATCTTTAAGTTTTGTTCAAACATTTCTTCCCAAGACCTAAAGATAAAACGCTATAATTTGTTGAAGTTACTTTTTGTTTTTTGTAGTGAGTTTTCTGTATATGATTAAGTTAATAAAACAGTGAAGTTGAGCTATGTAAATAAAAAGTGCATGCAATATAATTTGTTTATAACAGTAGTCCCCAACACTTTCTTCCCGAGGGCCACATATCATACTAAAATCATTCTCGCGGGCAAAAGGACACATAAAATTTCAAAATATTTTATTCTTTTCTAAATGACATAGGAAAAAAAAGAAAAGAAAATTGCAAACTTGTTTTGTTATCATTACTTGATGCTTCATTTGTTAAATACAACCTTTTTTTGCACAAACCAATTTCTAAATATTTTGCTTCAAAGTTGTAACACTGTCATTAATCGTGCTCTTCGAGTTGTAACATTTCACAAAACATCGTGCCAAGCGGATCAGCTTTGCAGGCCCGGTGTGTGCCTGAGGGCCATAGCTTGGGCACCACTCATTTATAATATTGTAAGAAGTGAAATAAAACGAGCTGATGTGTGCATCACATGACTTCCTTTTACTCCTATTTAATGTCATTTCCCTATTATTGACAATTTTTATGTGATTCAATAGTTTACTCTCTAAATATCACAAACAGTATCCAAATTAAAATCAGATTTTAAAAAAAAATCACCAAATTTGTCGCCAAGTTGGCGACCAAAAGACTGGCGATATATTGCCAAGTGTCCGCCAAATTATAACACCACTTGAGTTTACATCAAAATTAACAATGATTCCCCCCCCCAAAAGGGGCAAAAGATCCCGTTAGAAACACCCGAATGTAACCAAAAGGGGAGGTGCACAACTAGACCCCACTGGGGGTCTATGTACCAAGTTTCAACTCCTGCAAAGATTTAGCTTTTCCTTAATTAGTTGGGATATGAAACCCTTATTGACTGGGCTACAAGAAGGGTTGGGGGTGGGTTCTATGGACAAAAACATTTTAGAATATGAAAATTGCATTAAACGGCTCTTTCTAGCCAAAATAATAATCCGATTTTCATAATTTCAGTCTTATTCGTAAGCCTGCGAAAAATAAACCTGAAATAGATTTACTTCTTTCAGATTTCAAAACCACCAAGGCTGTAAAATCACAGGGTGAAAAGTTATACACAGTTTTAAATAAGGGAACATCAATATTGATATTGAAAACTTATCATCTGCCATGAGCAGTTTTAATTAGCGTGAATAAAATCATAGAGAAGAAAGGTTTGTTGCCATTTTTTACTCCACTGTGAACTGTTAGGCATAAATGCCTGTTAATAACAACAGTAAATAATCCTATCTCATCACCTAACAACACCAATAGTGAAAGAATGTTTTTCCTTACTTATAACGTATTACCAATCATTCTGCATGACTGGGGTAAAAGATTATCAGCACTCATTCACATTGGTCGAATCGACCGAATGTTTGGTTTCACTTTCGTCCACCTTTGGCGGAAACTCCGTAGTGGATGACGTCACATCGAAGCTTCTAGAAGGAATCTAATGGCACGTGTGCTTAACTATAGCAGTGACGAGTGTCCGTTCACGTGACTCGGATATGCTAATGACCCGGGGGATATTTAAACTGCTCGCGACTTATGTTCGCTCTCTTTGATCATCTCTCGTCATTGTAGGCGGTCGCTAGATCGGTATTCGAACTTGCTTGTTCGTGCTGCTCTCCCTTTATTGAAAATGATGAGCTGGAGTTAGCTTATTTCCAAATGGGTTTCTTCGTCGAAGTTTTTAGTCGATAGTCATGCAGTTTGCATTGCAGTATTAGTTATCTTGTGCAAAAGTAGCATGTGGAGAGATTATGTTCTTAGTATTCATTTTTATCATTTACAGCGTGTTTTAACTATTTACATTACTGTTTAAATAAACGTCATGAAAGTTAGAAATAGCTTGTTAGTCTTATTTCAGAACTCACTCTGCTAGTATCAAAGGAAAAATTGGGGAGATATTATTAGATTAGAAATTCTCCCCAACATGAACAAATTAAATTCTTGCTTTTGTTTTGAGGTTTTTTCTGTCATTGGGGGATTTAATTTTTCTTTTTTGGTTATTTTTCTACAATCTGTTGAGATATTTAAGATTTTGTTTTGCTCAAGTTAAATATGTAACACAAGACATAACTCTTATTTTCGAAAAAGACGATGCAAAGCCGAGCGACACAACTAGTACAGATACAAAAGTAAGTTTCATGATGGCCACAGCATACTAGTTTCTAAAGTTAGTCAGCAGCACAACTCGGACAACTCGTTGCCTTTGGCTTCAAACTTTAATGCAATTAAAAGGTTTCTTTATTAAAAGCGAAATTATATTTGAAAGAAATCAAACTCTGAGTTGATTTCTTAAGAAACTTACATGGGTGCAAGTTTGGTGATGTGTTCAAGACGGAAAATATTTTGAGGCATAGGAAAATTTTCGAGGGAGACCCCCCCCCCCCCCCCCCCCCGGATTCTTTCCCTTAAGTTCACTAAATTTGACTTAAATTTGTGGTTCCCCCTTTTCATCACCAAAGCTTTTAGAATTCAATTTCTAAAATTTAAAATTTATCGAGAGGAAGCCTTCGAATTCCCTCTTCTTAAATCCCCTAAAGCAGAGTTCTGAATGCTTTATCTTTGAAGGGAGGAGGGGAACCTCGAACCCCACCCTCTATGATCATTAAAGATGGTCTAAAATTGCGCTTTTAAGACTCTAGTTTCGGAATTTCCCCTAAAGAGACCCCCCCCCCCTCTTGACATTACCAAAGACAGCCTAAAAGTTTTAAGACTTCAATTACAAAGATTTTTCGGGAGAGGGTCCCAAATAACCTTTCTCTTAAGTCATTTTAGTATAGCCTCAAATAGTTATTAATGCATCAGCTACAAAACATTTTTAGGTTGGAACACTGAAACCATCTCACATCAATTCACTAAAGATTGCCTAGATTAGTGTTTTTAAGATTCCAGTTTCCGACTTTTTTTAAAACCTCACCCTCCCCACTTTTGCATCATTAAAGACAGCCTAAACATTTTTGCTCAATGCACCTTTAAATCTTTATATAAAATATGGAGATTTAACAACATACACACAAAACTCAAAATATAAATTTTCAATTCAACAGTTAGAGCAGTCCTACTCTATGGCAGCAATACATGGAAGCTAAATAGACAGCAAGAAAAAGAGCTTGATGCCTTTCAAACTAAAAGCCTGAGAAAAATATTAAACACATACTGGCCAAATAAAATATCGAATTCAGACCTGTACCATTGTACAAATTGCAAGTCAATAACCACACTGATAAAAAAGCACAGTTGGTCATGGATAGGACATGTTCTCAGAATGCAGGCAATAGACCCTACAAGAACTGCTCTTATGTGGACCCCTGATGGCAAGAGGAAGCGCGGAAGTCCAAAACTAACCTGGCGTCAGATGGCCATACATGAAAGAAATGCCTTTGGTGTGCCAAGCTGGGGGAGTACCAGGGAGGCGGCATTAATCTGGTTGAGATGGAATGCCACACTAGCGGCCTCATGCGCCACTAGGCGTTAAGAGAATCAAGTCAAGTCAAACATTTTTGACCTTTTATTTAGAGCTTCCAGAGGAGAAATCCCAAACCACTCTTAGCTTCAAAAATGGCTTCAAAATAAGTTTTTCGATTTTGTATTCTGGAGTCCTTGAGGAGCCCCCCCTCCCCCCACCCTGTTAGATTTTGCAAAATATAAATGTGTTAAGACTTCAGTATTGTGGGTTAATTTCCAGACTCACTCTTTACAAGAGCAGCGTTTTTTCGCAAACTCGTGCTGCCGTTATTTTTCTTGTTTCCTTTCTCTCTCCCCCCCCCCCCCGTATTTCCATTCTAACGAGTGTTAGATTGAAAGTCATTGGAGTTCACTGATTCTTGAAGTCTAAGAATATTTTACTAGAAACATGCCAAAGATGCAGGAACAGTTGCACATCGGTGTTTCAAACCAGCTTGAAATTTGCCTCAAATTCTTTCCAGAATCCACATTTTCATTAAAAATCTTCAAAATCCCTGATAGTTCCCATTTTACGTGGTATGTGGATGCCCTTTGATGTGGCATAAACATTTCATTCTGCCAGCAATCACACTCAACAGGTGACTCAGATTCAACTCTAAGACAATTTAAGAGCGCATATAAATTTCATTTATGCGTAAGTTTGCAAAAAAAAAACGCTGATGGGGGAAAAAAAGAACGAAAGGATGATTGAAAATAGCAAGTGAAAATGAAAAACCAAAGGCCATCAATTCGAAAAATTAGCGAGAATAGCGAGCAACTCCGCGGTCTGCAATGCAGTGAGTTAGAAAAAACAGAGCTACCTAAAAAAGTCAAACGGTGTGAGTCCAAAAGCACATTGCAAACAAATCAAGCCCACGGTGGAAAATCAAGAGAATGTCGATGTAAATTCATGGTTATGAAAAGGTCCAGTAATATTAAAGCATATTTTTCAAACACTCAATTTTTTTTATAGTAAAAACTGAAGGAAAGTCATCGAATTTCTTTCTGTCCTGACCTCTGTCTCGGAAATTTTGTTCAAGATGGAAATCTGTCCTGAGACGGAAGATCTTGCACCCATGGAAACCTAAACTGCACAAGAAAAAGAAGAACCTGGACAAACCGAAGTGCTCAGGATAGGACCTGAATCGGTAAATCCAACAATCCAGATAAACATTTAAAACAACAGTAAATGGGCTGTTGAAGTTTTAACCCTGCCTTTAAGCTTGGTCACCTGTGTTAGTACATAAAGGAGTAATTTTATAGTACTTGCTCACTCAGACATTAGATTTCATCACTTTTCCTTGATACTGCAATTTCAAAACTTTTTGACAAGAAAAAATTCTAAAAGGTCCCTCGCCAGGGCCAGTGACAAGGGGGGCAGGAGGCACAAATAAAAAGGGGCCTGGACTCACGGAGGCCAACGAAATTAAAAGCATCCCAGTGCTTAAAACATACATTCATTGTTAAAAATTAAAGTAACAGATCAAGTTCAAATACTTTACACAACTGCTGTGTTTATCAATGTGACATGCTTAACATGTAGAGAATGATTAGTTTAGCTTCATTCTAAACCAATTGTAAACACTAGGAGGTAAAACTGTTTGGAGGAAAAAAATACTGACTTTACTGACCAAAATATATGAAATACTGACCAATACCGGCTAAATACCAAACCAAATGCTAACTAAAATTTAAAAACTTAACAAACTTTAGCATAACAAAAAAGAGTATCATATTTAGTGAAATAGATGCCAGCTTTATTTGTAATGTGCTGCAACATAATGTAAAGCTTATTTGGTAAAAATTTTGACTGAAAATTGCGAGTTTAATTCATATACTTACTGGTCAAAATATCATTAAATGAGTAAGAGCAGTGTTTCATTCACAATTTTTTTCTTTGAAAACTCACTCAAAAACACAACTTTAAGAAACATTTTGATATCAGGAAGAAGAAAGAAAGAGAAAAAAAATCTATATAAATAAACTGTACATTTAAACCTGTTAATTTTGAGTAGCAAAATTATTTTACTAAAACCCAGAACACATTTAGAAGAATGTTTTAATTACTAATCAGCAAATATTTTTGCATGTACAGAAACTAGGTTCACTTATACTGCAGGAACTTATGATGAAAGTTAAAGGCAGCAAATAAAAACATTAATTTAAGCATAACAATTTTTTTCTCATCTCGAAATTTCACCAAAATGTAGTAGTCATGCATACCTTATTACTCCGATACTATCTTTGTCTTACCCAGGGTGCCCACCTAGGGAGGGGGAAAAGGGTTGTGGCACACTGTGCCATTGAAATTTTTAGGGGGGGGGGGGTGCTTTGAGGGGTAGTTCTCATTTTTTGGGTAGACACTCTTGCTTTTTTTTGAAGGGGTGCCCTTGCTTTGAAGGGGGGGGGGGGGCAACCTTGTCTTACCTTACACTTTAAAAAAAATAAGAAAAATTTTCTAAGAGATTTTTTTAATGATGATAAATCCAGAGTTTTACAACAATGTAAAGCATAATTAATGGTTGTATAAATTTAAAGATAAAATATCCAGGAAAGGCTCTTATGCAGTGAAACAAGATCATATATAGTCTAGTAACTTTGCAAATGAATCGTAAAATACTAGTTTATACACACAGAGGTTAGTACATGATGTGTTTTTGTGTGTATTTATCATATGCACGATACATTTTAAAATATTATAGACCAGAGCAATGGGATTGTAGTGTATAAAAAATACAGTAATTTTTCAATGATATTTGAGCTTAACTTTTGTTAAAGATAAAAAACAATTTACTTTACTATTTTCAATGATTACTCTTGCATTTATGCACTTAATTAAAGAGTAATTCAACTAAAGAATATGAAGCTTTGTCTATTTCTCAAAACTTAGAAATAATAATAATAATAACAAAAATAAATAAAATGAAATGAAACAGAATAAAAAAAACTTCAAACATTACCCTACTTTCTGCAATTATATGCAACAAAAAATTACTTTTAACATAGTTAATTTCTTAAGTATAAGATTTGAATTGGCATTAATGTTTTAACATTTTTAATTTCTCAAAAGTACCCTCAAAATATCTAAATTTGAGAAATATTTTTCCTTACTTCAAGCTCTCTTTAAATAAGTTTGTTCAAAACAACTCCTTTTCAGTTCGAGATTTTTATCTTCCTTTCAATTTTCGCACAGGTACTTATGGTTCATTTTTGAATCATTGGGGGGAAAAAAGGGAATGATGCACCCTCTCCAGTTTTTCAAACATTTTTTTTTAATGGTCGGAGGGGGCAGGGTCAGACAGTCCAACAGACACATTTCCCCATCTCAATACCTTACTTTCAAAGCCTTTATTTTGCAGTATTCATTAACTTAGTTATTTATTTGATAATTATTTCTTTAAAAAATTTTTTTACAACAGACTAAGCATATATTTGTTCTTTCTTAAAAAAATATTTGTGGAAAGTAGACTAAAAAGAAGCTAACAGAAAAATTATTCTTATAATATAATCCAAACTTTACCATGTTGGCAAAATTAGGTTGCAGCATTGGCAATGTCTCACTTTTTTGACATTTGAAAAGTTTATAAGGAAAACAGGAAAAATACAACTGCGATTTTCTTAAAATGAATTTTTCGGCAAATTTACAGAAACATACTGACTTCACTGACCAAATTTTGAAAAAAAAAAAAAAAAAACAAATACTGACCAAGATGAAGAATACTGACTTGTACTGACCAGTTTTATGCCCTGAAAAACTGAGGGTGGTGGCGCGGCTGTGAAATTTCCAAGAACCGTGGCGTCTCCCTGGCGCTGGTTGCTCATGTTCTCACGGGCCCTTCTCTGCACAGGAGCTGGTGCAGTGACTCACTACCCCTTCCCACCCAGTAGCGGATTTAGCCGATCATTTTGGGAGGGGCCATCCAAAATTTTTTACAAACTCCCCATAAATTTTATTAGAATGAACTCAGTTTTGGGCTATCTTTAGAGACGTTAGGTGAAGGGAAAGTATTTAGGAATCTCCCTCAAAAATATTTCAAAATTGAAATTCTACAATAATTTTTAAAAATTAGAATCTTAAAAACCCATTTTAGGCTACATTTGATGATTTAAGAAGAAAGGTCAAGCTTTAGGGGTACCAACTTCAAAATACTTCTTGAAATTGAAGCTTAGAAACCAAAATATTTTGCTGTTATATGTTGAGAAATTAGAAGAGGGAATGGGTGTTCTTCTAGCTCTTCTGCTGTAAAGCCTAAAAAAGCCCCATTAGGCAATGCTTCCTGACATCAAGGGAGAGTGAGGGTGCTTTTAATCTCCCTATACCTGGAAATATTTTGCCATTGATGCCCTAAAAAAATCCAATTTTAGGCTTTTTTTGGACGAATTAGACAAAGAGATGAAAGATTCGTGTGAGTTCTTCCCCCCCAAAAAAATCTTTTGAAAGCTATCATCGTGATATTAACTTGGGGGGGGGGGGGGAGGTCCTACCAGAAGTCGTTTGTAATTGAAGCCGCAAAAAATGTCATTTAAGCTGCTTTCAGATATAAGTTAAGAGATAAGCTAATCTCTGTTGAAAGTTTTTCCAAAATATTAAGTACTATAATGCAGTTTTTTGTATAAAAAGGCAGACTTGTGAATACCTGTTGTGTATCATTTGTTATGATTGGGAAAGCTTCTTCTGTAATGATTGGGAATGAGTCTTCCATAATTTCTGTTTTGATTGCGGAGTCTCCGCCTGTAAATTCTGTTTCGATTGGCAAATTTTCTTCTGTAACTTCAATTTTGATTTCAGACTTCTCTCTCTGGTTTCCTCTTTCTGAGTGAGCAGGGAAACTAAATATGGCAGGTCTAACATTTGGTTTTAGACATGTAGTTCTAAATTTTGGCCGATTAGAACAAATCTCAGCGAAATGCTTTGAACGAATTCGACTAAAATTGGAAGCTTGACAGCTGTTTCGTCGTCTCCTCCATGTTTTCCATCTTGTTTCATATTTTGGAAAGCTACAATAAAGTTACAGTTTTAAAAATATATATTTATCATCATATTTAAAAACAACAACAACATACAGGGTGCAATTGAAAAGTAACCGAACTTTTGTTGCCGGGCCGTTTCCAAGTGTCAAAAAAGAAAAAGTATTTGCGGGAAATGTGCGTCTGATCTTGCTTTTTCAGGCCCAACACAAGTCAGTGCAAAATGTATTTTTGTAGGCCCTATTTTGTATTTCTACAATCATTTGTGTAATATTCTCTAGTATTTTATTATCTTAAATTAAAAACATAATTTTTACTGTGCACAGCAGTTTATGTACCTTGGTCTAATATGCAGGTTATTTTGTTTAATATCCATACTTTCATTAATTTGGACAACCTGGAACCTCTATTTGGGGGGACCTGGACCTCTACTGTCAGGGGTCTGTCCAGAATTTTTCACAGGGTCCGTTTTTTGTGAAAAATCAAATAATTTTATGAAAAATGAATCAATTTTGTAAAAAATAAAATAATTTTGCAAAAAAAAAAAATTTTTTTTTGTTAAAACGAAATTTTAGAATTTAGAGAGGGCATAAACTGCATCATTTAAACTTAAAGTTGAGTGTTTTCCTCTCCTATGTTGAGAATATCATTCCGGGGAGATTTTCTAGTATTTGGTGTGGGGAGGGAAGGTGCGGCATCACTCTGTCAAGGAGCAATATTTATCTACCATTGTACATTATGTTAAATTAAACTGATAATATTTCTGTACAGCATTTAAAAGAATTGTAACAAAATAAATAAATAAATAAAATTCAGACGAGGGGGGGGGGGGGATCTGCATTTAACTTTTTGACCCAACACTGTTAAAAAGCACAGAATTTAGTTTAAAACTTATAAATTCCATGATTTTATCAAAAATAAGAAGAGATTTTATTTGTTTACTTCTTAACAAAGTGTATTAAACATCAAAAATTCAAAAAATCGGATTCCCATAGCGGATGCAAAGAGATCGCAATTCTGATAGTGAAGGCATCAAAAGTATAAAAGCGGCTTGTAAAAGAAATATTTTTTATAAAATTATTTTTAAATTGCATTTTAGAGCCCTATGATAAACATATCATTAATATCTGTGGACACAGTTGAAGCAAAAAAAAAAAAAAAAAAAAATTAAACCATCGATTTAGCATTTTAATTTTTGACTCGTAAAAGAAAATGGAATTTTGCTTTAAAAACTTGAAATGAAGTTCTAACAAAAATAAAGAGACTTTTCATTTATTTGCATCCTAATAAAGTGAAGTTAACTTGAAAAAAGAACAAAATATGATTCTCATATCAGATGTTAAAAGATTGCATTTTTCAAAATGTAGACATTTAAAGAAAAAATGGCAAGTAAAAGAGTTTATTTTAAGTTAATCATCCTTGCAGCGTTGCCAACCTTGGAAAAACAATTTGAGGAGCATCTGTGGTGATTTTGAGGAGCAATTTAAAATTGTGCGGAGCAGTTCGTTATTTTATATAAAAATCAATAAAAATAACTGAAACCATTGATCTAAAAATGCTTTATAGTTTTAATAAATCTTTTAAGAACGAGTTTAAAAATAACTATTTTTAAATTAATAAAACAACTTTAAACACTATTTCAATCTTTGAGTATAAGCATCTTAAATTTCCCATATTTAAATGTTTATTATGATGAAATAGCAAGATGTAGGCTTGAAAACTTTCAGACGGGAAATGCGGAGCAAAAGAACTTCTTTGCGGAGCCGCAGAGTTTCACCATTTGAGAAGCAGTTGGCAACTCTGTCCTTGTTAGCATCGAAAAATCAAACCCATATAATTTTCTCCCAAAATAACAGTTAAACATTGCACCGCACCATAAAAACGAAAATATTGACAAGCTCGATGAATTAGCTGTGATAAAACAAACAAAATTATGTAAAACCAAACTTATTTTCAGCTGTTAATTTCTTTCCAAGAAACAAACAACAAGCATTATATTTATTTGGCAGTAGCAATTATTTATCGCTTGCAAGAGCATCACAAGAGGGTCCCATTTTTTTTTCTTTGCAAAATTAGCAGATTTTGTATAAGCTGATCCCTCTAATTTGACTTTAAAAAAGGTTCAAAAATTATCGGTTTAACATGAGTTGTTTTGCTTTCAGATTTGCTCTTTCAATAAACAATTTGTGAAAGATCCGTTCTTGTTTATCAGAATTTTGTGAAGGGTCCGTTTTGGTTGATTGGGATTTTGTGAAGGGTCCGTTTTGGTTGATTGGGATTTTGTGAAAGGTCCATTTTGGTTGATCGAATTTTTGTGAAGGGTGCGTTAACAGATCCAAATATCCTCTGGCCAGACCCCTGACTGTACTTTCAGCAAAATAATTTATTTTACATTTACATTTCTCCCATGATTCAAAATTGCCCTAAGTGGCAGAAAAACTTTCAACCAGGTTAATAATTTAAATTAAATGGTTCTTAAAACAATTATTTTCTAATTTTAAATAACTAGACATTTAAAATTTTCTTCAGATTTAAATCAATGGATACAATTTTTTTTCGTCAATTAATAATTGTGGATCAAAGTTACGCAGGATAACTGCAAATTTCAAAGGAAAAGAAAAAAGGAAAAGAAAAAATTACTAAGTTTGATAAATAAATACCTTCCAGGCATTTGATTAGCCGTTCCAAAATTAAAACTTGAAGCACTTGGATTAGTCACCTCAAAATCTGAAAGAAAAAAAAATCAAACATTTATCCAGAAACATTAATATTTGATAGAGAGCAATACAGATACAATAGCAAAGCCTACTTTTTTATAATATGTGAGCACTAGCAAATAAGACAAAACGAATAGTTAAAATAAAATTATAATTGGGTAGGGAGACTCAATGTAGTAGTGAGGGAATGAGTGATGTAAGGGAATGAATTCTCTTCTTGAATTCATATTTTAACTTATCCCATTTTTTATTTTTTTTATAATCATACTTTGAGTCTAAGAGTTTAATTGAAATAACTCTTATGTTGGAAAAAAGCACATTGTTGGCATATGTTACCATTGCCATGCCTTCCACCCCCTAACAAAGCCACTGAAAAGTAAAAAGACTTAACTCTACATCAGCAATGCTCAACCGGTCTGCAGAGATTTTTGGTCATCAAGGTTAAAAAAATTTCCTTATTCAAAAAAAAAAAAAAAAAAAAAAGTGAAAGAAAAGAACACACAATAATAATACAGCAGAGTCTCGAAAATCCGAGTCCGAAAAGTCCAAGGTTCCGATTAATTTGAGGAGCTTTATTCATAATAAGAAATTTTTTAACAACTAAAAACGATTTGCATCAAAATTTAAAAATTGAAAACACTTTGCAATTCAAAAGTAAAACTTCCTTATCTGCATTTAATAAAGTATTTAATAGGTATTAAGAAATCAGTGTCAATAAAATTTGACAAGTGGCATAATATGTTCATTGACTACCAGAGGTAGATTAATTGCCTTGGAGATGTTAACTAAATACAAAAAAAAAGAGGCGTAAAATTAACACTGTTTTTCAGCAAAGAACAAATAAACAGCCTTTTAGAAATATCAGATAGCAATCCAGAAGAGAAGCATACTCTTTTGAATGTGACTTGATGTTGTACGAGTTGTCCATGCGAAATTTTAATCTTCTATGACGAATTATTTTTGCGGTTTGCGAGGTACTTTACTTACATACGCACACACATACAGCTGTCATGGCAATACCTATAAAAATGGGTTTAGAGACAATCAAAATAAAGTTTTACGCTGTGTTTAAGTTTACACACAAACATACAGTTGGCTCTCTGCTTAACGATTTTCAAGGGACCACGAAAAATCGTGGTTAAGTAGAAAGCGTCCTTAAATAGAATGCTTTTAACACTATAGTGAACCATCTGGGACTGTGAAAACTGTTGTTAAATAGAGAAAGTCGTTAAACAGAGAGCCAACTGTATGCATTGACATCATGAAACAAAAACTAATAAAAGTTCGTTTAAAGGTAAAGAAAACTTAAATTTATGTTGAAATCTAAGTGATAGTTTTTTGTACAGATAATCTATCCTTTCCTTTTTACAAGAAAGTGTAGGGTGCTAAACTTTTTGTCGATAAATTGATATAAAATTTAAATTTGCTAAGAGATTTTCGGACAATCCAAGGTAGGGAGGGTGCGCCCCAATTAGCTCGGGTTTTCGAGACTCTGCTGTAATAATATCCCCTATAACTCAATATTTATGTGAATTTTATTATTTCTTTTCATAGTTTTTTGTGATTTTTCCGCATTGTTTATTTATGCACAATTATTACAATAATTATCTTATTCGTATCATTTAAATATTTCTTGAAACTTCTTTAACTCCAAATAAAGTTTAATTTATATTCTATTAACTTATCATTACTTTTTCGTAAAAAAAGGAAAAAAAATCTTGGCTCTCAGCAAAAGTTTTTTTACAAGTGTTTGACCGTCCCCAAGAGGGGAAGGGGGGATGGATGGTAGTTAATAGGTGCAGGCCAAGGAATAAAATAGACACCCAAAAAAGTAGAGAAAAGATGCTTTAATCCATAAAAAAGAGACTAAAAGTAGACAAGTTGAGGCCCATTTGGCAGTAGACCTGGGGCATATGCCTTCCATCTTTTCGGGTAGAATCAACATGACTAATCCATTAAATAATATTTTAATAGTATGAAAAAAAAAATCTTTATAAGTATTAAATAAAAATCATACTATATTTGAAAAAAAAAAATGTTCAACAATCGTAGCCAAGGCACTGACTGTATGTTATGTGCCAAAGGAGTGATATTCGAATCTGTACAAAAGAATACATTTTACTTTTATAACTAGTTCGCTTCAGATTCACGGCGCACTTTATTAATTTTAAATTTCAATTTGTTCACCGACGTTTCTCTGATAAGATCAGTAAGATGACTAGGTGAGTGTGTGTATGCCTGGGTACTTAGCATTTATTTCAGGATGCAAATTTGAATTGAAGACTGCTATTTCAACTTATAAGGAAAAAGGAAAGAAACATGGCACATAAACAGCAAAACTATAACATAATGGATAAATGGTACCAATGTAATCTTAAGTGCATTATGGGTTCAGAAACAAAACAGAATACTTGCAGTTGAAATTCAAGTTTTAACATTATTCTATACAATAAATGCTATAATGTCTAATTGTTCAATATCTGTAGTCCAGTTTATTTTTTTCCAAACAACATGCCCGAGAGAATGTATCCCGCTGAAACCCTGCCATGAAATACAATTAATTTATAAACACTCAATAAAAAAACCTATAGGTCCATTTATTAAGATTAACACTGGACAGGAGATTTAACATGAATTTAAAAAAGTAAAACCCAATGACAACCTTAGAAATAAGAAACTTGAATGATGACAATTTGAATAAACTTGGGTTCTCCCCCCCTCCTACCCCCAAAAATGCAAAAAGTGCAAAATATACTGTATTGATAATATATTAAATTTAAATTTTACTTCCAATCTAGTATTTGGAAAAAATGCTCCATTGATAGTTAAAAACTAAAATCAAATTACTTAATATATCAGTGATGAAGAGCAAATCATTAAATTTCTTTTTTGATTTTTGCTTCAATTTTCAAAGTTCTTAAATATTCTTTTTTTCTTCATTTGAAAAACAGATACAATAAATATCATACAAATAAGTTGTGCTTTAAAATACTATCTTAATTTAAAAACAAATAAAAATTAAATAACTCAGTACTTCAAGTCTAAGGCAAAAATATTGGCAAACATAAAATTCTTTGAAATTTCCACAAAAAACAGAAATAAGATTTCTCCTCGATCCTCGAAACTATTATTAGAAATTCTGTAATTAAAAAAATAACAAATTGGGAACTCAATGTCAAAAGCATTATTATTAAGTGTTTATTAAACTTAAGTGTAAACTGAATAGTTAAAACAATAAGCACTTACAATGTATATTTTATAAAATTATTCCTGTTTTCTGATTGAAGTAAAAAAAAAAAACATAAAAATTCACATTTAAAAATTTATTAAATTTAAGTCTTTTGCTAAAATTTTTGGAATTAGGCCAAAACTTGGCTATTTTGTTGACTAGCAATTCGAGATCCCTAGCGCAGGCTTTTATAAAATGCTTAATAAAATGATTTCCACGGTTTGCAGGATACAAACAATTTTCTGCAAAGCATACGAAGTTGAAAGCTTTTCATTTATATATATATATATATACACACACAAGGGGTGATCAAATGAAAAGGTACGAAATTACATAAAAATGAAACAGCTAAATATTTGCATATTCAACCATGAGAGAATGTTGCAAGACATCTCGGGATCAGAAGTGATGGTTACCGCGAAAGTTGTTTAGCAAAGCGATGAATTCGTTAGGTTATCATTATACCGCGAACATTCACAGTACTTTTATATTTAAATGACTTTAGTGTTTGCAAATTATGAGATATGTATAATAAATGACTTATAATATACTTAGGATAAACTTAGTGTTTATCAAGGAGCAGCGAAGTATTATCAGATTTCTGACAGTGGAAGGTGAGACACCGGCAGCTATTCATCGGCAGATGGTGACCGTTTAAGGGGAGAAATGATGTGTCTCTAACAAGTCTGTCAGAAAATGGAGTGCCCGTTTTTGTGTAGGGAATGAGAGTGTGGGTGATGACCAGTGGTGGCTCGTGCCTTGAAAAAGTGAGGGGGCAAGATCATGGGTGCCCCCCCCCCTGATTTAGAAAAAAAAAGGCTTTTTAAAAATCTTTTTTAATATTTAAACTTTCATCATAAATTTAAATTCATTTTAAACAAAGGACAAGCTACAAAATACATAAACTACTAAACAAATCACGAAAGATGTTAATCTCCTATTTATGTCCTTAATTGCCAGCACAGTGGAATACTTTCAAAAATAAAATTTAATTAAACAGATAGGGAAAAGCTACAAAATACATCACGAAAATTATTAATCTCACGTTTATATACAGTACCCTTTCCTGCGCTGCAGTACGCTTCCCTTGCAGCGTCGGTAAGGGGCTGCAAGGGAGGCACTTACACCCCCTGGCTTTTCAAAATAAGTAAATAAAATTTTAAAAGAAATATTATTTTTAATCTTATGATAATTTATTATTTTGAATGAGTAAAATTAATTTTATTTTAAGCAAGGCCAAATTACAAAAGTGCAAAAATATTGTATTCAGAGAAATATATAAAAATTATAAATTAATTACTTTAACACATAAAAATACATCTCAGTATTTACTTCAAATTATACAAAATAAAAAATATAAACTAAATTTAAAAATATAAATAAAATTAAATAAATTAAAACCTAGTTAAATTTTTTTTAGCAATTTTAATGAGGGTGTAACATTTTGCATATGATTCTGCCGACCCACATGGGGCAGATTCAGAATTCTTATGCAGACAAAGACAAAAAAATATCAAACTCTTTACTACATGAGCAGTTATTTAAAACAAGTAATAATTTCTGTGTATCAAAGATATTTTTTGAATGAAAAAATTATCTTGTAAGGATATATGCACACACGTACATACAACACATGACAGTGGCACAACAAGAAAATAGTTTTTATGGAGAGGGAGAGGGGCATAATAGGGAAAAAATCCCATCACTTTGATTGATTTGATTTGCTCATTGAATCTCACAATTTAGAAACTTGTAATTTTAAAAACACAATTTTATACTGTCTTTCAAGACGTTAGCGGAAAGAACGATACACGGGACTCCGCAGAAATTTGTAGAAATTGAAGCCATAAAACATGATTAGTGGCCCTATTTATTGACCTTAGGGGTAAGGAATGGAGCTACAGGGGATGCACAAACCATGTTTTTCCTTTCTTTTTTTGAAAAAAAAGTAGGTATCACTTCCTCCCCCCCTCCAATTTTTTGAAATTGCAGTTCCAAAAACGCAATATTGTAGACAAACTTTGAAGATTTTTACAAGAAGGGGTTTGTGAGCTCTCCCCTGGATTTTTTTTAAAAACTGAAATCCTAAAAACTAATGCACAATATTCTATGATATTATGAGGAGGTGTTCAGAGACTATTCCACTTAAATTTTTCATAATTGGCTGTTTAATAAAACCTATTTTTTGATGATATTAAAGAGGGCGGTTCAGGGGCCCTTGTCCGAATATTTTTGGGATTTGAAGTCTCAAATATCCAATTGTAGGACCATATTTGGTGACATTATTAGGGACAGCAATCTTTCAAAATTGAAGCTTCAAAAATGCAATTTTAAGCAATTTTCGAACTCAAAATTTTAGGCGATGTTGCAAGGTATTCGGGAGTAGGACTGTCAAACAAGCCCCCAGTATTCGATGCTGCACCAAAACCTTAAGAAGATATGTTACAAATAAAATTTGTGTAAGAGAGTGCACAAAAGGCAAATTAGTAAAATTTCTGTAACATAACAAAAAATGATTGGAATGTGTGACAGGAACTTTTCACAAATACGACATTTTTAGACAAATAAAAGTAAAAAAAAAATTATTATTTCAGTACAAAAACAATAGAAGTAGGATATTTTCTCTTTTTATTAGAATTTTATAAATATATCCCTGTTTGTGAAGACACAACTAAACATACTAACAGAGCAGAATTTGCATTTGGAGAACAAAAACTGGTTTGGGACTGGACAGAACAGATGGTTTTACGTCCAAAACCGTCTGAAACTGTCCGAAAGAGTATTAAGCTGTTCAAGGGGGTTCAATCTACTCAATTTTTATTTACTGCAATATTATTAGCAGAGTATAAATACAAATTACTTGTAACCAATATTTTCTTCTAAAATTTAATTAAAAAAAGTTTACATAATTTATTTATTTATTAACTTTTTTTTTAATGCCAGTTTAACTTAATTACATAAAAACTTCCAAACATAAGAATTATACATCTTTTTCAGGGACAATCATACCTTTCACAGTTTGGGAAGTCCTTTGAGCTTACCATTTTCTTGAAGGGATCTATTGATCAAAGAGCCGAAAAGAAAAGGATAAGATAATAAAACTTTTGTTCCCTCCCTCCCCCACTACTCAAATTTACTACAACATTATTACATCTTCATTTTGTATCAATTCATGTCTTAAACAAGATAATGAATGGCAATGTAAATGTAAATTTAAAAGGTTTGACTATATTTCTAAAACCTATGTAGATTTTCTAAACAATTTCAAAAATTACCAAAAGTGTTAGTGCTTATAGATGCAAGAGCTCCAAAATCTGGTTGGCCAAACAAACCAGTGCCAGAGGTAGGTGTGGATGTTCTAAACTGTCCTCCTGTGTTTGGAGTAGAAACACCAAATGTAGATGCTCCAAAAACATAACTAGTTGCAGGTTTGACACCAAAAGCAGTTGTGTCTACAAATATAAGTTGATAAAAGAATTTAAAGAAACAGATTAATAATAGCAATTTTTGTATGCAGATAAAGGTAACTTGTGCTCTACTTACAAGTTTTAGCATACTTTGTATTAAGCTGTTAAAAGGGGTTTAATCTAATCAATTTTTATTTACTGCAATATTAGCAGAGTGTAAATATAAATTACTTGTAACCAATATTTTCTCTAAAAATTTAATTAAAAAAAGTTTACATAATTTATTAATTTATTTTTAAATGCCAGTAACTCAATTACATAAAAACTTCCAAACATAAGAATTATACATCTATGTCAGAAACAACCAACCTTTCACAGTTTAGGAAGTCCTTTGAGCTTACCATTTTCTTGAAGGGATCTATTGATCAAAGAGCCGAAAAAAAAAAAGGATAAGATAATAAAACTTTTATTCCCTCCCCCCCTACTCAAATTTACTACAACATTATTACATCTTTATTTTGTACCAATTCATGTCTTAAATAAGGTAATGTAACTAATAGAGCTTTATTGGTTTTCTGAACTATATTCTATGAACAATAAATAAAATCAATATTTTAAATTATAACGAACTAGAGGCCTGTCCTGAACTTGCTCGGGTTGAAAAAATTATGCGTCTTAAATACACATTCAGCCGATTTTTTTGTTTTAAAATATCATGGTATACATGTTATCATGGTATACTCCTACATACACTTTTTGTTTTGTTTTTATGAGGTTTTGAAAGAAATTGATTAACGTCATTTCCTAATCAAGAGAGACCAACCTTTACTTCTCTGTGAACAATATAATCTTCCCATATTTAACTTTGTACGTTGTTTTGATGATGGTGATGGCATATGAAATTTTTATTGGAAATTGCAATTACTTATATTAGAAATGGAAATGTGCAAGGATCATGGGATTTGCAGAAATATTACCGACTGATCTGCTGTTTATCCAGTAAGAATAATATGGTAAATCATATTAGTCCATATTGATTTTACTTGGGGTCCAGTTCCATTGCATACATAAGACAAATTAAAGTTTAGCAACAAAACTATTGGAATACCGCCTTTAATTTTAATAGAATGAATATGGACTCTTAAAAGTATTCTTAAGATACTAAGATCATTTAGAGTCCCTAAAAGGAGACAACGTTAAACAGGTTTAAAGTACATCTGCACGCGTTTATCAAGGGAACCACAAGAATAGTTTGGTAAGAGTCACCAGCAAATGCGAAGATGACACCTCTCAATATTGTTTTCATCTTTTAGTTCGTTTAGAATCCACAGCTTCTATATACAAACTGGCTTATCGAACATCCATAATACATTATGCAGCAGACCTTTTGAGGACGCTATCCAAATGGCCCATTTTTTTCTTATGAAACATAGTCTTTCTGAAGGGAGCCATTCAAAGTAGTTTAAACCTGGAGATGTTGGTTTTTTGACCACTAAGAAAAATTGCTGCAATTAAGTAAAAAAAAAAAAACTACAAACACATCCTTAGTTTGCCTGTTGATTTTGGTTAAATTTATTAAACATTTTTTCAGTTCCACCGGGTATGCCGATTAACAAAAAGAAATGTTTTACGACTATTTTATACATATTTATCTACTTATATTTTTGCACTAAAACCCCTTTTAATAATTCATTCTTTCATAAAATTCAGATTCTATAAAAAAAAAATCCATCGACCAGGACAAAGAGATTCCAGGAGGCAGTGCTCGGAGCAGCGTCTGCAGGAGGCCGGTGGGTGGTGGTGCTGGTGTCCCTGGTTCAAGCTGAAAAAAGCACGGACCTCAAAAACGGTCAAGTGAGAACAATAAGCAATTGTGATTTCTCAAAAAAAAAAACTGACGCTTCAATTAATTAAATAGCTTGCAGAACCCTTGTCAAAGTTCCAGGGAACTTCAGGGTTCTATGGAATCCAGGTTGAAGACCTCTGATCAAGTTCAAAGATTTGAAGCAAGCATGACTGTTGTTGCTCACATTTGGTTTCTATTCTTCACATTTGCTTTCTTTTTATTTGCTTAAAGTAATTCATGAAAAACAAAAAACAAATTTATATTGGGGAAAATGGTGGGAGTTAGGATTTGATTTGCAAAAACGTATAAAAATCATTGGAAAAAACATCAACCCATATGATTTAAAAGGCTTGACTACATTTCTAAAACCTATGTATACTTTCTAAACAATTTCAAAAATTACCTAAAGTGTTAGTGCTTATAGATGCAGGAGCTCCAAAACCTGTAGACGGTTGGCCAAACAAACCAGTGCCAGAGGTAGGATGTTTCAAAAAGAGAGGTGTGGATGTTTCAAACAGTCCTTCTGTGTTTGGAGTAGAAACAGCTAATGTAGATGCTCCAAAAACATTATTAGTTGCAGGTTCAGCACCAAAATCAGTTGTGTCTACAAATATAAGTTGATAAAAGAATTTAAAGAAATGAATTAATAATAACAATTTTTGTATGCAGATAAGGGTTACTTGTGCTCTACTTACAAGTTTTAGCATACTTTGTTTGGAAGCATCATAACTTACAGGTAAAAACTAAGATTGCATTTCAAAGTGCAGTAGAACTCCAATTATGCAAATCAATTTGGACTGGATCATATTTGGATAATTTGACTTCCTCATGAAAAAAGTTTCCATTTTGATTAAATAATTCCTGTATGTTTAAAATAGAGAAATAAACTATTTTGAAAGAAAAAGAGCTCGTAATTAATTAAATGAAAAGGTCCGTACCTTACACGAAAGTCATTGAATATCCTTGTCTAAGTACACTGTTCGACAAATTTCCTGGTAGGAATAGCACATTGACAGAATCATCATTTTCAAAATTGCAGTATGTTTCTGTCCTCATTTCCTCCTTCCCCCTTTCCCCAAAAAATTCTCTCAGATAGTAGAAGTCCCAGTAGCAGAAACTTTCTATCCTGTCTGCGACACTATTTTGGGCAGTTGAAAATAATCTGCAGCATTATTATCAGTTTTATTTTGAGTTTTTGTAAAATACACAAGTAAAGGTCAAGACTCAGAAATTTTCCAACTGGCCAGTGGTCGTTAGACCTGAAAAACCTAGTGGCCAATATTGTCGCCAAGTTTTAAAGTATAAAAAAAGAGGGTGGGGGGGGGGGGGGCAGTTTTTTCACTACTTTCATAAAAATAAATAGAACTCTGCGCACTATGAAAAGCAATTATTCAATACATACATATTTAAGTGTGGAAAATTTAAGTTAAAATATTTTGATGAATAAATAAGTTAATAAATGAGAAGTTGCAGTAAACTGCATTTTAGATGAATGTTTCAGTTTGTAGCAAAGCTTCCAAAGTAAATGCAATTGTGCAGGTAATAATTTACATTTTTTATGAAAATCATTTAAAAAGAAACATGATTTATTGTACATTTTATGTAATCTTCAATAGTTTGAATTGAGGTAAATGTCAAATTCTGTTTTTGGAAACTTAGGAAAGTAATAGTCTCGTCTATTTCAATCTTGCAAATGACAGAACATGGCCTCTACATGAAAAATTCATGATTCTAAATATATTTTTGAATTTGTTACATAAAAGTAGAAATAAATTCAAAATCCTTAAAAAACTACGATTTAGATGAAATAGTCAGTTTTTAGCACTTTAGTCTCTAAAGCAATGAAGGTAAGATATTATTCTAAGATAAAATTTTACACTTTATAAGACAATAATTAAGAATTATCTGAAAAAATGGCACATTTTGCATAATTTTCAACAGTTTGCATTGCAATAAACATCCAATTCCGTTTATGAAAACGTAGGCACTTAAAGTGTCTTGCGTACCAACATCTTGGGAATGACCAAACATGGTGACAACGCCGAAAATTAAGATATAAATTTTTGAATTTTTTGCGAAAAAATAATTTAAAAATAAAAATCCTCATGAGGTTACATTTTAGTTGAAAAGCTTTTAGCACTTTTGCGTCCACAGCGATCAAGATAAGATGAAATTTTAAATTTAAAACTTTTCATTCCTCAAGAAAATTACTTTAAAAATTAAAAATATAAGAAAACAATTTGCTGCACATTGTAAGTTATTTTCATCAGTTTGCAATTAAATAAAACATCCAATTCTGCTTTGTTTTTGAAAACTTAGGCACTTAAGCATCTTTTGTTCTTCGATTTTGTGAATGACAAAATATGGCGACTATGTTCCTAGCTGAAATGCTGAAAGCATCCATTGCCTTTCCGGCCAAAAAACGATCTTTAAACGATCTTTGGCAAGTTGTGTTTATTTTTTTTTTTTGTCTTTTATTTATTTATTTTTCTTTCTTTTTGTTCTTTTATAAAATTGTCTGCAGGTCGCTGAAAAATCTGCGACGCACGTCTCGCATCTTGCAGTTTCTGCTACTGGGGTAGGAGTTTGGATAATTAGAGTTTACTGTATTTACATTTCTTTTAAAAGTAAAGATACATTTTCAGTTGTTTTAACAGATAGTATATAAAATAGAAGCCAGGAATACTGTAAAAGCCCGAATTTCGGGTTTGTCAATGAAATTCCCCAAAGTTTAAAAGTAGGACACAATAATTCAAAGATCATGTGTGGCAGTGAGAAGCAAAAGAATGTAAGTGGACTTCTTTAAATTTCGTGAAAAACGCATTTGAAGTTCAGATCTAAGCATGATTGTTTTTCTAAATCCATGCTGCATTGCAGAAACTACCAGGGCTTCTAGTGCTATTGCTTGCACGAACACAGAGGAGATATTCTCCCATCATTTGTACTAGTTATCTCAAAATTTTTAATTTGGCACCAACATAATTTTGTTCCTCACTGCCTTGGGTATTAGGGTGGGCCGAAAAAACTCATTTTTTTAATTTGGAAGTTGTAATAGCGCGGAAAAGTTGAGAATTACAAAAGAAAAAAAGAATTATGGAAATCGATTGACATCTTCCGTTCCCACATGCGGCCTAAATATCGACAAAATATGAAAAAAAAAAACATTTTTGAGATTTTTAAAAATTTCTTAATTAGATGTTTTCCTAATGTAATAGTTTGTAATGTCTTTAAACAGAGCTTCAAAACATTGTGTTTAAATTTGGTTTTGATCAGCTAATATCTTTTGTTCACGCATGGGCCCCATTTTGCACCTAAGTATTGCACATATAACAACATTCCTTTGAGTTATAAATGGAACTGAAATTAGTTATCTTGATAGTGTTGTGAATTTCCTTTCATAACTCTACCAACTGTTTCGTAAGAAAGTTTTTATGTAATAGAGTTATTGGCAATTTTTTTAAGTAAAATATTTTTAAATGAACATTTGAGAAAAATATTATCAAGTACTTATTAATCAAACCTTATTAACATATATATTTATGCTTTACAAATATTGCTGTAAATACGAATTGATTAAATTACACTGATTACACCCCTTGAGCTTTAGCATACTTTTGGACAGTTTAAGACACTATCTGACACTTTTGGACAGTGTCGGATGGTAAAAACCACCTGTCCTGTCCTAAACCAGTTTTGGACAGTCCAAAACCCAACCCTGGGTTTTCGCAATAAATTAACTTGTGTTCACGTGCTACTGTTAATTAATAATTGCATATGAAATAAAAATCCTCCCATTCATATTTTTACTGTGAATTGTGTATTTTATGCTTGTCTATATTTCAGGCACAGGAAGTAAGTTCACTTATACTGCAAGAACTTGTGATGAAAGTTAAAAGCAACAAATTTTTATTCATCTCGAAATTATACACAAATGTAGCTGCAATGCATACCTTATTGCTCTATATTATCTTCATCTGACCTAAAACTTTGGGCAAAAATAGGAAAATATTTCAAAGAATATAACCAATTTCAAAGGGGGAAAAAAAGGCTAGGTGTTGTACCATAAAACTAGATCATCTCAATCCAATAAAAGAATAGCACACTATTTTTATCAAGTAAAACAGACTACCAGGTTGGAGAAATTGGGTTGTCATACTGGCAATTTATTGCTTTTTTTCCATTAAAAGAAAAAAAAAATTGATAGTGAATTTTTTTCTTAAAATTAACTTTTTAGTAAATTTGCAAGAAAAAAAACGACTTTACTGACTAAATTCTGAAAATACTGACAAATTTTTTAAATGCTGAATTTTACTGACCAGTTTTATGACCTGACACATTTGAAATAATTAATAAATCATCAACCAAACAAAGTTCGATTTTTAAAAGTTACATACAGTGAAACACGTTTAACACAAAAACTCTAAACATAAAATTGGTTAATGTGAAGTTATATAGTGATCCGGACAGAATACTGTGCAATTTAATACAGATCTTTTAACATGAAAAACTATTTCAGTCCCTTAAGCTCACTGCTAACATTTTCCACCATAGTCGAACCTGTATATCGCAAAATTCACAGGGCTATGATAATTATTTTGCGTTAACTTGAGTTCATCTTATCTGATAAATTATTTAAGTGATTGTTGACTTGCAGGATCAAACTAATATTTCTTGTAAGGCGATATTTCACGTTGAGCAATTCGCGTTAACGAGATTGACTGTATATATTTAAGACATCAAAGAGCAATTTCAAAAAGTTTATATAAACACTTGAGCTCATAGGTTTTTTTTAGTTTAACATGGAATCTCTAATAGTGAACTTTTCTCATGATTGCAAAGATGAGTAAATTTATTAAAAATAAATAAATAAAAATAAAACAAAAAATAAAATAAAATCCAAGCTGTTAAAGCACAAAAATATTATGTGCAAGGGTTTTGAGGCTATAAAGGGGATCTCTTTTTCATTATTGAAAAAGCTTTCAATTTCTGTCACTCAACCATCACCAAAGTTGCAGGCGATATTTCAAAACAATTTTGCACTTCGATAATATTGAACTTTCCTGAACAACTACATGGCCTGATGCAAAGTAATGAGCCTCACGTTATACTGATGCATTCACACCCTGCAGCTCACTCCGCTTGACAGTAATGGTGGTTGTTAACTTTACAGTGCAACGCAGGTCAGTTGCCTCCAAGCTTTCATAGCAGTGCCATCAGCTTTAACAGTAACCCCTATACAGTGGTGCATGACACGGCGATTTGGAAAGTTCGTCAGAGCAATGCAAAGAGATCAAATTTTGCGTCCGGTTTCCTTCCTAAATGCTCACATTGCTTCAACAGAAGTTTAAGTGTATGTCACATTTGCAAGTAGAAAAGTGGAACGAGGCCTTTCGTAAGGCCGGGAAGTGGTGACTGACAAACCGCAGTCTGAAGGCCAATCTTTGACCTGTACTGATGTGAATTTACAACAAGTGTGTGAATTTTTGAACATGGGCTATTGTCCGAGTCTCTACCAAGTAGCAAAAGCCCTGGACTTATCGGAGACAACGGTGCAATGAATTATTACGGAGAAGTTGCACATGTGGAAAGTCAGCATGAAATTTGTGCCGACAGTTCTGACTGAAAAAGGTCCGAGTGAACACTCCTGTGATGCACTATCCCTCCTACAGTCCGGGCTTGTTACCTCCTGACTTCTTGTTTCCACTATTAAGAACCACCCGCTGAAAAGGGAACGTTTCGACTCCATCAAGGACATCCAAGCTCAGGTCAAGGTAGCCCTTGCAGATATCTCAAAACAGGATTTCTGGGATGCCTTTGAGTCATGGAAAAGTTTCCTACAGCAGTACTTTGTTGCAGAAGGTACCTATTTTTAAGACAATATTAGGCAGTTGTACTTATCAGCTCAATAAATCTGTCTTTTTAAATGAAGGCTCATTACTTTTGGATCAGACCATGTACAATCATTTTTATTTTTGAACAAAAAACCAGTTGAACACTGTTCATGTATTAATTTTAATTAACTAAATGTTCAGGGAATGACCAAATTAGTTTTATTGCCAGTAAGTACTTAATTGGAAATATATTAGACATTATTTGAGAAATACATAATCTATTACACTGCTCAACATTGAAAATGCAACACCAAGAAGGAGTGTTCAGAAATTTATGCAAATTTTAGAGTAGACGTACATCACTGAGCTATGTAAATGATGCGAAATGTGCAACTCTCCAACGCATGTGAAGTAAGATATAAGGGAAGGAACTTGCAGAATGGGCAATATTAGTGTCGTTATTTCTGACTGGAGAATTATCGAAGAAATTTTGTTTTCGCCTTGGAGGATACCTGTAACACAAGAGAATGCCAGGCCACCGTCAACGAAGGCGCTTGCAGCAGATAGACGATTTTACGAGGGGTATGGTGATCGGACTGAGAAGGGGAGGATGGTCCGTACATCAAATTGCAGCCGATACCCACATGGATGAGAGTACGGTCCATCGGCTGTGCCGAAAACGGTTGGAACAAGGAAATGTGGCAAGATTGAGGGGTGCAGGGGCAGCCAGAGTGACGTCAGATTGCGTGGATCGATGCATCCACCGACAAGCTGTAGCAGACACACAAGTCACTTGTTCCTCGATTCTGCAGCAGGTGCAAGATACCCTTAATTTTCCCGTGTCAACCAGAACCATTTCCCGTCGGTTGGTCACATGTGGTCTGCACTCAGGGTGTCCGCTAAGAAGACTGCCATTGACCCCACAACATAGACAGCAATGTTTAATATGGTGCCGGACTAGAGCAACGTGGATGACAGAATGGCGAAATGTCCTGTTCTCAGATGAATCTCGCTTCTGTTTATCCAGTGATAGTCGCCGCATACGTGTGGCGCGTCGAAGTGGAGACAGATCTAATCCGGCAGTAACTGTGGAACGTCCCATCGCACGACAATGTGGCTTAATGGTTTGGGGAGCAATTGCGTACAATTCCATATCACCTCTAGTTCGTATTCAAGGCACTATGACGGCCCAATGATACTTGGATAATGTGCTGTGGCCAGTGGCAATCCCTTGCTTTCAAGGGCTACCTAATGCAATTTTTCAGCAGGATAACGCCCGAGCACACAGTGCTTGCATCTGCCAAGATGCTATCCAAGGCTCACAGATGCTTCCCCGGCCATCATACTCTCATGACCTGTCACCAATGGAACATGTGTGGGATGTGATTGGACGCCGTTTACAGACTCTGTCCCTGCCTTGTTCAGAAGACGAACAGTGGCAAATGGTTGAAAGGGAATGGAGAGCCATCCCTCAGGACACCATCTGCACTCTTATTGAATCTATGTCTAGACGTGTTTCTTCGTGTATCGCTGTCCGGGGTGGTCCTACATCCTACTGAGCCCACGCCATTCTCGCTTTGTATTCTGCCTACCATTTTGAAATTAAGATCATTTATTATTTCTTGTTATCTCTGTCTTTTTTTTCCAAATTTTATCACTTTGTGACCAATCCTTCTTGGTGTTGCATTTTCAATGTCGAGCAGTGTATTTAATTTCATAGCACTAAATTTCAAATTTCTCATTATTGGCTTACAAAAGAATCAAAATAACTTACTTCCTGCAAAAGCAGATACTGTTCCAAAAGGATTATTTTCAAACATTATGCGTGGCTATATCTAAACAGAAATGAAAGTATCAATATTAATAATAATCTCAAGTTGATGATTTAAACATTCTGTTTAACAATAAAAAACTTTTGAGATCCTAGAACAGCCAGAAACGTACAAAATCTTTATTCTTTACAAGAAACAAAATATTTATAGCAGTAAGTTACCGCCCTTAGCCAGAACTAAGTCAGAACGTGTTGCAATAAACTTGTTGCCCAGCAGGCTTGGAGTAATACGTAATTGTAAACTGCGTAATCAATTACATTTTTGTGTAATCATAATCTGGCAATGAGACACTTGTAATCGTAATCTTATTCAACTGTTTCATGTATAATCGTAACTGTAATCTAAATTTCAAAAATTGTAATTTAGCCTTGTAATTGTGCAATCCTGACTTTCTGCAAGTGAAAACTTGTTAGCTGAGATTTTACAATGGTATAAAGGAGATGGGATCCACACAGAGGAGAAGACTTCATTAGAAACGTAAAAGGTATGTTTATATTGTACGTAAGGATGGCCTTTAGGTGCTGCTGTTGATTGTCAAATGAGGATCATAAACGAGCTGTATGATGAGTCTTTTGTACCCTGTAGGTGCCATTGATGGGGACCCTACAGGAACGCAGGGAGGAACGTCTCCGTCTCCTGGGCTTTTAAGGATTGGTCATCAATTTTCCTTCTCATCACTCAATGACAGGCAAACAAGCAAAGCTACCGCCTTGGAAAGAGAACAATAGGAACAGTACTAGCATATGTTTTCGGTTCGAGAAAGTTTTGAAAAACAGTTAAATGCCTTTTGGTGTTTTTTTTTTAACTTTCATTCACAGAAAACGTGTCCCCAAAACTGCCATCAATAAAAAAAAAAAAAAACTGTTCGTATTTTTGGAAAATCCTGCCCACACTTCCAAAAGTAATAATTCTTTCATAAAAGAGAAAATTGAAAGCGAACTAAAAGCTTACAAGCTTACGAAACCAGCGGATATTGATCCGCTAAAATACTGGGGATCAAGCATTCATGTGTACCCATTGCTTAGTAAAATTGCACCTTTGCGCACCCTCTGCTCTGGTTGAGCGTTTGTTCTGCATTGCTGGAAAATTTTAGCCTTTTCAGAGAATGAAACTTAACAGTTTTAAAGCATTGTTGACAATGAAATGCAATAAAAGATTATTTTAAATGCAGTATATTTTTGAACATTTGCTTTCACATCATTTGCTTATACTGTCTGAATTTATTTTAATACAGTAAAATCCCTCTAATGCGGACACTAACAGGATATTTTTTTTGTCCGCAATAGAGAGGTGTTCGCAGGACAGGGGTTTAATAATGTTATTTGCATTGGAACTGGGAATTAAAAATTTTACACATAAGAGGGATGTCCGCTTTTGAGGGGGACCCTGCCAGGGGGGGGGGGTTACTGTACCATGCATGTTTTACAAATTCTGTATTAAAAAAAGTTTTTTTTCTCAACAATTGGGCTGAATTAAATAGTATTATATTAAGTTATAGAGAATATAGAAATACAGAATGTAAATTTTAGAAACCGTAACCTCTAAAATTTTGGTTGTATGCAAAATAACAATGAATATTTAAATCATGTACAATATGTATTGGGAAAGCCATTTAGATATAGGATATCTAATTACCTTTGTAGGATACATTGTCAAAATATTTATGTAGCATTTAAATGCACAATCAAAAACCATAATTTTTTCAACTATGATGTAGTTACTGCAAATGAGCAATGAGAATAATGCGTGTATAATGAGAATTAATATGCATGTATTTTTTTCCCATGAGTCTGTAATCCTAATCAAAATCTTAATCGGCACATCATAATTGTAACCAATTACATTTTTTAAATAATCTAATCATTACTGTAATCCTAATTACCTTTTGGCATAGGATTATAATCGTAATCTCCTATTTGTCAAGCTTGTAATCGTAATCTATTACATTCTTTCATAATCGACTCTAAGAACCTGCTGCCCGGTTATCACAGTGATAACCAGGCTGTCTGCTGTATTGCAACAAGCTACATATTGTTATAAAAATGTGTGTAACCGACTACAGCGTTTTATGTATGTTCTCATTAGAATTATAACTTGCTATATACATTGCTAGATAATATAGCTTGCGCAAATACATTTGTTACTGTGCTGGTATGTTTGCTGCAGATATGTGCTTCCCCTGATAATTGTGAATTGATATCAGTGTTAAACAATGAAAAGGTAGATAAATTTAAAAAGTTTTGTTTTTATGCATACAGGGTTGAAAGCAAATGGCATTCTCACTAAGTATTTTACCTACTCATTGTGTTGATTTTCCCACCTGGGAATAAAGAATATGTATTCATCTTTCAAATGCACTCAGTTCAAATGCGATTCAGAAGAAATGTGATAAACGCCATGAGGAAAAAAGAAGAAAAATTCTAAAACTCGGTGCAACCAAATATTTCTCTAAAAAAGGTGTGGCTGGGAGTCACACATTAAAATTATCAAGTCATGGTCACTTAAAATCATTTCAGTTCTTTGTATGGAACAGGGTTTCCGCGACGGTCGCATTTTGCGTATAATGCGAAAACACTATCTGAATTGCGAAAATAAAGCAATGCATTTTTGCTTTTTTGCTCAAATAAAAAATAAATTAATTAAAAGAAAAAGAAGAAATCTCTGATCCTAGAAAGGAAGCATGTATGGCGGTAATCAACTTAATCTTTTTTAAATCTTAGTTAAGATGTTTAAACTACAATTAAGTTCAATAACTATTAGTCTTATCTAGCATTATGTCCCCCCAAAAACTGCTTTATTAGGAGGAGGAAGAGACTGCAACGTTCTAAACATCAATCGTGTTTTCTTTTTTTATTTTATGTTTTAAAAAAATAGCTGTTGTACTTATTTCTTCAAAGATGTCACAGATGAAATATGAATTTTATTTTCAACTGGAGATGAAACACACTGAGGCATATATAAATACAGTGAAACCTGTGTAAGTTGACCACTTGCGGTGCAGTACTTTGGTGGTCAACTTAGACAGGTGGTCAACTTATAAAGGGGGTAATTTTTTTTTTTTTTTTTTTGTTATGTCTTGCACCATGTATTCATGTTTTGACTAATTGACTTACTCTTTCCGTTCAACTCACTTTCATTGTTTAACATTACTTTGAAACAATAATTTAAAATGTTATTCAAATATTTTTAGAGGTTATTTTCTCAGAATAAGGTATAATGTGTCATGTAAATTTAAAATTTCAGTAAATTGATCAAAAAAAAAATCATTTTTTATAAAATGTTATTTGATATTAATAGTTCCTAAAAATTCATAGCTAATCAAAAATAACAAATTTTTCGATAATTTTTTTTTCTCATATACATTTAATACATTTATAACCATGATGATCTCCTTTTCAACAAAATAACTCCTTATTGAAGTTTGGCGCTCTTATTAGACACTAGTTTTGGAAATATGTTAGCGAATTTTCTCTGGATTTCTCCCTTTTCAATTAATCTTAATATTTCATACTTTTTATCAATCTCAAGTTCAACTAATTTTCTTTTTGAAGCCATTTTATGTAAAACTATAACACAAAGAGCAACAAGCTGGACCCTCATCTCTAAAAGGCAGTTGAAAATGAAAATGTCCTCTTTCTTTATTCCTTGTACCAGAAATACTGCAATGCAAGTAACTTTTACTCTAACACAATTCCAGTGTTGCCAAAAAATATTGCAACTGAAAAAAATACTTTGTACTTTTCTACTGACACATGTTTTCATTGAACAGAGAGTACAAAAGGCAAACTCAAATAGAACAAGAAAAGAAAAACAAGTTTGGAGAATCTGGTTCTTAGTAATTTTCCGATGTGGTTAAACTTACAAGGAGGTTTATTTATGCTGCTGTTTTATTTAGTTGGTAAAATGCTGGTCTGGCATCAAAAATATTCTTGGAAAGCTATAAAAATAATAATAATAATAAAATAAAATAATTTGCTAAATTAAGTTTAAAAAAATAAACCAAGTGGTCAACTTACAAAGGGTTTTTTACAATACTCCAAACCAAATTTGGGGTACATTAGTGGTCAAGATAGACAGGTGTTCAAGATAGAAAGGTGGTCAAGTTACAGAGGTTTTCCTTCATTATACAAGATAGGACTAATTATGTTCCTGACAAAAGCGGTCAACATAGACAGGTGGTCAACTTACAAAGGTGGTCAACTTTACAGGTTTTACTGTATATGAGAATGTGTAACATTTTAGCATTTTGCTAACATTTTCCCCTCAATTTTAGCTTTTCTGCTAAAGAACTTTTGAACGCAGCTTAAACCCTGGTATGGAATAAAAATATAATCAAATAAAAGTATCAACTAAAATAACCCACGATCATTTTGACTGTTGTTGGTCATTCTAGGTGTATTTGAAATTTGTAGAAAAAAAGTAAGATAAATGTATCAATTGTTTTGCAGAGATGTTAATCAATATTTGACTAGTTTGACTGGTCTAGTGGTAATTAGTGTAAGAATAACACTAAAATGAGGTTCAACATTTGTCTGTTTGAATTGCTCACAGCAGACTTTGTCGTTGTCCTGATTTTCCCCCCATAAAAATATTTCGTCCTAATTTTTAAATTTTTTTGTTCTGATTTTCGTAAAAAATCAACTTTATGGCTTCAGTTTTTCAGTTTGTCTCTAGGGGAAAAGTGGCCTTTATTTTTCCCGGTTCTTAATCTTAACTTCAAAAGGGAAAATTAGTGATGCACTGATTAAACAGCAGTTATTGGTAATCCATCACTTTGCTGATTAACCTACCCACCGATGTTAGCTGATTAATAAGTAGAAACATTTTTGTATTAAAAGTGTGATTGGTTAGAGAATGTAACTATGCTTACTGAATTTTTGCTGATTAATCGATAGAATATTTTTGCTATTGAAATTACTTTTGCTGAGAACAGGTTCTACTATAAGATGTATCCAGACTATCTAACATTTTAAACTGTTTTCAACCCCATGTGTGATGATTTTGATTTTACAGATTCTTTGTTTTATTTCTTCCCCGGTCCTATGGAATACAGTAGTTTATTGATACTTTAAGTTTGCTTAACAATTTTTTTTTTTTTTTTTTTGTCGCACAGCGTAGGAAATAAGCGGTACCTACTGCATCACAGTTTGAGATTCAAACGTATGAAACACAAAATAATATCATAAATAGCATCGAAAATTTAGTGATAAAAAAATAACTGCATTTTTTAATGGTTTTAGATGACTATTTTCATCAATAAACAGGGTACCAATAATTTTAAATTTTTTTAATGTTATAAATGTAATTTTTTGAAATTTCCGTATCCTAATTCTCATTGCTCAAAACTTATTAATGCACATTAAATATTACATTTCTTAAAACTTGTTTGTTTTCTTATTGAAAATGTATTTTACAGAATTGCTCCACAACATCAAAATTTAACCCCCTTGCGGTTGGACAGACCCAGAATTACATATTTAATGGACGAGATATCCCAACACATCTGCACAGAAAATCTGTCGTACATTTCACAGGATTATTCACCAGTGGCGCTTTTACAGGAGGAATTAACGGAAGTAGTTAAGTTACCATTCTCTGGAATTGCATGGGTTTATTTTGTTCCTTTTTTTCTCAAATTTTAAGAAAACAAGAACGTATTGTTTTATTTGACTTATTTTTTTTCTTTTTTACAAAAGTTTTAAGTATGAAAAAAAGTCTGAATCTCTTAATAGTATGGCTAAGAACAAACAAAGCACTACAACCTCAGCACAACCAATAAATTTTTCTTTCTCTCATAATTTGACACTTGTGCGATACTATAGTACGTGTCTCATATTCCAAAAATGAGATTGCTCTCCTTCAAAAGACTAAGGCCTCCGAAAATAACCCCCTGAATTTCAATGATACAGTCAGTACAGCCTTGCAATCCACAAAGTTAATGTTTAAAAGAATATCACACAAAAAATTTAGAATACATATCCTGATTAGAAATATTTTATTCCTATTTCATAATACTTTAAGAGTTTTCTTTTTGTAAGATATTTACATTTTTGAAATTTTCAATTTTAACTTGATAAAAATAATAGGTTTCAGCTTTAATAATAGAGTCTATTTTTGATTTTATAAAATGTATAAGTTAAAAATATTATAAGGTATTAAAATAGGAAAATGTACTCAGTGTAAAAAAGTGTTCATGTAACACGACACCACATTTCATCTTATAAAATTTAGGGAGAATTCTGATTAAAATTACTCAGTTTATCTGCATTAAAAAGTGCACCGTTATTCATGATGTCTTAAACGTCAAATGTGATCTGAATCATGCCTTTGTGTTAAAGTGGGTTTACCTTTTCATACCTGGTATAAAAAATAAAAAGAGTTACTGCCGGCTCATTCTAAAATTAATGCAACATTTGATGTTGGAGAGTTTAAGTCATAATACTAACCCACATTTTATTCCAAATTAAATATAAACATGAAAAATGATAGCTCCGAATACAATAAAGGTAACACTCCCCGGGACATAATGTCCCCCCCCCCCTCCATTATTCAAAGAACAAAAAAACTCATTAAGAAAAAATATAAGGCATTGTGTGTGAGCATTTATGTTAAAATCTTAGCAACATAGAGATAGTTCTTTAATTTTATAAGAAAGGATTGGAAGATAATTTAAGCTATGGTAAATAACAATGGATAAATTTTCAGTTTAAGCATCTACATTTTTAAGTTCCAAGATAATGTTTAAAAAAGTGTGCATATTTTTTATTCATTTTGAAAAATTATTTTTTCATTTTTTAAATGAACCTTTATTGTTAGAATGACTCTGCCATGACATTAACTTATGTAGGGTCAGGTCGGGTAAAATGGGTACAAAATAGCCTACTTTTGGATTTTGACTCAAACATTTTGTTTTTCTATATATATATATATTTGTTTTTTTAATGTATACATTACATATGTTGAGAGTAGAATTAAATGATTTTCACACATAATTTGATACATATTTATTTTTGAGAGGAGTGTTTATGACTATATGTTTTCTATATCCATTTTTCCCCACCCAGATGAAAATGGGTAGCCTGTGGGGTAAAATGGGTATTGAAATCTAAGAAGTGATAAAAAAGCATACTATTTGTTCAATGCAGTGTGATTATATAGACTTAAGAGTCAGTTAACAAAATTTAACTATTTAATTTTTAAAAAAAAGTGCAAACAGTAAATTTGTCAAAATATTAATAAGGTTTCTTTCAATGTATGATATGCATACTTGTCATTCTTTAAAAAAAGTAATGGCCTCTATTGTTAAATTGTGGCTCATTATTTTTTTTTATTTATTATTTGATGTTTTTCATGAAATCCATGTCGTCTATATCAGGAAAAATAAAAAAAATCCCCCATCTTAGATTTTTTAAACATATTTCATCTCATAATATTTCCCTCAACAGCCATATATTTGCCAACAAATTCTTTCTTGCTTGTTTCCTCTAAGTATAATATTTATACTCAGGCACCTGTGGTTAAACTTTGCTTCATAAGCATATTTTTAGCAGTTTCTATTCCAGATACTTCCTCTGAATAGAAACTTTCTTTTTCTACTATTTTTTATTTTCTTGTTTTAGAATTCATTATTTTTTTCACTTTCAACTCTTAGCCTTTCTAAAACATCTTTGTCAATACTTCCTGTATTTGCCAGCATACATTTAAGTTGTTTTAAATAACTCATGCAGGTAGCTGTCAAATCTGAAGTTCTTGTTGAAATCCCAATCCGTTGTTCAACCTTTGGGCTGTGTTTACGTGGATTTCAAGGTAAGACAATTTTGTTATAGGCAGGTACTGTCCCGTGGAAGGCTAATTATCGGAACTTGTTTTCCTAATTAGTTGAGGCAAAACCCCCTGCTTTTAGTTTTAGGTTTGAGCTCGAGTTTATTGTTTTTAGCTTAACAAGTGGTGCGTTTGCCCATTGTTACTCTATATTGCATGTACTGGAGCTTAAACATTCTCTTCTAGTTCATAGTTAAAATTTTGGTCTTTTGACCATAATTAATGAATCCTCCACGGCTGATGAGCTCTGGATTCATACTTTATCTATTCCTACTTAATAGCTGTTTGCATTTTTCCTTTTTATCATCATTTATTATTTATAATTTGTTTAATATTTGAAATTCTGATTGCTTAATTTATATTTACTTGACTTTTTAGTTTTGCTGCGTTGTGCATCTATGGGCTCTTGGTGTGGTCTTTTCAATATTTTTCACTTTTATTATTATTATTATTATATATATATATATATACACACATAACATCTACTGAGAAGGAACATTGGGCATCATTGAAAATAATTCTAAGAAAGAAAATTCCAAAAAAAAAAAATTACAATGCTGCCTCCTATTTGTTGAATCAATTAATCAAAATGTCCCCCCCTCCCCAAAAAAATTTTTTTTTGGAGGTCACAATGATTTTTGGTGATTTCCCATGTGAGCGACCGGGGGGGGGGGGGGCACAATTTCTTTCGTTCACCAGAGGCACTAGACTCCATACTTACGCTACTGCTGTTTAGATGTGGTCAAGCTGCAGCGATTGATTGATTTAGAGAAGAATTTTAATGATATCTGCCTCCAGATCATTTATTCACTAACCCAGACTGATGAGTTCTAATAAGAATAAAACTGCAGCCTCTGGAGGTGATAACAATGTTGTCTGGTGCATTACATGTAGTTCTGCCATAGCTTTGACTTTGGGGCAGTAACTTGATCTGCTAAATAATAGTTTAGGTTGTTGGCTCAGGGCGGTTTAGATTTTTTTAAAAATTCTACGTTAACTAGGCTGTGGTGTTATCCACCATAAGCCTTCTAACAGTCTAATAAAATTTTGCCAGGGCTGCTAAGAGATAACGGATACCTCTCGTCAGTACAGGCATTGACCCCCCCCCCCTACCCCAACTTATAAAATTACACTAATCCGATTCTAAGCCCCGGCTTAAGTTACCATGTAGGCTTACATGGCTTCTTGTCAGTCAGGTTTTGGATGTACAGCTACAAAGTTTCACGATAATTCAGACATTGCCTAGCTCTAACGTACCAACAAAGTAATTATTTGTCAACTGAGTGTTTAAATTGTTTTAAAAATGCATTTTGAAGAAGCTGCCCTCCTCCTTATTACTTTCTATATTTTGGAAGCTTTCTTACTTAAAAAGCATTTATTATAAACAGAGAGAATACTAATACTAAATGCACTAGGACATTTACGTATTGAAAAACTTGAAAGTTTTAAGCAACACAATGCATGGCAGTATTCAAAAATTATAGTAATGCTCATAATCAATATTAAAAAAACTATATTATAGAAGATACATAGTAATATTATCAGGGTTGCTATTTTGTCCACTTTTTTGTAAAAAGTCCGGGACGTCGGAAGAAACTGGACAAAATAAAAAAATAACCGATTATACATACATAAGTTTATTCTTATGGTGCAATAATATTAGCTCTTTATTCTAATACATTTTCTATTATGAATTAATCATTTAATTGAAATAGAATCATTAGCTTTAGAATTTCATAAATTTAAAAAAAAAAATTACACATTCATGCAGCTAATTTTAGATCATAATTTACTTAAAAGTATATAATAAAATTTAACAGTGTGAAGAAGCTATTGGACATGATTAGACTGTTATATACAATAGTAGAAAATAAACTCAATTGGAAAGTCAAATGAAATGCTTGGAGTCATACATACAAAAAAAAAAAAGATTTTTAGACTAAAAATATTTCTATAACCAGGGGTCTGGCCAGAGGATATTTGGGTCCGTTAACGGACCCTTCACAAAAATCCGATCAACCAAAACGGACCTTTCACAAAATCCCGATCAAACAAAACGGACCTTTCACAAAATCCCGATCAAACAAAACGGACCTTTCACAAAATCCCGATCAAACAAAACGGACCCTTCACAAAATTCTGATAACAAGATCGGATCTGTCACAAATTGTTTATTGAAAGAGCAAATTTGAAAGCAAAATAACGCATATTTCTGTGTATAAACCGATAATTTTTGGAACCTTTTTTAAAGTCAAATTAGAGGGATCAGCTTATACAAAATCGGCTAATTTTGAAAAAAAAAAGAAAAAATCGGCACTCTTGCGATGCTCCTGCAAGGGATAAATAATTGCTACTGCCAAATAAATGTAATGGTTGTTTGTTTTATCACAGCTAATTAGCAGCGGTGTTGTTGTAAACTTTTCTGAAAAGGCATTGGTAAGCACTTCTTTTCTCCGCTCATGATTTAATAAACAATAATAATATATATCTGCGAAATGAACTTAGAACGGCAAAGGGATAGTAAGGGTGAGGAAAAAATATGATCGCTTCAGATAGGGTTACCAACTTGAAAACTATCACCACTTAGCGTCTGGCGTTGAACCTTTATAATGACTTGATTGGAAAATATTCTCATCATTTTGTCGGCTGGTCAATATTTGCGTTTGGCTGGTCAATATTTGCGTTTTTACGGTACAGTACGGTGCGATGTTTAATTGTTATTTTAGGAGAAAATTATATGGGTTTTGATTTTTCGATGCTAACAAGGATGATTAACTTTAAATAAACTTTTAATTACCGTTTTTTTTTTCTTTAGATGTCTACATTTTGAAAAATGCAATCTTTTAACATCCGATATGAGAATCATATTTTGTTCATTTTTCCAGCTAACTTCGCTTTATTAGGATTCAAATAAATGAAAAGTCTCTTTATTTCTGTTAGAACTCTCATTTCATGTTTTTAAAGCAAAATTCCATTTTCTGTTATGAGTCAAAAATTAAAATGCTGAATAGATGGTTTATTTTATTATTATTTTTTTGGGTCAACTGTGTCCACAGATATTAATGATATGTTATCATAGGACTCTAAAATACAATTTAAAAATAATTTTATCAAAAATATTTCTTTTACAAGCCGTTTTATACTTTTGATGCCTTCACTTTGAGAATTGCGATCTCTTTGCATCCGCTATGGGAATCCGATTTTTCGAATTTTTGATGATTATTACGCTTTGTTAAGAGGTAAACAATTGAAATATCTTTTTATTTTTGTTAAAATCACGGAATTTATAAGTTTTAAACGAAATTCTGTGCTTTTTAAGAGTGTCTTGGGTCAAAAAGTTGAATGCTGAACCCTATTCTGAATTTTGTTTTATTTATTTATATTTTTGTTACAATTATTTTAAATATTGTACAGAAATATATCTAGTATAAAATTTTAACATAATGCAGAATGGTAGATAAATATTGATACTTGAAAGAGCGATGCACCCCCCCCCCCCGCCGCCAAATATCAGAAAAAAAATCCAGAATGATTTTTTTGTCATAGAAGAGGAAAACACTCAACTTTAAGTTTAATTGATGCAGTTTGTGCCATTTCTAAATTCTAAAATTTCGTTTTAACAAAAAAACTTTTTTTTTTTGCGAAATTTTTTGATTTTTCACAAAATTAATTCTATTTTCACAAAATTATTTGATTTTTCACAAAAAACGGACCCTGTGAAAAATCCTGGACAGACCCCTGATAACTGTTCTATTTTTCAAGTTTTTATTGATGTTACCCCATTAGTAAAATATTTATGTATTATGTAAAATATTTATGTATTAGCATATTTTATGGATATGATAATGTCATACAAATTAAGAAAAATTACTACTTTAGTAGGGTTGTGGGTACTCAGAACAGTGTACTGGAAGAGGCTATAATAGGCAAGAGGGTAGACAGCTTTAAAAGGACCATTAATCTTCATTGGGGACTAATAAACTGAATAGGAAAAGCCTAGTCAGAGCCTATTGCTGATCATCACAATTGTATTTGTATTGCAAGAACAGATTTCACTTCATGCCAACATTTCTTTTATTAATATCAAGTAGTTTCTTTTTTTTAAATATGATTTTTAATGTTTTGAAACTCCAACCTTTAAAAACTTTTTATTTCTACTTTTTAATTTTATAAATGCACTTATTATGGGCAATAAACTTCTATATCACAGATAAACATCTTAAAATTTACAGCTGATGTGCTTGTTTTATAAATGCTATCACATGCATTATAATTTATTTTAACAGTCATTTGATTTGTTAACACACTTACATTAACCTCAACTGATCTTACTTTTTTTTATTTTCACTTTTTAAATATTTTACAATCAATTGTTTGTATACATATTTATGTAGGGTCTGTTGGGGTAATTTTGGGTAGTCGGGGGAATTTGGGTGTAAGTTATATTTTATTAAACAACATGAAAACTATTCATTTCATACATTTACAAAAATTCAGTTATAAACATCATTCTTACCTATTAATATATGCTGAAAAAATGCTGCCAACACTCTTTTTGAAATTGATAAAAAATAAATTCAACTTTTCAGAGATGTCAATGCAATAGTACAAACGAACTACTTCCAAATAGTGCTATTAATTAACTTGTGACTCTATGTTTTTCAAGTTCAGGTATGTAGACATTACATATGTTTACTTTAATTTGGCACTGAATTGAAATATTTAACATAATAAGTTGTCTGACTTGGTTATCTAAAATCCATCTTATTACTTAAAAAAATTAGTTTTCATACTTTCCCATTATTTATGTTGTAACTACTTTCAACCTAAGTTTGAAAACATTGAGTTAGATTGTTATTGAAACCATGCTTTGCTCTTTAACCATTACTATACCCAAATTCTCCCATCCATAGGGTAATTTGGGTATAGTGAACCTTATGTTTGTCATTTATATGCAAATGGGTCTATTAATATGTAGTTTGTAGAAAGCTATTCTGGAAAGTCATAATGCTATTCTGAAACAAGAAAAAGAAAAAAAAAATATGTATATGTATAAATTTATTATAGGAGACTGAAAAGTTTAAAGCAGGTCATTTTTATACCTAAATTGCCCCGACAGACCCTATGCTATTTTTTATATTAAAATATTATTGAATAGGAAAAAAAATCAATATAATTATTTATTATTTTCAAACTTCAAATTTTTAACTGAAAACTTTCAGTTTACCGATGAAGTGGACAAAATGACTTTTTGTCTGGGACGGTTTTTCCTGGGGTGAACAAAATAGGACAACCCTAAGTATTAGAGGATAATCAAAAACACCTGGTCAGTAACTGCCAAAGTATTCTAAGTAATAAGACATATAACACAATCTACAGCATTGAACATTTAATAATAAAAGAAATATATAACACATTCGTTTATTAATTGCTATAAATTCAAACACACATGTTTGGATTGTCTTTCTTACTAAAAGTCTGTCCAGCAGTTTTGGGATCCCCAAGTTTCTTTGAAGCTTCCTTTTTGTAAAGTTATGTTTGACATTTTTTAAAAAAATTTAATGCTTATTTACGCACTAAAAAATGTAAAAGGACAACATAAGTATGCAGCGTACGGAGGAGTTTTAGGGTTACCCCCCCCCCCCCCAGAACACAAGCACACTCATTTCCTTCGTTAAAATCAAGGGAAAAAAGCAGAGTATTTGAGCTTTTCCAAGCGGAATAGGTTCAACAAAATATCTTACTGCTTTTAATGATCGGGAAGCTGACAGATTAATTACTTTTCAATTCTTAAATATAAGAGTTATATTTCATAATAATCATCCGACGTCCCCACTGGTATAAGATATCTAAAATGGTGTCAAAGCTCTACAGGGTATAATGGTCCCTCAGCACTTCCATCACTGCACAAATCCTTTTTAGGGAAATCTAGAGAGAGGAAGCCTACAGAGAGAGCTTACTGCACCAGATTTTCTGAGGCTCTTTACCAATTCTCATTAAAAGATCAAAACCTTTATTACCTAGCATTTGACATTCATAAAGACAGTTTTAAATGATCTGGGGGAAAAAACACAAAAAATGAATATAAGATTAAAGTGAAACTAATGATAAATATTCTGTGCTTTTTACCACTTTCTTCGTTTCATAGTGATATCGATAAGAATTATTAATTGTTTTTGAGTAAGTTCTTTGAATGAATAATTACTAATCGATAGAAACTCTTTGATATTGAATAATTACCCATTATAAGTGAATGGGAAAGAAAGCAACAATTTTCCATTTTGAAAACCCCTCCCAGAAAAATTTTCTGGCTGTGCCACTGCATTTCACAAAATCAATAGAATTTCTCAAAATATGGAGCTTCTCTCAAAATTAATTCTACGGCAAATATTAAAAAAAAAAATCACCACGCAAAAATTTTGTCAAAATATTTTGATCAAGCCCTTGGATGTTAAATTTAACTTTACTTACCTTCTTCACTGTCATTGTTCACTTTCTTCTCTCGGGCATGTGGACGCCACAAGAAACAAAACAAACAAAACAATAAAGATAGTTGCCAGATTCTATAGCCCTCACCGATAATGGCCAGGATCGGCCGTTGAAGGTCGACATAGATCGGCCAATGCCGGTGAAAGCGTAATTTCATATGTTTCTTTGTTAATGATTATAAGCGATTAAAATATTGTAAAATGTCTTTGATCACTTCTGTATATCATTTAAATTTAAACTGTCCTTCCAGGAAATGGATTTTTAAAGTATCACTACTTCTGCAAAATAGCAAGTTGCCAATACCGTGCTACTTTGGCCGGGAACGGCCAATGTTGGCAGAAGCATTATTACATTTCTTTATCATTGATACAATGTGATTTAAATGCATTCATTTGTGTATGTTAGCTTCTACGTTTATGTTAAAATGCAAAATATCTTTTAAAAAGGAGACTTATTAAGTCTCTCTAGAGTCCCTACTAGGGACTCTAAGTCTCTCTAATTCAATAGCGTCGGCCTGCTATATTGCGCAGCATTGGCCAAAATCGGCATAAAATGACCAACATAAGCCGATGAATGCCAGAATCGGCCAATGTCCAGCTAACATTGGCCAAAATTGATGTGCTGCTGGGGGACCCCCTAGAGTCCCTATATGAAAACGTAATAGTGACTCTAGGGACCCCCAAGGGGATCAGAAGCATTTCTTACAGGCCGCAACATTATCCCTACATTAAAAAATATATCACTGCATAGTTTAAAAAATGAAATACATAGGGATAAAATAGCATCATTTAAAAGTAGGATTAGTACTTGAAAGCAATTACAAGATTACTCCCAATTAGAAAAAAAAAAAAAAAAAAGAGCTTGCTTGAAATCTATTATAATCGATGAACTCAATAGAAAATGCAATGTTCCCACGCAGAAACTGTCTCATTAAGGGCCGGATTCAAGTGAAACACTACACAATCGCAAAAAAGACAATCGCAATCGACGAGATTTGCAATCGCTGTTGGCAGTCGAATTCAAGTGAAACAATTTGGACAAGCGCAAGTGAGAAGTCGGGGTAGGAGCTACTGGTCGATGATAATCGCATGTACTTGAAGCGATTAACTGATGTCAACCAATATAATATTTTAAAATATTTTTATTTTATGTAAAATATTTTTGAGGGGGCTCGGGCCCCCTCAGGCCCCATGGAGTCGGCGCCACTGGGGTGGGGGAGTTATATGAAATTACTCATTAAAAAATAACCATAAATATTGAGTTTTACAACGTATCTACTATGCCTCTTATGAAAAAAATGTATTCATTACAAATTCTAAAAGTACAATTCTTAAATAATTAGTTTAAAAAGTTTGTTCATTTTTCTATTTGTATGTGCTTAAAGGAAATATTTGCACCAGTGGTTCAATCACAAAAGTTTTATAGAGGGTGCACTTTTAAAATTTTCACCATCTGATAGGGCGGTTGTTGAAAAAAAAATGTTGAAATTTTAGTCTTAAGGACGCAGTTTTAGATGGCCTCTGGTGATGTTACGAAAAAGAAAGGTTCGGGGACCGCCTGCGGAAATTAAAGTTTTAAAAATGCAATTATAGGAAAATACATATTCTAGTTTGAAATGCAGGCAGTAAGTTCAATACTGACCCTCAGTGCACTGAGATACAAGACATTAAAAAGTACACTTATCATATTTTAATCAAAAACTTTTTTTTTCGCAGCAGTATACATTAATCATGCATTTAATAAGCCAATTTAATAATTTATACATATCACTACACAAATTGCTCAAAAAACTATGGTTGAACCTGCGTGAAGTGCATGGAACCAGGAGGCCGCAATTATGACACATTTTCACTTTCTTCGGCACAGTTTAGCCACCCCTTCCAGGGTCCGCTGATGGTCAGCCATAAAATTTACGATATATTTCATTTGAGGCACTAAATATTATATTGTAATCACAAAGATTACTTTTGCTGATGCTCAATACGCAGAGATAGTTGAATATTAAAAAATGTCGATGAGAAAAAAATAAGTTTTTACCAATTTTCGGAATTTGTGGGTTACAAAAAATTTTTTTTGGAAGAAAAGAAAAAATATATATCTTTCAAAATCATTCGAAGAAACCAGTGTAAAATTTTTAGCGAAATCAAAAATGACATGTATCTAACCTGCCTCACTCTTATAAAAACTGGCTCTTAATTGCTTTAAATGTTCATATCTGCCAACATTTACTGGGAAAAAATCCAGAAGGGTAACGGAACCATTAACAGACAAGGGTTAAGTGACACAGTCGTAAGTTTTGATTTTAGTAATGCGAATTTTAGGCGGGTAAAATTGATGTTGCTGTAGCCCATGAATACGGTGCAACCATCTTATGTTATCGGAGTGAATTTTATAAGCCAGTTGGTATTTACAAGGCATTGGTGGAAGATTATGAACAGACATCACAAGGTCTGCTGGTGTCCCATGTTCATTTAAATTTAATAAGGCTTTAGTTCTAAAAACAAAGAACTTTCGCACATTTTGAAGAGAAAAAGGGAATTTTGACCATTACTCATCCTTTCATCATCCTGTCTATTACTGGATACCATCAGATTTATCGGTGTCTGTTACTGGGGATCGTACCTTTTTGCTAAATTAAGCAAATAAAAATATAATTAACTAATTCAAAGAATCCAAAAGCAGCCAAACGTTAGATTAGATGTAGTTGCGTGAGAGAAAAATAGTTTTAAAAGTCTAAATACATTAAAAATGCTCAGAAAATTGAGCAAGTCTGTTACTGGCAGCATGGTATTAGTGCCTTTACATTAGATGACTAAAAACTCCAGTAGATGATTACGACGGATTTTTCATTGTTATTTAGGGGAAAATAAGGATTTTTTATCACCCTTCTAAGTACAACCAAATGTTCTTTACATCATATACACAATGAAGAGAAATGATAAAAATCCGGGAATTTCCCGGACAAACCAGTAGTAAAGTAAGAAAAACGTTAAAAAAGCAAAAATTTGCCAAAAACAGCAGACACGTGTTTCGGAGTTACAGGGAACGCCCTTTTCAATGCAAAAAGTAATGAGCTTATGGATGAAAAGACATCCGACAAAAGCCAAGAGCAGATAAGCATGCAGCTTAAAAGATAAAAATAGCGGGTTAGCCAAACACCAATGACAAAGTTATAAACCGATCAGGAACCAATAGGAATGCAAGCAAAGACCAAGAGCTTTCACTTAGGTACGAAACCCAGAAAGAAAGAATTCAATTGGACAAATATTAAGCCGAAACTTAAACAAAAAGAAAAGAAATTGTCAGTAACCGTGAACCGCAAGAAAGAAAAAGCAGAATGGAAGACCATGAAATAAAATAAACAGAAACAAAAATAATCGAAAAAAGGAAAAATAAAGATAAACGGAAGAAAAAAAGGGGGGGGGGATGTCAATCAAGACAAAAAAGGTAAAAATGAACAAAGGAAGGTAGATAAAAATGAATGGGCTAAAAACGGGGTAAGGGGGAAAGGACAGTATTAAAGATATGGGAGCCAAATGTTGGAAAAATATGGAACTGCTTTAAGATCATTAACTAAGTTAGAACTGTTCCTCAAAATGTAAACAGGATTCCCAAAAGTCAAGATCTGATGAATTGGGGAATTTTTGGATAATCTGATAAGAGTTAAAATCAAAAGAGTGATTCGAATCCCAACAGTGTTGAGCAATACTAGACTTATTTAATTGTTGTTTTTTCACATAATTTTGATGCTCTTTCAAGCGAATTTTTAAAGCACGCCGAGTCTGTCCAGTATAGGCAAGTTTACAACTACAATTAATTCTATGAATTCCACAACAATTAAGAGGATGAATAGGATCTTTAAGAGAAGAGAATGAAAGTTTATTAATGGGAGAGAACACCACCTGGAATTGGAAACGTTTTAGAATCTTAGCACCCTGATAGCTTACAGATGGAAAGAATGGCAAAACAACCAAATTCTTTCTGATGAAGGTTCGGTTAAGAACATTAGTTTGGGATTTATTTGAAAGTTTTTCATAAATGGAATCAAAGTTGGCGGATAGTCTCTATCAATTGCCACAGCTTTAAGATAATTAAGTTCCACTTTAAGAAGTTCCGATGAAGAACAAATATTAATTGCGCGATAAACAAAAGAATTGAAAGCAGAATATTTTTGATTTGGAGGATGAGACGATAGTCTATGAGGAGGTAAAGAAACAGCAAAGGGTTTGCGATAAACAGTAGTTTCAAAACCAATTTCAGTACGAGAAACAAGTAAATCAAGAAATGAAATGCAATTATTCCGTTCTTTCTCACAGGAAAACTGAATATGAGGATCAATGGAGTTTAAAATAGATAAAACCTCATCACTCTCAAACTGATTCTGGTTCATTAGAACAAAACAATCAACATACCGAACATAAAATTGAAACTGCAGTTTTTAGAACAACTTAACCTCAAAATAATGCATGTAAATATCACTAAGAAAGGGGATAAATGGGTTTCCCATAGCCAGACTATCTAACATAATATAAAATTTTCCATTAAAAACAAAAGAACATTGCTTAAGACAAGTACGGGTAAGGAAAATTAAATCCTCAATTTCCGTATTGGTGAAACGAAATTCAGAAAGTCTTCTACGAAGGCATAACAATGAACCCTCGACGGGAACGTTCGTAAATAAAGAGTTAACATCAAAAGAAGCCATAAAAGAATAGTTTGGAACGAAACTATGAATTTTTTTAACAAAATCAACAGAATTTTTAATAGTAAATAAATTGTGACTCCTAAGAGGAGAAAACACAGAGACTAAATATTTTGCAAGGTTGTACGAAGCCGTAACAATATTGGAAACAATCGGCCTGAAAGGAATACCAGCTTTTTGCACCTTATTTAAAGCATAAAATCTAGCACAATTAGCAATAGATGGAACAATAGAGCGTTTAACATTTGAAGGAATAGTCTTAACAGACTTGACAGCAGAGGAAACAGTTTTTAACTCTTTATCACTAGGATCTTTAGAAATTTCGACATATGGCCCAGAAGAAATCAAATCATTAGTTTTATCAACATAAGATGATTTGTCAAGAACAACAATTTGGCTACCCTTGTCAGCTTTGTTAACAACCAGATCAGAATTCGAAACTAAGTCTTTAACAGAACGGCTAACAGTATTAGCAAATACCAGGGCCGGATTTAGGGGAGGGCAGGCGGGGCTACTGCCCCGGGGCCTCCACAACAAATGGGCCCCCCCCCACAATAAAATTTTTACAAAATATCCTAACTTTCACGGGTGGAAAATATCGGATATATATACATATATATCAAAATATTCGGATATATCTATCAAAGTATCGGATATTTTCGAAAATATGATGATCTGAACTAGCGAGATCGTCGGTTCGAATCCCACCGTTAACATAATTTTCAAAACCTGGAGTAATTTGTTTTTTTTTTAAACATTTTTAGTAATAATGTTGTTACAGTTCTTTTTCTTTTTATCAACAATCAGATCATAAAGTATTTTCTTCTGAATTGAAAATTTATTTTTTTTAATGCAATTTGTTCACAAATAGATAATCTTTGAAAATAACTATAAATTTTGCACTAAATTTCTTTTTTAACCTAATGGTTTTTAACTAGATGAGGAAAGATTGTTGGTGCAATTCGGTTCTGTGATCTTCTTCCTCATACGATATTAAAAACAAATGTGCTTGAATTACATAACGCCTAACAGAGAGCACAAACATGATATCGACCAAAATATGTGTCTTTTTCCTTCTTCTTTTCGTTTCTTTTTTTTTTTCGTTTCTTTTTTTTTTATTTTTTATTTTTGAAAAATAGATTTTGTTTTAAGAAAACTACTTCAACTAGAAGGATGCTTCTCTCCTTACCGAATGGAAAACAAAGGAATAAATAAATAACTTGACTTAGTCTTGATTTAGAGACAGTCTAACTCTATTTGTCGAAATCAAATTTGAAATAGAATAAGAATACAAAAATAAAAAAAAAACCTTTAGGCGTACAAATAAAAATGCGCACAAATGTTTTTGTCTATAAAATAAAAGTAATTAATAACGCATAACATTTATAAAGTAAATAAACAAAATAATTTTCATTAGAATAAGGTCGACAACCATCGAAAAATAAATATATTTTTGCAAAATACAAAAATAATAGAAATCTATTTACATGAGAAATACTCACAAATGATTTCATGTTTAAGCTGTGTGTAAATGTCATTTTTAAACTGTGTACATTAACAAAATACTCGTAAATAAGATTGGCAGAAAAAAATAAAAACAAAAAGATGCGAAAAGATTTATCGTGTCCAAAAATTAAATAAATAAAACGAAGAAAAGAATTTATTAGCAGTGAAAAGATTTATAGCCTGCGAAAAAAGTTAAATTAATGAATGGGGTCCCGAAATTCGCTATTTACGTTCAGCAACACGACGGACCAATGGTTGATTTTCGCAATGTTATTAAATCACCGTGACTAGCTATCTGCCAGTCACAAGGACAATAAAATGAAAACATTAAGCCACAGCAAAGGGAAATCAGCAAGCAACCTTGATTTTTCAAAAAAAAAAAAAAAAAAAATAAGTAAAAAAAAAATAAAAATAAATAAATAAATAAATAAAAAAAAATAAAATAAAAAAAAATCAAACAGTGTATGCAAGAGGGGAGGGAAAATTCATCAAAATTACTGGTTATTCCATCAAGCAGAAACAGAATACGGAAACATACTGCAAAAGATATTGCATTTTAGTATAGATATCAATGTGGTTTCGACATTTTTTTAAAACTATTGTGCGCTAAATTTAAAATGAAATGAATGAGTCTATCTTAACTTGCATTATTTAGAGTCTTATTCATTGAATTACAAAAGAAAGCCGCAACTTTCACATGAAGTAAATTAAATCATGAGAGATATTTTACTAAATAAATCCCCATACATTAATGCTACTTTATAGGCATATCCTAAGTTCATTTTTAATCATACTTATATCTGGGAATGCAAGTTGAATAATACAGGACGGTTATTTACTGAAGATATGCGATGCGACTCTGAAAAAAATGCGATGTTTCCCTTTTTTTCTTGTTTAATTTTTTAGCTTCGTGAAAATTGTTTCGGATATGGATCTAACAAGGAATAAGCTCTACTCTCGTTTTAGGTCGAAAAATTGGTGAAAAAATTGTAAAACAAACCCCCTAGACAAAAAAAATGGGTTTTGATGAGTTTTGAAATATTTTAGGGGGAATACCCCTGTGAGTCTCTTGACTTAGTCTAAATGTTGATACTTTGGAACCTTGCACCTCTCTAGACCTCCAGAAGAGTATCAATGGCTAATTTTACGCTTCCTTTCCCTTCAAATAAAAATAATGGCTATTAAACTGTCGAACACGGTAAAAGAAAGGGGGGAGGGCACCATTTCTTAAAAAAATGGGACATGTAGGGAGGAAACGGTGGTCATATTTGAATTCCGGGGCTCATTTTGCATAAGAATCATCGATAATTATGTCACAAGCATTTTGAAGTTTTTTTTTTTTTTTGCTACACTGTAATTTGTCTAATTTGGATAATCTCTGATAGTTAGAACAAAGAAAGCTAGTGGCGAATTTAATTTAATAGCAAAAGTTTTATGTATCTGTTTGAAAGAAAAAAAATACCATGGATTGCATACACCTTCAAATATTGAAAATTTTAAACGCTTTCTGATAAAATATATCAATTAATACATTTTAAATTTAAAAAAATCAATTTTCCCATATTAATTCAAAATAATGTTTCTTTCCCACCGCCGCAAAATTTCCGGAAATTTTGTATCTATAATTATTTTTGAAATTTCATTAATTATCAAAAAAAATGTTAAACATGTGGTGATAAAAAAAACAAAGCCACTATTGAAATTCACAAAATCCACATGAAACAAGAACGCATAGAAACAACAGCATTTCAAATTTTCACGCTGCAATCTTTTATTGGTTCATCTTACACCACGCCTACAATATGACGTCATATTTTTTTTCCCGAACGGCAAGTCTTTCCCACTGTGAGTATGCTTCTCACTTGCAGTTCGTAATACGCCTAATGACTTCGTTCGGAATGAGAAAGGTGAGATATTAGGCTTCCCGAAGTCGAAGAGCTCGTAATAAGCCCCCTGAAGCTGATCTTGTCATCAGAATTTTGAGGTTTGCCGAAGTAGGGTTGCCTGTGACACCACGTATTCTCCGACGCTTGTTTATAAATTTTGTGAGCTTAATAACATAAAGTATAATTTTAATAAACTTGCTAAAGTTGCTGGTAAAGATTGGTTAAGCATTTATGAAAAGACACCCGGAAATATCTAGACGAAAAGCTCAATTTATGAACCCGGCCAGAGCTCAAAAGCTTAAGAAATTTATCGTTAATGATCACTTTAACAGACTAAATGAAATTTATGATAATCTGGACTTGAGAAGTCATCCTGAAAGAATATACAACATGGATGAGAAAGGCTGCCGTCTCACAATTCACCACCAGCAGACTGTTTTGGCAAAGAAGGGGACTAAAAGAGTGCATTTACAGTCATCCTGAAAGAATATACAACATGGATGAGAAAGGCTGCCGTCTCACAATTCACCACCAGCAGACTGTTTTGGCAAAGAAGGGGACTAAAAGAGTGCATTTACAGTCTTCGGAACACGCCGAAAGTGTCACAATAGCTGGATGTGTAAATGCACTTGGTACTGCTATACCACCAATGATAATATTTAAAGGCAAACGGTTGAAGGCAGAATTATATGACATTTGCCACCGGGTTCTTTGGTAGAAAGAACCCGGTGGGTCTTAGGGGGGGGGGGTCACATAGTTCATTAGTCATATAACCCCACCTACAAAGGGTTATATGACTAATGAACTTTTTACAGAATTTCTAAAGCACCTATCTAGATTTAAGAGTGCAGGAACTCTTAAGCCCTTTTAATATTTGATGGAGCGGCTTGTCACCTAGACTTAACAATCGTTGAAGTCGCCGATTCTCTCGATGTATCATTATACTGTTTACCTTCGAACACCACTTAAACTCCAACCACTTGATAAAGCCGTCTATCGATCATTTGAACACCACTGGGATGCAGAAGTTTTATCATTTATGGAACAAAACCCAGACAAAAAGCTCACCAAGGCACGGTTTAATGTTATTCTTTCAAATGTCTGGTCTAAATGCATGACACATAGTAACATTACAAGCGGCTTTAAAGCCACTGGTTTGTATCCATTGAATCCACAGGCTATTTCAGAAACAGCTTTTGCTCCGTCTGTATTAACAGAAATTCCAGCTCCCGAAGCTGACAAATTTCAAGAAAAAAATTCGCAACCTCGCACCTCCCTCACGCCAATAACCCCAAGGCCTTCCACATCGACAGCACAAGATGAAATAATTAATAGTACCCCAAATAAACCTCCTGGAACGACGTACGGCATGGTTTACGGTTCTAGTTCGGACGATAAATAGGACAATGTACCACTACCTCAACTAAAAAAAAAAAGCATTTCAGGAGCTTATGCGTACTCCAGTGAAAAATACTGAAAAAACATCAATTTTAAGAAGAAAATCTATTAATTATCGAGGAATTAAAGTCACCAAAGAACTGTTTGAAGAATATAGAAAAGAGAAAAAAGCAAAAAATGACGTCAACCATCAAAGAAAGACGATACCCCCCCCCCCAAAAAAAAACGATGCTAGTTGGTACTGTCACGCTTGTGAGGAGGATAAAATGATTGACATGAGGCCCTGTTCAAAATGCAACAGGTGGTATCATGAGCAATGCGTCGGTTTGACAGCCGATGACGAAGATATTTGAGTACCCTGGCGGCTGTTAATTTATTTATTTTTTGTTATTTTGAAGATTTTCAGCATGAGTAACGCTTAAGGATATTACAAATGATCTCAATTACCAATGTTAATAGCTTATTTTGATTATTTATGAGTGTTAAAATATTAGGCCTTATTACCCTACCATAGTATAAGAAGGCCTAATTGCAAGTTTTTTTTAAATAATTAATTTTATGTTTGTTTTCGGCAAGAAAGGCCGTTTTTTGTTATTTTCGTGTAGTAATTGAATGGTACTTTAATTAAATTTGCAATTTGCTGATTCGGATCCTTTTCTTTCCATTTTATTCCAAATCTCCCTTAAGTAGGCCTTATTACCCGCACCTACCTTATATTGATTTAGCTTTATTTTTAACTTGGTTGGCGACTTCCAAGTCGCTTATTTAACATTCAATATTCAGAGATTTTTAATAAGGATTATTATTGACTATTTCCCCCTTCCCCTATTTGAAAAAGTGTTGCATTTTTTCCCCTTCTTATCGGTACTGTGGAATAATTTTGAAGCTCCCTAATATTTAGGAGAGTTTTTTTTTTTTTTTTATTAAGTTACCCGGTACTCCGGCTCAGCTACCGATATATTTGTTGCTACTTCTTTTCCCTATACAGGGTGGCGACAGGAACTGTGAAAAAAAGTTCCCTACTTTTCCCTGATTAAGTTCACCAAATTTCCCTGATTTAAGTTACCAATGATAATGGCTTTCTTTGATCTACTTGAAATCCATTGTATGTTTGTAAAGGGTGTCCCAAAATTAACGCAAGATTTGAATTTGCCACCATTTTTTCCATAAATTGTTGGCAGCCATGAAAAAAGAACAATTTGACAGTTGATAGTTTAGGGTTAGTAAAAATGGGGTGTTGTCGTACCATACAGTTAGAGAGACAGTGAAACATTTCAATTACTGAATAAGGCATTTCCTGGTCGCGTACTTTCTCATTTCGGTGATCAGAATTGGCACCCTAGATAGTGTGATTTAACATTTGTAAATTTCTTCTTATGGGGTTATTTGAATTCAAAGGTCTATGTCAACAAGCCCACAACCACCCGTGCATTACCGTGTTGCGATACCGAGCGCCAATAACAGTAACTGCTTGACTAGCCTCAACTTTCATTATTTTTGAAATGTTATTTCAATGATGAAAACGCGTTATTGTATCGTATAACGCTCCATTTTTAATAACCCTAAACTTTCAACTGTCAAATTGTTCATATTTCAGGGTTGCCAACCAATTACTGCAAAAACGGCGGAAAATTCAAATCTTGCGTTAATTTTGGGACACCCTTTATAAAATGCAGTATTTTAAACGTTTTAAGTTGTGTAAAGTTGTTGAACTAAAGATATATTTTAAAAAGATGCTACTTTAACAAAATGACAAAATATATATATAACTAGCTTACTACCCGGCGTTGCCCGGGTGCTTTTTAATGCAACATATCTTTTGGATTATCAAATGTATGAATTCTATCTAAACGAGCGTAAAAAAATACATTCACCCCGCTTTCTAGGCTCAAATCTTCAAAATACTTTAAATAACACAGAAAATCAATCATTTGTGGAAAAAGTAACATCAACTTAAAGCAAAAAAGTATGTAGAATATTGTTTCGGCTCTGTAGTGTACACTGGTACGTTGTCTGAGGTTGAATCAAACGGGCGGTACATAAATTGTCTTAATGAAAAGACAAATGACTGTTTTTGCACGTCTTCTGGGACAACCTTTTACGTGATGCTTCGAAAGAAAAGCGTTGTGCCGCCTTTGTAGGTTTTGCTTTCCCCAAGACTTAAAAAATGCAACAGTACTTTCCACGTACAATTTATTCGAAAATAAATCATTGAATGCTTCCTTAGAAAGAAGGAGTCGTGAGCTTACCAAAAAAAAAAAAAAACTATTATCAGGCACAAATATATACAAAAAAGTCTTCTTGGACACAGTTATATTTTCAGATTAATTTAAAATCATCTTCAATGTCCAAAAGCTAAACGGATAGTCCACCGTACAGAAAATAAAGAATTCAGTCAGTGTTGTTAATAGACGATAACACTCTTTTTTGGCGGTGTTTTTCGAATGAAGGTATCAAGTGATAGGTTATTTTGTATGTTTTCAGGCAAGCTCATTTTGCAGAAAACGTTTGCTTAGTATAAAAAACTTTACGAAGTGTGTCTGCTCACTCTTTCCAAGGTTCATGTCTTGTAACGATTTGAAATTTGTCAAGATTTAAGTTCTAGTTCAAATTTTTAAAACTTAATACTTGCCGTAAATGTTATGCATGATATTTCACACTGATGCAGGTAGAGAGAGCACGTATTTAAGTTTGTTGCTTTAGACAGAGAATTCTTTAGAGAACATAAAAATTTTAATTTATACAGCCACAGTCGTTGTGAGAGGTGGGAATGGGTTCACTGACTACATTACAGTCATTATTTTAAGTTATGTAAAACATTAAAAATGGAAGTGGGTGCACGTGAACTATTGAACACACTTTTAAAAACCGTTAATTAAACTGCGTTACAGAGAAAGAAGTAAACGTGCGCATTTTGGTCACTATCCGTGTTAGATTTTGTTTTTTAATTATTTGCAGGCCGGGAAATTAAAAAAAAGTCTTGTTTATACTTACAGCTGTATGAGACAGGGCCGTATCCAGAGGGGGGGCCTGACGGGCCCGGCCCCCCCCCCCGAAACCCGAAATGTTTTGTACCGTAAAACAGAAGGTTTTTTTTTAATTCCTAATTTCAGAAAAGGAAAATGACAAAGTTTGTTTATTCTTAATTTTGCTACTATTCAAAATTTAGAATATTTTGAAGAAATACAGAAAAAGCAGTTCCAGTTCTCATTAGCTGCAAGGCACACTTGAAATTTAGACCTTTAATTAAGACTTCCTGCTCTCTTTTCCAATACAATTCAGGGCAGTCCAGTGTTAAGGCAGGCCCTTTGTCAGTTCGGTAGACTTTTCAAGTCTACCAAACTGACTTTGTGCACTTCCTCCTCCAGGAGCGTGCACAGAAATTTTGGTGCTGTCACAAATGCTTTTTTTTGGGCCCCCTCCATATTGTTTATCCATATTTTCAACCCTAGGTTTTAAAATATTGCGCCCATTTAAGCCCGGGCCAACAGGTGTCCCTTCTCCCCTCTGTGCACGACCCTGCCCTCCTCCCCCTAAAACTCTTATAAAACTTACACTGTACTGATTTCGAGCCGGGGACTCCCCAAAGGCTGGGCCCCTAGTTTCCGATTAGGCGAGTATCTTGTTACGAAGATGTGCCAAATTCAGCTCCTTGATACATCCTGAGTAAAAAATGCAAAAATCGCGATTCTCGCGTTTTTGTAGCATAATTTTCAAGATCATTTTTGAGACTGATATGTTTCTTGTCTTGCATTTATTTAATGCCGAATTCAGTATCATGGAAGTTCTTTTGTTATTGCTTGTTTTTTTTTCTTACTTTTACTGCATACTGTTAATACCTTTAGTATGAGAAAAAAAATAACACTTACTCTACTCTCTTTCATTTTCTGCACTACTTGTGATTGAAAAAAAAAGTTTGTTTCGAGAAATATTTCGTTGCATTTATTTTTAACTTAAAACGGGTGTGTCTTACAAAGTTATAATCATTTTGTAAGACTATGCAATCAACTTCTGAAAAGTGTAAATGAAGAGCTTCAAATAATTTCAACTGTTCGAGAGTCTTTGAAAATTATTTAAGTTTTTGAAATTCCTTGAAAAGTTCTTCAATTTTGTATCTTATCAAGAAAATAAAGTATGAATTGTCCAAATGGCCAGAATATTACTCTTCCGTTCTTATTTTCTGAATGTCTACACCATTTCTTTTAAACTATTTTGTACAATTTTCATACTGTTAGGCATTTAATGAAAAAAAAAAAAAAAAAAAAAAAATGGGGGTAGGAGGAGTGATTAAAAACAAACTTCACTAAAAGCCGATATGAGCAGATGACGAAGTGCTTCTCTTTTCTCCTCTCTCGTTTTTCCTCTCTGTCCATTAAGTTCCATGATTTGTCGAGCAAGCAATTTTTATTTTGTTTGATCTTGATTTGCAAAAGAATGTATAACTTTTAAAAGACTTTGTTTGCCTATTTTTTTTTCATATTTTTGTTGTCTCAATTACCAAATATAAGGCCTCAAAATACAGATTTTTTTTTTTTCGAAAATTTCTCGGGGGAAAACCCCCGGACCCCTGAAATTATGGATGTTCTACATCCGACTTAAAGAGACACTCTCCTGTTATCCTTACCACTACAAGGTGAATAAGAAAAATAATAAGAAATTAAAATAACAACAGTCCAAACAGTGGAATCATTAAAAATAGAGAGAAAAGTCTTCTATGTTAACATTTTTATGCGTTTGGTGTGTCTATATATACTATATGTGTGTGTTAGGGCAATGTGCTAATCCGGGCCCCTCCCGAAAAAAAATTCTGGATACGGCCTTGGTATGAGACAAATATTTTGTTTTATTTTCAGAATCTTGTTGCATATTTTGTTCCAATTATCCAAAGCTTTAAAGCAAACGAAATGTATTTCACGTTTCGAAACGTAGTCTAAAAATTTAAAACTTAAAATGATTCAAATTTTTCTAATCCATAAATTTAATTCAAAACTTTCTTCTAAATATTGTTCTTAATCCCCCTCCTAGCAGCAAGAAGAATTACTTTTTGTGAGTGAAACCAACCTTGAGCAAGTAACATAAAGCTATCTATATCGAAAATAGTTACATCGCAAATACATTTACAGCACTTAATCGTCCATTCTGGTTACACGTGAGATACAGTGTTTCACCTTATTCCCATACTGTTAAAGAGAGTTTAAGCTATTTTGTATAATGGAAAATTAACAATGATAATTTTTCCTTCATATTAGCAATTTTTTGCAGTTTAAAACAGTTTAAATTTAAATCAATATTTATTTGCACTTTTTCCAAACTTAAAACTCCAACCCTCTCAAACTGTATGAATTCCGCCAAATTATATTTCCGTGTGGTTTTGCGGGTAAAAAAAAGGTGCACAACCCTTAATTTTAGCACACATTGGCAATCCTAGTATGGTAGTTTATGTGCATGTAAAAAACGTCATGACCATCCCCCCTCCCCCTTGAAAAACAAATTCCAGATACGCTACAAATTCCTACGCACAAATATGATTATTTTGCAATTTATTTGCAAAATTATTATTTTTTTACCCTTGTTCTTTGTTAGACTTCAGCAGTTAAACTTAGTTGGAATGAATTAGGCAAAGATACGACGTAAATCATGGAATAGTATAAAGAACATATACATATTGGTTTTAAGAACCAACCATCATTGAATTGTTGAAGCTTGTACATGGATAATAAATGAATTATTGATACCGAGATGATTTTGATATTTTCTCGCCTGTTCATGTGGGAAATAATAATCTCTAATTTCGTTCCACCATTACTGCAACGGATATACCAAAAGAAAGCATGCAAAATAAGTAGAACTGTCGGAGACCGCTATTCAAAACACTAAACAGCAGCATTCCGATTTCGTTCAGTTTTCTTGCCAAACATGCTTTACGCTAATCGCGAATCGGCATTAACGGTAAACTTTGAGAATACCTTTAGTTTTGATTGCACTTAAAATATTTCCTGGTGGTTATAAGTTGCAAATCATTTTTATTAGCTTGGAATCAAAGTTCCTAAATTTATTAATAGTAGTTAATCATTAAAGAAACTTCATCTAGGGCAATTTATTACGGGCTTTTCATTTAGACTAAATTAATAACTATACACAAATTCGTTCGTGTAGAAAAAGGGAATTTTATGACTCAAAATACGAATTCAGACCTCTTTGGGTCTTTTTAAAATTCCAAAAACCTTCCTATGTGAATTCCTGAGAAACAATTTACCTTTGTGATAAATGTAGAAGAAATCCGACGAAAACTGGATTTGTAGAAGGAACATACACACACCCACACTCACACACCCACAAACATACATCCATTTATATATATATAGATTTACCCTTGTTCTTTGATCACCTGGAGCGACTTCTATCAAACCGAATTAGATTATCGGTTATAGTTGAACCGAATTACTTAAAAATTCGACGTAAATCTAGGAATAGTATAAAGAAAATTTACATATTGCAAATTGGTTTTATAAGGATCATAGAACATTAAATTGAATTTCTGTTGCAAGGATGAAATAGATGTGGTTTTAATAAAAGTAGTCTAATGCTGAAACAGTCGAAGATTGTACGTCAATATTTAATGCAATATTATTACCTTACTCATGTTTGTATTTTCTCTGCTATTAACTGGAAAAACACTGATCAAAAATTACACGCAACCCTTTCACTGTTGTGGATTTTATGATCAAACAATATTTATAAATTATATTTCAGCGATAGCATTCTTATTAAGTAGAACCATGAGTAGCGTCAATGGACCCCTTGGCTTCGTAAGTCGCAGTTCAAAAAACGACGTACAGCACCATTTCTTATATTTACGGCTTTCTCGCCAAACATCCTTTAACGCTCATCGCTAAACGGCATTGACGACCATCGTTCAGGATACGTTTTGTGTTGATTGCATTTAAAATAGCTCCTGGTGGTTAGATGTTGATAACAGTTTTCATTTGTTTTGAACCAATGTTCACAAGTTTAACGATTAAAGTTAATCTTTGAAGAAACTTCATCTAGGGCAGATTTTTACGGCCATTACTAAATTCATAACTTTACAAAAATTCGTTCGTGCAGAAAAGAGCAACTTTATGACTTAAAATGTGAAATTAGACCTCTTTGGGTCTTTTTAAAATTCCAAAAACCCGCCTATAAGAATTCCTGAGCAACAATTTACCTTTGGGCCAAATTTGGAAGAAAATCGACGAAAACTGTGGATTTGTATAAGGAACATACACACACACACCCACACACATATATCCATTTTTATATATATAAGTCAATTTTTTGGAGAAAAAAACCTACCAAACAATACATTAAATTTTTCTACATGAAAAGGTACTTTACTTCCAGAAACCACTTAGCATAAGCATTTTAAGAAACTATTAAAATCACTCTTAAAAACATGTGTATTTATGGTAGAACTGAAAAGTAATTAAAATTATTTTCAACTAAATTTTCAAACAGTATAATTGTTGCAAGAATAACAAATAATAGTGAAAGAAGGGAAGTAATGTAGTTATTCTTATATAACTAATTGACATATTTATGCAAAACAGATGAAACCTTTTGACATCCATTCATAGGGAACTTTTCTCTAATCAAGAATATAGGTTTTAATGAATGAATACAGCATTTTAACAATAAAAAATAAAGATATTTACTGAAGTACACAAGTTAACTCTATTTCAAATGATTTAAGTATGTAACGAAAAAAAAATCTTAGATTGTTTTTGTATCAAACTTTGAAATGCAAGGAAAAACGAACAGAAAAAAAAGGCAATTAATTAATTTCAAAATATATAAAAGAAGAATACAACTTGGTTATAAAATAAAAGAATCACATTTAAGTCTGAAGAAAAGAAAATCTGCGGCGACAGCAAATAGTATAACGGTAAAAAACAAAGTTTTTTTGTATTGAAAGTTCAATTTTAGCAATTAAATTTAAAAAACGAAGAAGTAATAACTTTTAAGCTTTTATCAGTATCAATTAAAAAACCAAAGATTTCTTCTTGAAATCGTGATTACAGTAACGCTAATCACTTCGAGACAATGGAATACAGGCAAAGGAGCTAAGGCATTAATAAAGGCTTCCTCTTTGCCTATATGGTTGTTTATTTTACCTCGCATTGAAAGCGTGAAAGAAAATTTCAAGCTACGTGAAATAAACAACCTAACAGACACAGAAGCAATCTTAGGAAGTTCATCCTGTGGTTAATAAGTAAGATTCAATACTTTGACGTTGAGGAAAAAAGATGCACAAATATTTGACAGTGTATAATCGCACCTCATTAATTTTACTTTTTTTTTGTGAACAGATAATTGGCCGAAAATGCGTAGGGAATTAAGATACTTAATTTTGTAAATCAAAAAAAAATTCTTCATAAAATCAATTTTCCCTGATTTTTTGTTATTTTTTCGAAATTTCCTGATATTTCCCCGACTTTTCCCTGATTAATAAATTTCCCTGACTTTTCCCTGATCTCCCCGATCTGTCGCCACCCTGCTATACATGTTAATACTGTATATGTATATATGCAGTGCTGTAGCTGGAAAAAAAATATTTCGAGGAACACGCCTTTCTTTTTGGTTGATGTCATAGTTGACAGATGTTTGCTTTGGGGTAAAAAAGGTCAGTTTCAACAACTTACGCCAGTTTATATGCAAAAAGCAGATGTTTACTTTATAGAAAAAAGAACCTTGTTTTGAAACCAGTTTACAGTAAGTTGGCTGTTACTACGTTAATTCTTTTTAAATTAATGTCATCCTATCTTTCTTCAAATCGTATTCTGAATTGTTTTGAAAAACATTAGTTCTGTAATTATTTCAACATTTGCTTTATAATTATATCAATAAATGATTTCGCCATGTTTACTTGCTGACTCACGACGCATTTTGAAATCTCTGTGACTCCTTTTAGGGTTTGCTGCTCCCACTCACTGACGAAGCAGCAGCTTAAATATGCTTATCTGAACATTCTACATCTGACCCCAAATAAAATATTTTTTGTTTAATTTTTCAAATGCATATTTTTTCACTTTTAATTAATTTTAGTTATTTTTCCTTCAGAGAATATTACTTATCTAATGAAACATTTCGAATGTACGTAAGTATGTCGTGCAGAGATCACCTGCAACTTTTTTAAATGAACGTATCAAAAGAATGAACGATCCTCTGATGAACGGATTATTAAAAAGAACGACGTTGCCCACCTCTACTAAATATTCAGAAACTGTTTATAAATGTGACTAAAACTTTCTTTATAAGAATATTTCCCTACAAAGTACATGTATTAAGGTACGTTTTACCTTTAAGGTATAGTTTTCTGATAAATCAATGCCTAAAATACCAAAAGAAAGCAGTCAGTACGTCAGGAGAAGTACCAGTAAAGTATTTTCCCGCGTCGCATTACACAAACAGTTAAACACTCCAACCAAGTTTTGAATTGGAGCGTAATTTCCGTTTAGGGTGATGGATGTTTAAGCATTGTAAAAGGCATGAGGACCCAATATCAGCATGAAAAAGTGCTTGAACAAAGGTTTTAAAGTTAAAAGTTTGGCTTCCAAATGGAGACTTCATATTCATGCCTGATGAAGTTATGAGTCTCAAAGCTTTATCTGTGACCAAAAATTTGAATGAAAAAAGTATATAAAAACACTCCCACGGCATGGAAAATGTCCATATATAAGTCTAATAGAGAATACTTGAACCATTGTATAGAAAAAATTAAAGAAACAGAACTTTACAAACAAGTATTGCCTGACAGAAGGACTCGTTCAAACTTGGCACCATGACGAAGAAATACAAATTAATTGCCAAAAACTTATAAAAATAATGCCAGGACGGATAGAACCTTTAATAAAAAATAAAAGGATGCCCCCCCCCCAATATTAAATGTATCAATATTTTAAAAATAAAGTATTATGTCTTCGATATAACAAGATTTTACAATAAACTTCACAATTATTCTGATAATTTTCACACCTTTGAATGTTCACCGCAGTTGTTTACTATTAGAATTCACCACTCCTATTAAAACGATTCCAAACATCTCTTTGAAACTCAAAAATAGAGTGGTTATGAAATTACGTGAGGTGTTCAGAGCCCTCTAGCAAGTGAAGTATTGGACGAAACATTGCCAAATTTCATGGGCATGCATAGCAGACCATGGGATTTCGATTTCTACTATAAAAATAGTACCAAAAATCCCCACCAGGGGGAATTTTGGCGCTGCAAAAGTGTATTACTTGAGAATACTGAAGAATTAAATGCTAAAAAATGCAGCACACAAATTTTTTTCTTCTAATGTTGTTTACAAATGAGGTTCAATGAAACCAACACGGAATTTCAATTTGTAACGACAGAAGAATAATACCGAAAGTCGTCACGAAGAAAGTTCGGCACGGAACCAAGAATTTCTTCCTTGGATAACATTCATATAGAATGGTGCACCACCACAAGTTAGACTTTAGGCTGAGTGTATAGCGGCAACATTTCTTTGATAGTTTTATAAGTGATACATTTCCTACAGTACGGCCACCGTGGTCGCCCAAACTTTCACCTTGCGACATTTGGCCATGGGGAGTAATCACGATGTAGTGTACCTACGACATGTTCTCGATATCTCAACTTTGAATTACTTGACAGATAAGATTTTACCCCCCCCCCCCTCGGATGTGTGGAAAATATTGTGCATTGTATGCAGAACATGGAAAATTTTGATGTTGGTCATATTGAACCTCATTTGTACGTAAAAATCATATTTTGTGAATAAAATAAACGCCTATTTTGCCAGTTGACATTTAATCTTTCAATATTCAAAGTAATACACCTTTTTAACGCCAAAATTTCCCCTAGTGGCGAGTTTTCGTACTATATTTTTTTATTTCAGAAATCAAAATCCCATGGTCTACTGTGTACGCCCATGAAATTTGACAATATTTAGTCCAATACTTCACTTGCTAGAGGGCTCTGAACACCTCACAACACTGGTCAGTATTGTGATTATGAACAAAGGTTATTTTGAAAATCTGTTAACTGATGGTAGATGATTCAAACATCAGATAACGTGGTTTGAGTCGTATTTCAGTGGAAACCCGAAGGATTCGATTGGTCTAGAAAAATAATAGTTCCGGGTTTTAATTTCGAAGCTTAGAGACCACTATTAGATTATTGGTTGGCAGAATTGGGAAAAATTGGAACCTTCATTTAAAAGCGAGTTTCAGATAAATCTGTGGAAGAGATAGTGCTTGATTTCGAATTTTCTATAATGTTACATTTCCAAAACTTGCCGTATCACATACTCAAACTGTGAGATTATGAGTAAAATTAGGCAAAAAGGCATCAGCTGCGATTAGCGGTGTAACTAAGAAAAAAGGATTCAGAAATTCACAATGTAACACGGATGCCGATCCTTGTCAGAAGTCAAAACACTAGTCCAACTCATAATCCAACTGATGTGTTGTTGTTTGCTGAGTGGTTAGAGTTTGAGGGGTCAAAATTATGAAAATGATTTTGCAATTCCTATTATTCCGAAGTAACTTCTGCAGGCTAGATTTATATTTCCAAACTTATATACTTAATTTTTATTCTCGACTATATGCATGTTTCAGAAATTACGTCAAAGTTGATGGATCACGTTTTCTTTTACTATCAGAGAAATGCTTTTATCTCTAATGTTGTATAAAGTTATGTGTATAAAGTGCCTTATAATATGTAAGGATTGATGACAAGGAAAAATATTTTTCACAAGTATTTTTTTATGAAAGTTTGGATCATTACGATGTTATTCAAATTTGATGCGATATTAGTCAATTTCAAGGTTTATATGGGAAACTTTAAAACAGTTTGTTATGATCATATAAAGTGTGTAATCTACACACAAAGCATGCTATTATATGCTTTTACATCAAATTTTTACTATGGATGAAATCATTGCAACGTTTTTTTTTTGCAATAATGTTAAATTTCAAGGCGCTGGCGTATCCTTAAGTTATTTTTTGCAGTTATAATCTTTTTGTATGGCCAGGGGTGGACTGGTCCGCGAGTCGACGTGCCTTCCCGCCTGTACGCCCTCAAACGCCTTATGCAAGCATTTTTTTTTTTTTTTGCGCCCTCAAACCTGTGCGACTTCCTTTCTTGATCTTTAAAATCTGAGAGCCTTCGGTTTTTTGTGCCCCCGAAAATTTTCCTTTTTATTTCATTTTATTTGTACCCTTGAACATGTGCGTCTTCTTTCTTTTTTTGTCATCCATGAACCTAAGCGTCTTTTTTTTTTTTTTTTTGTATCCTGCACACCTGTGCTATCTTTTTCTCTTTTGCATCTTTAACCTGAGCTCCTTCGGTTTTTCTTTTGCACCTTTGAGAGTGTGAGCTCCCCCCCCCCCCCGCCCTTACTTTTTTTTTTTAAATTCTATTATGTGTTACTTGATTAGCGGCCGAATGTGTGCACCTCCGTTTTTTATGCTCCCTCAAATCTGTGTGCCTACGTGTTTTTTTTTTTCTTTATTCGTCCTCAAACCTTTTCGCTATCTTTTTTTTTCTTTCTTTTGCGCTTTCGGATTTTATTTTCTTTTATTTTATTTATTTTTTTCATTTCTGGTTTAATTTTTACTTTTTTGCTTCATCGGTTTTTATTTATTTATTTATTTATTTTTTTGTGTGTGCCCTTTGGGAGTCAAGGTTATCACCCTATTGGGGGATCCAGTCTGCCCCTGCGTATGACAAAATATCTCTACAAAGGGCAACTTTTCCGCACTATAACTTGCGCTTATCAGATCTGAATTTTTTCACTCCACCTGCACGAGTTACATATATTTCGATACTATGCAGGGAAATGTGATGTTAAGTGATGAGACAAAATCCTTACACTGTGTGCAGCGTCACTTATCTGTATAATTTGCGGATTATCAAAAACATTTTTTCATTCTAAAATGATAAGCTGGCGCAGTACATAATTAACATCAGGCACACTTTGATTTTAAAAGTTTAACGCATTTTGTCAAATGTACAAGGCGCAAAGTGATGAAAGGGGAGGGGGGGGGGCAAAGTGTAATAGTTCATTTCATTTACTATGTTTTCATGCATTAATTCATTTACATTCATTTATTTTTTTCATTCTTTTTTCCATTTACTATTGAATTAATTCATTTATTTTTCTATACAAATTTGCATTAATTTAATCGTTCATTGTTTTAATATGAATTTTTTTATTCATTTGTTCGGTTAAACATATTGTAAGTAGTAAAATAGAAAATATTTCGCAGAAATTTTTTTCTTTTTCAATTTTAACTATATACATGAGTCAAAATGAAATTTTTGCTCTTGTTTTGTGAACGAAAATATTTACTCTCAAAAATAAAAATATTGTTTTAATTTAACTTATTGTAAAATATACAATTCTTTACGTGTTGTCTTTCCACACAAATTTCTAATTTGTTCCCTTAGAAAAGGTTAACTATTTCACTTTGCCATATTTTCAACAACTTAACTACATAAAACATAAAATCAAAATTTAAACGTTATACATGTGTGAAACAAAAAAATTACATACCTCTGATTCCTTTTTCCTGACCCTGGACCAGAATTCAGGATTCCCGGTGCCTCACAAACGAGCTGTATTAGATTCCTGAAAAAAGAAAAACATGTTTCGATCAATATTTACTAACATATTTCAATAGAAACAAAATTTTGCAATAGTATATGGTCCATCCTGTACCGTTGCTCCGGCACATTCTGAAATTTCTTGTTTTCGGAAGGGGTAAAACGGAACACTGAGTACTTCAACCAAAACTAATCCGCCCCTCGAAAGGTGCATTTTAACACTAGAACGACTGACATTTTCTGTATACCTAGAAAGACTGAAGGGCCCAGTGTGGCCCCTACCCATTTTTGGGGTGAATTATTTTAAAAATTCTTCCTGAGTGTGTCCACATGCCCAATGCACCTTCTTCATGACTAAATAAAAACTTAGTATGCAATTATTTGTAGTGTTTCTTTCTATACTGGCCAAAAGCTTGGATCAGTTTTTCTTTTCAAGAGCAATGGCTACCATTAGGCTGGTAAGCAGTCAGAACTGTTTATAGCATTTGGATATCCAACTGGCTGTTTAAAGCGGAAGTTAAAGGTTAAACTAGAGAGAATGGCCTTTTTTTATGCTAGAACAATTTGGAGAAAGAAAAATTTTTTTTTAATTGTAAAAAAGCTTAGGGGCCACTGTGGCCCCTCCCGTCTTTCTAGGTATAAGGATCAATATTTACAGTACTATGAGGCGTATGATAAAATGATTAAACAAGCATTCAAATAGTGTCATAATGAAAAGCCAGGAAGTTACATTACGTTCCGTTAGACATTATCCGAGTTATTAAACAACAAACTATGCGAGGGGCCACACAGGCCCCTCCGTCTTTCTAGTGTTAAACTGATGACTCATTTGTAGACTAGCTTAAAAGCTCACTATCAAACGGCACGACCTTGAGGGTCACGGATTTGGACGAAGCTCTGGATTTAGGTTAATTCCCACTAGATATGAGCCCAGATGCAGCGGTTTGACTGCATAGGACCTAGTTCGGCCAAAATGAGGGTTCAAAGTTTCTAGTTTAGCTCCAGAATGCAATGGTTTTTCCTTTGAAATTAACCTTTTTTTACTCTTTTCTTGATATTGCGTGACAGTACCACCCAACTGAATGCATTCACAGAATAAATTCCACCGCCCCTATGTTGTACCAACGAGATACGCGACAGATGTTAGGAAAGCAAATATTGCGCCAAAATTTCTAATTCCAAAGAGACCGCTATGGCAGTTCCGGGGCAAAACCAGCAAAGTAAGACCCAACTTGCAGCCAAACTAAAGCCTATGTACTCAAACTATTTTACCTGGGCTCATATCTAGTATGAAATGTCCTAAATTCAAAATTTTATCCAAATTCATGACCCTCAAGTTTATGCCATCTGAACTGCACTGATTTGCAGGACTCCAGAGTTGCAATGGCGCACAGTGGTTCAAAACGATAAAAAAGCGGAAAAAATTCAATAACTTTGAATACTCTCAAAAAATGCTATGGAAAATTGTTAAAATTGTAGTATGGTAATATTTACCTTCTTGCTGGCTGATCGTATTCACTGCGAAACCCCGATTTTACGTCCCCCGAATCAACGTTTTCCCCGCGTTTTACGATTTTTATCATTAGGTCCCAGTTTTTCCGTGTACTAATAATATTAATTTAATGTACTAACAATATTAATTTAACCCGGATGGAAAGTTTGTTATTTATGAATTTCCCGCATTTTACGTTTTCCCTTGGCAGTTAAAAAAAAAGAAAAAAAAAATGTTTTAAAATTAAGCAACGTGTTTCCTTCTGTGCATTTTTAAACGTAATCCACTCTGTTGAAAGTTAATCCATGAAAACAGAAATGCTACTGCTCCATCCGTAGCCGACATTGTGGACCCTTCGGCCACCAATGAAGATGAACAAGAAGAGGAAACAACTCTCTACTTTCCATACTGCATTTAAGAGCTTACTAATAGTGAAAGACTATTTTCTTTATCATGAAGACCAGGAAAAAACTTTGCAAAGTATTTCAATGCCGAAAGATGCTGTATTTACTTTGGATTCAATGACTCATTATTACTGACTATTTTTAACATAAAGGCCCGGATTCGTAACTTAATGAGTTAGAATGATCTAAATTGGTATGTACAATAATGTTCTTTTCGTAAAATATTACGTTTTTAACTTTTATAAGTGTCAACGTAACAACCTTTATTATTATTTTTGTTTCCTTATCTGATTTTTGCTGTCTATACAATTCCCATATTTAACGTTCTCCCATATTTTATGTTTTGTTATTTTTTTTAATTTGAATTGACGTTTTCCCGTATTTTATGTATTTTTATGTTTGATTCAGGCCACTGAGAAACGTGAAATCGGTGTTTCTCTATAGTTCAAATTTATTTCTGGGTTTAGCGAAAAATATAAATTAAATCAGTTGTATGCCACACGCAAGGTTTATTTATTGCAATTGATGCCCTCGAACAATATTTTCTGGCAATGTTGACAAACTGAGAACAGCTTTATACTAGAATGATTTCGAAAAGGAAATCAGAAATTTCAAACGCTTGATGATTTTCTAATTTCATTGTATTATGAACCGAATGGTTATTTAACTTTTTATATAGTATTCTGTATGAGTTTTAAAAATTCCTTTCTCATATATATATCTTCTTTAAAGCCATACTAAACGGGTCTAAAAATTTTATTTTCAGGTTACTACTTCATTGCATGTAGAATAATGCTCCGCATTAAACCATAACAACACGTAAATCTGTTTAAAAAAATCCTCTATATTTATTGATGAATGCTTCAAAAGCCCCAACTTTCAGAAACAGTAAACAAACGTTTTTAGGCTCTCCTGCAAAGTAGTGAAACTGAGATTATACGTTAGTCTGGAGGAGATCAAGTTTGATGACCAATTTCTTTGATAAAAAAGCAATTTAGTCCCGTCATAATGTTACGGGTTATTTTCTAGCTTACAGCAATGGTGTTTGTAAATAGCGAAAATCAAATAAAACATCTGCCACGACTGCAGTCGCAGGTGGTCGCAGCTAAAATGTTGTTGTTTATTTACAGGGAGGATTAAACTATTGATATATGTAAATTTTAGCCCACCGGAAGCCGTCGATAAAAGTATATTTTCTAAAAAATATATTGAAAGATATTGTGGAATAATGTTTTTTTATTTCAGGTAGTTCAATTTTTATGAATTTTTAATTTTTAACTACGATGTAATATGCATCCTATAAGTGTGAAAAACCAATCAGAAATGACTTTTTTTAAATTTTAGTCCTCCTTATTGAACGAATGAATTAAAACTGAAGAATAAGGCGTACGTCCGAAAAAAGTAAAAACATAATTGTTCAACAATCTTGGCTTATTTTTGTAAAAACGAATTTTTTTTCCAAAAAACTCTTATGGAGTAAGTTACTAGAACTCAAGGGCTAAGTAATTACGGCAAGAAATATTTTTTATCTTAAAACTTAGAAATGGCTATTTTTTCCGCCTTTGAACCACTGTGTGGCGTCTTCATTGGAATTTGAAACTTTGGGAGAATATCTACTCTTCTGAGATATTTGACGTCTCTTGTCAGCACAATGAATGGGGGGGGGGGGAAGTATTGTGAAAGCCTTTAATTGACACATACGGCAATGCAAATCGAGAAAAGGGTATAGAAAGTTTGATTTCAAAGGAAAACCCATTTCTTTTCTGGATTCAAACAGCAACTTTAGAACCTTCTTGCAGTCGAACCGCTTTACCTTCGTTCATATCTTGTGCGAACTGATCTAAATCCAGAATTTCATCCATAACTGTGACCCTCAAGGTCGTGCCGTTTGGTAGTCAGTTGTAATGTGCAGTTTTTAAGAACTGCGCTTTGCAAGCAATCAGCAATGTTTTCTCTGGAAGAATCAGCAATGCTAATTGTAAAAATGAATTGTATGAAATTCTGCCAAAAATTTCATTCTTATTTAAAACCAGCACCAAATGTACTCAATTGCTGAGATTTAAAAATTACATCAACTCTTTATTTGAAGTGTTCTCTCATTTCTGGGGTTTTTTTTTCTGTCTTAAACTCGTTAAAAGAAGCATTTTTTTCAATAAAACGAGCTGATGTGTGCATCACATGACTTCCTTTTACTCCAATTTAATGTCATTTCCCCATTATTCGCTATTTTAATGTGATTCAATATTTATTCTCTAAATATCACCAACAATGGCCAAATTGAAACCAAAAAAAAAAAAACTCCGCCAAATTTGTCGCCAAGTTGGCGACAAAACTTGGCGACCAAAAGACTGGCGATATATCGCCAAGTGTCCGACAAATTATAACGCCACTTGAGTTTACATCGAAATTAACAATGATTTCCCCCCAAAAAGGTGCAAAAGACCCCCTTAGGAACATCCGAAAGCAACCAAAAGGGGAGGTGCACAACTAGACCCCACTACGAGTCTATGTACCAAATTTCAACTTTCTAGGACATACCATTTTTGTGTTATGCGAGATACATACGCACATACGCACATACACACATACGCACATACATACAGACGTCACGAGAAAAGTCGTTGTAATTACCTCGGTGATGGTCAAAATGGATATTTCGCGTGTCTATACATTCTTAGGCACTTTTCCGCATGTGGTCGAATCGAAAAAAAAACTCAACATTCATTTGGGGGTGAGCAAAATGGAAATTAAGGGCGATTTTTGAGTGAAAATTTTTTCGCGAATACAATACTTCCTTTTTTGTAAAAGGAAGTAAAAATGAATTGTATGAAATTCTGCCAAGAATTTCATTCTTATTTAAAACCAGCACCAAATGTACTCAATTGCTGAGATTTAAAAATTACATCAACTCTTTATTTGAAGTGTTCCCTCATTTGTGGTTTTTTTTTTCTGTCTTAAACTCGTTAAAAGAAGCATTTTTTTCAATAAAAAACATCCAGATGCCTAAAATTGGTATATGTCCCGTTTTGAGGAAAAAATACGTGACCCCCTTATGTATGGTACGATCTGGTAACAAGAACTTTGACCTTGGAAGAGCCTATTTCTACTTGGAAAGTAATAACTCTGACACAAAGCCAATAACTTTTATTGGTGGAGTTAATAGGTTTTCCTTACACTTCCATGTCCAAGATCAGATTGCAAAATTGCTACATTCATCTAGAATAATGTCAAAATCATTTTCTTAATATTGATTTGAGAAACGGGCACAGTGTTTTGGCTAAGTTGCCTAATAAAAAGCGTCCACTATATTTTTTTAATCAAATTAACATTTTTAGAAAAAACGTTATTCACTTGTTATTGAAATACACTATGCCAAACTTCAAAGAAATATATCTATAGAACTTGAAAAATAATAGTTGCCGCTACCTCTTCTCAGCCAGGTGTACACAGGTAACATTTTGTTACATTTATGCATTCATGACGTGTATTTATCATCCATATATCAAATTAAGATTTTTTTTTCAGGACGTGAAAAAATGAGTTTCAGTACGCTTAAACAGGGTAACTAGAAATAACTTCGACACACATAATGCATTATAACTTTAATTCGAATGAACATATTACTACCAAACTTCAAAATAAATATTAACAACATTTTTCGTTAAATATATATTCCAGTTTTCAAAGTGGCTACATTTGGCCTTAATACAGAGTTTTAAACGTGCCACAAAATTTTCGGCTATGAGCCGCAACTCACTGATATTCTATCCCACATCTTGCATAGGCATGCCAAAATTTCATGAGGTTTAGCACACGCGTCTGTCTGTAAGACAGATCATGCAGAATAATTCATTGGGTTTAAATCTGGGGGTTACGGTGAACATACGTGAGCTCCAATGAAGTCCGGAAATGTGCATTGCGCCAATCTTGAGTGCTTTTATTAGTTCTGTGTGGAGGTACAGCATTTTGTTGGAAAGTCAATCTTTTGTTTCCAAAGAACTTTTGCGATAGCGGGGAAAATAACACCTTCCAAATATGCGTTTGCGGTATGTTTCTTGATCAACAAAAACAAGTGATATTTTCCCACTAGGCACATATCCCACTAAACCACTTGACTGGGCGGTCATTCCAAGCTCGTCAGCTTGCGAGATCGAGATTTTCGCTCACGCGATCGGTTGTGACGTAGAAATGTCGCAAAGTAGCATTTTAATCTACTCGAACTTAGCTTGCGGCTAGGTTCGAGTGGATTAGAATACTACTTGACGACATTTCTACGTCACAAGCGATCGCGTGAGCGTGAATCTCGATCTCGCAAGCTGACGAGCTTGGAATGACCGCCCTGGATTTGTTGACTACGTTTAACAATGCAAGAAGGTCTTGGAGACAAGGATGTGTGCTAAACCGCATGAAACTTTGGCATCCCTAAAGAAATCCTTAAGCATGAAATGGAATAAAACATCACTGAGTTGCGACCCATAGCAGAAAATTTTGCGATACGTTTAAGGTAGGCGAACACTATTTTTTTTTCTTCAATGTTCATTGCACCTTTCTAAAACTTAATACGATTATAAAATGTGACATAAATAACACATTTTGACTACTTATTTGTTGGAAAAAAAAATTCGATAGGTTTTTTTTTAAACAAAAAAGCCATATTTTTAGCAAAAAAGCTACAATCACCTTAACACTTCCAGTGCATTCACTTTTTCATTATTTTTAAAATTTTTTGTGTATCTCTTCATGAGATACCATAGAGTGATATGACCTTCCAATTTGGAAATAATTAACTAAAAACAGGTTTTATGGGTAAATGTTTGAAAAAGCCCCCCGAAAATTGTGTTTTTTGCCGTCTAAGTTTAATTGATCATTATTTCAAAGCCACATATTGCATGCACATTAACTTTTTGAGGTTTATATCACAGTAATGTGTCCAATCACCATGTTTGCAAAGTTTCAAATCTTGAGAGTTGATGCTTCTTTCGCTAGAGCTGTTCGCGTAACAAAAAACTTGAAAACGTGGTTATGAGAAAATCAGGAAAGAAAAAGTAAACTTCAGTTACAAGCAGTGAAATTGAGTTTGTGAATTATTGAGAAAACCAGAAGAAATTTACTAGACTTAAAAAACAATTGCAGATTTTGAAAGAACACTGGGGCTCTCTGAATTTTTCAAAATCTCAAAATTGATTTTTTTTTCGAAAATTAGGGTGTTCGCCTATCTTAAAGCTCTATATTAAAAATAAAGGAAACCTGTGAAAATTTGTAAATATATTAGACGAAATAATGTATAGGTATTAATTTTGCAGTTTGGTCTTAATATTTTCATTAGCATTAAAATTACTATATTATGTGTGTCCAAGTTATTTTTTGTCACCCTATAATGTCGCATTTGTTAATATTTCTGGAGCTGAACTGCTCTTATAGTTTTTCACTATATCAAGAAGTGAACAGATATTAATGACTATGATAAATCGATCAATTTAAATTTTGTATCTTATCTACTCCTTAGCGTTACATCAAGCTCACTAAAATTTGAGCGACGAATAAATCTCATTAAACCCTCCAATAATAGTAACTGTAAGAATTTATTAGTGACGAATTAATGATTAAGCACGTAGAATCTTCTCTGCAATCTCCCGGAATTATCCACTAAATTTTTTACTTTACGAAGTCTCTCTTGCTGCAAAGAAAGCAGTGACGCTGTACATTTTCGCAATTAGGCAGCTTAATGAGTTTTGAATCTGTTGACAAATGTCACATTTTTCCATATTTTTGATACTACCTCTGACTATGTAACGGTGGTCGTAAATAGGAGTCTTTACCTGTTAAAGATTACTTAAAAAGAAAGGGGGGTTAGTGCGTTACACCATTCTTTGAACTAGGGAGGCGATACGAGTGTTTAAGAGTCATGTTTTTTAAAGCTGGACATTTTTGATAGTTGATGTCTTCGATTTTCGTAAAAATTTTAGGATGTGTTAGTGGTACTACGATAAGAAAAAGTGAAGTTTCTTTTTTAAAAAAACTGATTTGTTTGTCCTTGAGTAGGGGTCAAAGTTAAAGATCATTAAAAAAAGATCTAAATGTATAATTGTTTTGCTTCAAAAGCAATGAGTGAACCGAGCCAATTCTAATAAATAAAGATACTACTTGATACTAGGTACATTCTAGTATACATATTTTGGTGACTCACTCATGGCTTTGATTGCAAAGGTCAATTGAAAATGCAACTTTTAAAACTTTTTTTTGCCTTGTTTGGGCCCGGATATCTGCTATTGCCGTGAGTAATCCTCGGAAATAAGTATATGATTAACTACTCACCACATTATAGTACTAAGACAAATATAAAATAGCTTTCGTTTGCCTTGGCTTTAGTAGTTAAACGGTCTCAAAGTCGATGATTCTTTAAAAATGGTGAAGTTCAGAGGTCAATAACGGGTAAACAACTTTGGGACGCAGCTGTAGTTATAGTCCGAGTGGTGTGGTTTAAGGTCCAGGTTAAAAACCCATGGCAACTAATCAACTTTTTTAATTACGCGGTCTCAAAGTTGATAATTTGAAACATCAAGAATCAAAGTTTTAGGTCAATTACTCTATAACGCCTGTGGGTCATTTCATACAGATTCAACGGATGAGTGCGCTCGACCATTTTTAATTTTTTTGAAACTAATATCCCAAAAAGATGCATATGAATGATATTTAAAACCACTTTTATTTTTTATCTAACCTTAACCCTTGATTTTTTTAGAGGTCATCAAAAGTCATTTTCGTAGTCAAAAATGGGACTTTTAGACCTTTGCATTTTGGCCAAAATCTGTTTGAATTACATTTGTGGCAGTTAATTTTACACTTTGATGTTAAAGTACATAAGATAGTAGTCTCACACACTGAGTTATGTAGCTGTAACTTAATAATTAAAATAATGGCAACAGGTTAAAGTTCAAGGTCAAATGTAAAATTTTTACTCATTTCAAAGGGTCATAACTCGCTTAGGGGATAAAAACAAAGTGAAATATGGGAAAACTAATCACCGGAGTCACACTTATGATAAAATACAGCTTTAATTTTGTGTTTTTTTACCCTTTACAAATTACAGCCCCTCCAAAGATCAGAAAATTGAGAAAAATGACATATTTAGACCCCTGTAAACCGAAAGGGGATAGAATTAAGAATAAAACTTTTTTACCAAGTAAATATTCAATTCAAGTACTATACATGTTCTATGTATTGTTTTGTGTATTTGGTTTGTGAAAAAGATACAGGTCTTTGAAATTGAGCACTTTTACTAGTTAATTCACACACTGAAACAGAAATAAAAAATGAGAACTTCATTGCACCTTCTTAAATTACGTAAATTGTGCTCTATATAATATATTATACTAAAAAAACATATTGTAAGTATAAAAAAATTTTAATTTGATAACTTAGAAATATTTGAACATGAATGAGTAGTTCATACTTGATTTACAGCTTAAGTAGTTAATTTATAGATTATACTGATAATCTACACACACACACAAATTTTCAATGCATGCAAACATACTCATTAACTTATGTAACTGTACATTAACTTATGTAACTTCCCTAAACACATTCAAAAACATTATCTACATAGTTAAAAGGGAAAAAGAGTGCGTTTTTCATTTCTTGCGTCAGTGCAGTTTTAAGAAAATGAACTCACGTACAGTAGTACTATAGTTCTGATGGTGACACAGTATGTGACGTATACTTTACTCAAATACACAACAAAAATAGAAAGAACTTTGTTAATTTATGTAATCATGAAACGGATGTCAATTTGAGAGCTGAATGACCTTTCTATGCAATATTACATGGTAATGGACAATGTAAGGGAATCAGAGGAACCGTAAAAAGAATTGATGCTACTAAGACGAGCTTGCAAGGAGAACTATTAGAAGTCACATTTTAATTCCTACAGAAATGTATACCTTCTGCATTTTTGCTACTAAACATTACATGTATTCTTGTGATGACTCCGTATATTAAACTAGCTGAAAAAATGCAGCAAGAAAGGTTTGGCTATGCAAATAGACTTCCCTATACCACATCTAATCACTGCTTTATATCACCATATTTAAATATTATCACAGTAATATTATTGTCTCCTAGCAATAGGTATGAAGAATAGTGTGTTACTAAAAATACTATCAAAAGAAGATGCCCATTATTGTCAAAAAGGTTATTACAAGGCTTGTGTTGATCACTAAATTTAGAACCCCTGTCATTGTCTTGGTCCTGGTTCAGTTTCAAAGTATCAAATTATGAATGTGCATTGGTAATGCATTCCAAAACGTAATATACATGAGTCACCATTACAACTATAGGACTACTAGATGAGTTCATTTTTTCAAAACTACACTCAAACAAAAAAATAAATAATGCGCTTTTTGAAATTTAGATTTTGTATATATAATGTTTTGCATATGTTTAAGGCAATTTGGATACGTTAATATACAGAGCGTATGTTTGTATGTATTGAAACTTTGTGTGTGTAGATTATCAGTCTAGTCTATAAGTTAACTACTTAAGCTGTCAATCAAATCTGAACTACTCATTCATGCCCAAGTATTTCTAAGTTATCAAATTAAAATAATTTTTTTATACCTACAATATGTTTTTTCAGTACAATATATTATATAGAGGACAATATATATAATTTAAGAAGGTGCAACGAAGTTTTCACATTTTGTTTTCTACTTTAGTCTGAATTAACTAGTAAAAGTGCTCAATTTCAAAGACCTGTATCTTTTTTAAAAACCAAATACACAAAACAATACATAGAACATGTATAGCACTTGAATTCAATATTTAATTGGCAAAAAAGTTTTGTTAATTCTATCCCCTTTTGGTTTACAGGGGTCTAAAAACGTCATTTTTCTCAATTTTCTGATCTTTGTAGGGGCTGTAATTTGTAAAGGGTAAAAAAACACACAATTAAAGCTGTATTTTATCATTACTCCAGTGATTAGTTTTTGCCATATTTCACTTTGTGTTTTTATCCCCTAAGCGAGTTATGACCCTTTGAAATGAGTAAAAATTTTACATTTGACCTTGAGCTTTAACATGTTGCCATTATTTTAATTATTAAGTTACACCCACGTAACTCAGCATGTGAGACTATCATCTTATGCACTTTAACATCAAAGCGTAAAATTAACTGCTATAAATGTAATTCAAATAGATTTTGGCCAAAATGAAAAGGTCTAAAAGTCCCATTTTTGACTACGAAAATCACTTTTGATGACCTCTAAAACAATCAAGGGTTAAGGTTAGAGAAAAAATAAAAGTAGTTTTAAACATTCATATGCATCTTTTTGGGATATGAGTTTCAAAAAAATTAAAAATGGTCGAGGGCACTCATCCGTTGAATCAGTATGGAATGACCCTTGTGTCAATAACTTTGAGCAAGAGCTGTAATTATGCTCTACGTGATGAAGTTTTTGACTCATGTCAGAAAACCATGAGATCTAATCATATTACTTCATTAAACATTGTCAAAAATGACGATTTCAGTATAAAAGCGTTTTTTCACGAGTTTATATGCGTGCTACTCAAAATCTTATGAGCTCAAACTCACATAAATACTAGAACGAATCAATAGCTATATGTACTTGAAGCTCTCAAATTTTCATGCTGCCAGTGTAATAAAATTTTTTGCAACCTTCACCACAACATGGCAATTCTTCTCACAAAGTGAATCCGCCATTTTGGAGATCCTAGATCCTCAGGATTCAAATCTCGGAAGCTGAGAATTAGCATCAGATTAGTTTCAAAGACATCTTTACGCTTCTATAAAATTTCATCCCATTCGGGGATGATCGAGGGGGGACAGTTTAAAAACTCAGTTTGACGTGAAATCACTCTGACATAAACATTATACACATTTCACCCGCATCTTTTGATCTTTTGTTATTGTCTAACAAACCTGTGATTTTTTTTTTTTGACTTTGTATTTATGCTTTTACTTTTGAGCCAAATTTAATAAATTTGTTTATTTATAAACGTTTATTACTAAGTAGTGTATATGCAAATTCTACTGTAATTATGAACTCAATATCTTACCCAATTCCAATCCTCTTCCTAAAATATAGCATTGATTTATGATCATTATGAAGTCAAAAATAACCAAAGATGCATGTGATTAGTCACAATGTTATATCAGAGTGATTCCACGTCAACTGACCTAAATTTTTAAAATTGTCCCTGCTCAATCACCCCCGAATAGGATAAACTGCATAGAGCTGTCTTTTAAACTAACCTGTGCAAGTTTTCAGCTTCCGAGATTTGAATCCTGAGGATCTAGGATCTCCAAAATGACTTTGTGAGAAGAATTCCCGTGTTGCGGTCAAGGTTGCAAAAAATTTTATTACACTGGCAGCATGAAAATTTGGGAGCTTCAAGTACATTTAGCTATTGATTCGTTCTAGTATTTATGTGAGTTTGAGCTCTTAAGATTTTGAGTAGCACTTATATAAACTCGTGAAAAAACGCTCTTTTGTACTGAAATCGTCATTTTTGACACCGTTTAATGAAGTAATACGATTAGATCTCATGGTTTTCTGACATGAGTCTAAAACTTCATCACGTAGAGCATAATTACAGATCTTGCTCAAAGTTATTGACTCAGGCGTTATAGAATAATAGACCTAAAATTTTGATTCTTGTTGCTTCAAATTATCAACTTTGAGACCGCGTAATTAAAAAAGTTTATTAGTTGCCATGGATTTCTAAACTGGACCTTAAACTACATCACTCGAACTATAACTACAGCTGTGTCCCAAAGTTGTTGACTCGTCGTGATCAAAGATATTGACTATCAAAGATATGATTATGATAAAAAATCATCGACTTTGAGACCGTTTAACTACTAAAGCGAAGGCAAACGAAAGCTGTTTTATATTTCTCTTAGTACTATATTCTGGTGATTAGTCAATCACATACAAATTTTTGAGGGTTACTCACGGCTTTAGCAGATCAAACTAAGAACATGAATAAATAATTTGCCAATTATAAATTGAAAATGTATTTATCCAAGTAAATTACATCAAAATTAAATTTCGCTCTGGACTCATCCAATGATTCTTTTCAAGAGTTTTTTGGTTTTTCTTGTACCAACTTAATAGCAGCTTTCATATGTTAAAAAGAAAAATGTCATTCTTTTGATCAAATATTTTTAAGTTTTGGGGGAAAGCCCCAAGTATTCAACAACGTCGAAAATCGGTCAGAACTGCGTTTTTGGAGCTTTAATTTTGAAAAATTACTGGCTCTAATATTACAAAATAAAAACATATACAATTGCATTTTTAGACTTGAGTTGAAGAAAATATTCTGGTAAGAGTCCCCATACCGCCTCTCTTTAATATCACAAGCAATGGGTTAACAACACTAAAAATTTATGTGGAATAGCCCCTGAATATAAAACATTGCTTAAGTTTTTAGAACCCTAATTTTGAAAAATATTTCCAGGGAAGGGCTTCAGATCCTCCTTTACATAAAATCTTCAAAGTTCGTTGAAAGTTGCGTTTTTGAAACTTCAATTTCGAAAACTTGCTGGAGAGAAGGCATTGATTTTAATCTATTTTTTAAAAAATCGATCGGAAACAGTCTCCCTCCCTTACCCCAACGTCAATAAACATAGCCTATAACCGAATTTTAAAGATTCAATTTCTAGAAATTTCCGCTGAACCCCCTCTATTTTATTTTCCTCCTAGCATCAGGAAAGAAGTCTGAAATTGCGCTTTTAAAACTTAAAGTTTCAAAATTTTGACCTACACCCCCCCCCCCCTATCAGGTCAAAAAAAAAAAATGTTCCTTTAACGCACCCCCTGAAGCTTTTCTGGTACGTCATTGCACGCAGGGGCAGATTTCCAAGAAATTTGGTGGGAACTAGTCAAAGGAGAAGTGCCTTTTGTTTGATTCTAAACAATTATATTCTCAGAAATTGTATCTGCTTCAATGATACAAAGGAAACGAATGTTTTGGAGACAGAGAGAGGAATGCTTTCGTGCCATAGGAAAATATAGAGAATCATTGCAATGATTCTCTATTTTGTGTGTATATTGTCTGTGATACACGAAATGAGGGGCTCATTTCGTGGTGCCCGGGGCAGTTCCCCGCCGGACGGTCCTGCTATTCAGCTACAATTATATTCAAAAATTGTCGTGATGTTTTGGAGCTCGTAACACGCAGCGTTAATTTATTTTAACATACAATTTTGTTTGGGTTTGCGGTCAAAATCTCATAGCCCCAAAGTGTCACTGGTTCAAAATGACACCAGTCCATGAGGTCGCCGCCAGTTCAAAATTCGCTCATTCAATGGGAACGGAAGACGATAATGTGCAAAAATGCTGTTTGACATCAAATTTGCGAAATAATGGTAACTGCCTTTAATGATTATCTCAGTTAAAAATAGGACTGGATTAAATGAGTTGCTTGATAAAATCTAAGAAACTTTTCCCGTTTTGATTCGTAACAATTGGCTGCTTTTCAGCAAATAAATAGAATGAAAAATAAAAAAACAACCCGCACTCTTCCTTTTTTACGTTATCTTCTTTCTTGTGACTTGCTATCTATCAACTGTAAAACGTTCCAACGGAGTTCAGTTCTGAAATGAGCTGAATTATTTTGTACCTTTAATCAAGGATAGTGTGCGCATGTGCGTGTTAGTGCGTGTGCGTTTTTTTGCGAGACCAATTTTTTGCGGCCATTCTACCTCAAAACCTGTTGTAAGAATTCAAACGAAATTTGGTACCCGTTAGTACCCACTTATGATTTAGGGCTGAGTAGTTTTTTGCGTCAATTCGTTCAAGATAGTCGAGCAACTGAACGTTATCATCGATATGAGTGGCTGACATTTCTCAAGAAATGTTGAACGGAATCAAATAGAACGTTAGAAAGCAGCAGAGGGGGCAGATGTTGAGGTCAATAACACCAGAGGCTGGAGCAATCGCATGTCTTTTTTCCTTTCTTTTTCATTATTTGCGACTGATATATTTCAAGAAGTAATACAACGGTTCAGTTCAGACAAAGTTTGATCTATAGGTATATCTTAAAGGGCGAGTTACTTATTTATTTTTGGCTTTAATCACCTCAAAAAGATATCGCACCGAATACTTTTCCTCGTGTTATATATGACTGCTATCTCAAGAAGTAATGCACGGATTCATAAAAAAAATTGGTAGTCAGTAAAACTGAACGAAAACAGACATTATATCCGTTCTTTAGTTGATTTTCATCATAGTTTGTGTGAGTCAGTGTAATTAAATAATGAAAAATAAACTAAATTTAAATGCATCACTCCAGAGTGAGATTGAGCAAGATATCAATAAAGTCTAAATTAGTCATGTATTCCTCTCATTTTTGTTGCACTTAAACTAACAAGGATGTTAAATTAAAACTGAATTAGCATTCTTATACAATTTTCGTAGTAAAAATTGACTAATTAAAAGAACTACTTATTCTGATTACAATGTTTATTATTACATGAAATACACCGCCAGCTCAGTCATTTCCAGTCGATTACTGCAGTTTCGTGCTTATTAGCACTCATCAGCCCGGCATAGGAAAGTGACTGAGCTGGAGATGGAAAACCTCTTAAGGAAGCCAAGAGTGCGAAACAAACTGGTAGCTAATATAGAATTAGCAGACCAGACGAGTGACCGAAGCAATGGTTCGGTTCAACTCGAAGATTGAACGCGAGGCAAGGTATATTCAGTAAATTACCGCCCATTTATTATTATCAATTTTATTTATTTTTTAACTGCCAAGCTATGCAGAACTGGAATTATTACTTTTTAAAGACCCCATTTAAAAAATAAGTATAGGGCAAAATTGCACTGAATAATCTTCTTGGTATCAGTTGTTTCCTCCTACATTATGGATTTTTTTCTTTTCCATTTAATATTGGCAAATGTGGTTCAGCTGACACGCGTTACTTTGCGAGCATGAAAGTATCCGCTAGCACTGGCAGAGTTGCGGACTTTGGGGGAAAATGACCGACTCCGACTCTTGGAATTTTTAACCTTCGACTCATGACTCCGACGTTTTTACTTCAAACTCAGTCCGACCCTGACTTCGAGTGTGCAGCCTTTCTCTATAAAGTTGTTCTTGTTCTGCTAGGCGTTTTAACCGGTTGTTGTCAGGATTCCGAACTTTCGAAAAAAATAGTACGCATTGCTAAAACTTTAGGAGCATTTCAGTTTGAAAGCATAATCTCAGGATTCTATGTATTTAGTTCAAGCACATTATTATTTTTTCTTTATCACGTTTGTTGTAATTGACAAAATGGCAAGAGATAAAGATTTTAATTCGTTGTGATTTTTCCGATCTCCTGCCAACAATGAAATCGCAACAAATGTGAAATACAGTCGAGTCCCGACTTACGCGAGGGATGCGTTCCAAAACTCCTCGCGTAAGTCGAAATTTTGCGTTGCGGAAAAATATATGCATACAAATTTTTTAAAGCTTAGCAAATACTTTTTTTAGACACTTATAAACACCCCTAACTGCTCTAAAGCATTCCTCAACTATATACTATAGGTTTTTTTTTTTTTTGTATATAGAACTGAACTTTTACTGTATTTAAAAAATAAAAAACTGTTATTCAACATGAAATATTTTAAGATTAACAAAATGAATGAGCAATAGGAATGAAAGACATACCCAGCTAAAAATAATCTTCAGAAAATCTGCAGAAAAAAATTTTTTTTGAAGTATTTTTCAAGATTTCTGCAGATTTTTAGACGACAAGCAAAATCTGCTTTTTGTCTTCAAAATAATCTGCAGAAAATCCACACAAAAAAGTTTTCTTTTTAGTCTTCTTTTAATATTCTGCAGATTTTTTATAGGTAAAAAAAATCTGCAAATTTTCTTCAATTAGATCTACAGAAAATCTACACAAAAAATTCTCTTACAGTTTTCTCTAAATAGTTCGCACGTTTGTAGATATTTTATGGTCACCAAAAAAAAAAAAATCTGTATTTCAATTCAAATTATTTCTTAAAGTTTTATTACAGCATAAAAGTTTTTCACACTTTAAATTTTTTTATATTTTTTTTTCAGTTTTTAGAAAATTAAGCACATTTCTTTGTTTCTCTTATTAAAATCAGTAATAAATTACTTAAACTTTTCCCCCCAAGAACTTTGATTTATATTTTGCTAACTTAAATTTAAAAGCATTTCAACACGTTTGAAACATTTACCAAATAAAAAATGTCTGTTTATTGTATTATACAAATAATATGACATGAAAATCAATTTTAATATAAGTGCATGATTCAAATCAAATAAAAGTGAAATTACAATACATCTTTTTTTTTTTTTGAAAACAAAACGATATTGAATAACGCAAGTTATTACATGGTTTGAAAGGGCTTTCAAAAATGTCATTTTCAAAAAGGATACGGATTAGAACAGAGTCAAATTTGTCTCACTTGTAGAAAAATCAGGAAATTGAAATTAAATAAGAACAAATATGACTTGAAATAATGTTCTCGAACGGCGCACCGTTCGAGTACAAACGCACCCAACGCCAAGCCTCTTACCGTCCACGGAGGCCTCGGTCCGTCCCGCAATTCGGGTGCCACAAGCACAAGGCTACGAGAGTAGATTACCCCTCGACCAGGTGACGCGTATTGTTTTTTTTTTCTCCGTCACGGAAACAAATAATTAGGGAAATTTTAAGTTCCATCATTGGAAACCCATGAAAACATATTGGATTTATGCCTCGGTTCACAAAAAGGTAAGACACTTTAAAATTCACCAATTATTATTTGATTAAATTAACTTTTATTTAATAAGTGTATAGTATATTAGGGTTAGTTTGAAATGTTATGCCTAATCGGAGGTTTTTAATTTTTGAAATTTTTTCTTCTTCACCGATTGACTTAAAATTTTGAGCGAACATTTACGTTGTCAATATCTATTGATAAAAAAAAATGTGTTACGATGTCTCAATAATAACCAGCCTAATTAACTTACTTTCCACCACGTGGTCGATTTGGAGGAATTTTTCGAAATTTTTAATTTTTACAAATTGTTCTATTTATTATTTCGTCTTGAAACTTTATACTAATTTTACAATCATAGCGATGTATTTTTGTGACAAATTTGGTTTAATTATTTCAATTTGCATAAGCTTCAATTCAATAAAATTTAAAATTTCATTTTGGATGCGTAGTTCAAGTTTTAATTATATGTTTTGTTAAACGAACTTGAAACACCACTCTGCAGTGAATTTACTCATTTTTATTAAAGAAATGTCGAAACTTAAAATTAAAAATGTTTTCGGATTTTTATTGCATTAATTTCATTTGTTATTAATTGTTATCTACTACTTTTAATTTGCTGGGTACATTTTTTGCAGTTTATCTACAGATTTTCTGCAGAATATTTAAGTATATTTGAAACATGCTTTCTTTACAAAATCTGCAGAAAAAAATCCGCAGAAGAAATCTGCAGAAAATTTGAGCATATTTGGAACACGCTTTCTGCAAAAAAGCTACAGATAAAATCTGCAGATTTTCTTTAGAAAGCATGTTCCAAATATGCTTAAATTTTCTGCAGATTTTTTTTAAAGATTTTCTGCAGATTTTTTTTAGCTGGGTATTTAAGAGTTAAAAAATGAGGATAGTGATGATTTATGCTCCATGATCAGATCGTTATTCTTATCTAATACATTTTTAAATACGTTTGCTTCGCCTTTTTAACGTTTCAATTTTGTAGTTGTTTAACCATATTGAGAAATTTAGAGTTTTTTATATTTTTGATCAGAAACTTTCTTTTTCTTCCCATTTTCATAATTTTAGATGAAGGTGACATTAAAGTGCCATATTATTTTTCAACAATTTATAAATTTAGAATTAAAAAAAAAAGCTGCTGAGTGTTTATTATGCACTAGACTAGTTTGGTGTTGGAACTTTGGCTGTCAGTGAAGCGTAAAGGGTTGTAATAACATTCACGAAATCAATATTTAGTAGTCAATAACGAAGCTGATACTTCCTTCCAAAAAAATTCGTGTTGTGGGCGAAAAATTCGCGTTAGCTCTAAAATTTGTTACTCGTGAAAAATTCGAGTTAGCTCTAAAATTCGTTACTCGTGAAAAATTCGCGCTATAGCCATTTCGCGTAAGTCGAATCGCGTTGTAGCTGGAGTCGACTGTAAAATTAGACTTGCATTTAAAATGGGCTTAAAAAAGTTATAATTCCAGCTCTTTATACGGTTTGGAAGTTCAAAAAGAGATATTTATAAATATAATAATAAATAAATTATTCTTGGAAAGATTCTTTCTCTAAGTAAATTTTTATTACAAAAATTGTAAGAATGCTAATTCAACTTCTATTTAATATCCCCGGAAATTAAAGTTCTACAGAAAAAAGAGGAATATGACTAATTTAGATTTTTCTTTTTTTTTTTTTGATATCTTGCTCAACTACCCTCTTTCGGCTGATATTTTGGTGATCTACGAGAAATATTTAAATTTAATGCATATTCCGTTGCTTACTTACACTAATTATGACTCGCGCAAACGATGAAAAAAAAAAAAATCATTTTAAAAGATATAAGTTCCTGTTTCCATTTACTTTTACTTCCATACCAACTTTTTGTCTGAATCCTTGCATTACGTCTTCAGATACAGCAGTCATATTAAACGAGAAATAGTATTCTGTTGCAGCATCCTTTGTGGTGATTAAAGTCAAAAAATCAGCACCTCGCCCTTTAATATATACCTGAAGACCATATTTCATCCGAATTACTGAATACATGTACTAAAACTTTAGCGTGAAAATAAAAACAAATATCAACAATAATTATTTTAAAGTAAAAACTGGCTGCGGATTTGGAGTCAATCTCATTTTGGGGTAAAAGAGACAGATTCGGGAGTCGAAGGTTTTTAATTCAAAGACTGATTCTGAATCTGTCATTTCCCCTTAAAGTCCTCAACTCTGTCAATGTTGTCGGAGTCGAACTTATTTTGGTATAAAGGAGTCGAAGTCGGAACTTAAAATTTTCCAAAGTCGGAGTCTCATTCCCCCCCCCCCGTGTCTAAATTTTGCCAAAGTTAAGGCAGTCGGAGTCAAACTTATTTTCGAGTACAGGAGTGTGAGTCAACTGCCATAAAATCCTAGGAGTCTGAGTCAGGAGTTGTTCATCAAGAGCTATTTCCAACAAAATTTATTTGAAGTACATCCGCCTTTAAGATCGGGATCTGCATTGACTTTTAGTTTCGCCGCAGGCGCTAATGCTAAGGGATTTGAACTGTTCAAAATTGAACGGAAAATTGTTCAACTCCAAGAAATATTTTCTGTACATACTCCACAAAAACGTTTTCCTACGCAGTTTGTTTGAAGCAAATTCGCCTCTAAGTTCGGTATTAAAATTTGCCTCAAATTTCCCCGTAGGAGCTAATGTTTTTTTTTTTTGAACTGTTCAAAATTAAAAGAAAAATTGTTCAAATCAAAAAATAAATTTTGGGAATGAGGTGTCCTCGCCGAGATTTTTTGAACAAAAAAAAAAAAGATGTTTGAATCGGACTACTCATGCAAATGTTATTAGGGGGGGACAGACAAACATTTCCCCCCCATCTCAATACCCTACTTTCCAATTTTTTTTCAATATTTATGTAATTATTTCATTGATTTGACTTTTTTTTTGCTTTTCGCGATATTTTTAAGATGGACTGAGCCTTCTTTCATGCTTTTTTCTTCCTTTTCTGACTTTTACTGGGAAAGTAGACTGAACAACAGTCAAAAATAATTCAGCGTACGTCAGAACGAATAATTCGTCTAAGTTAAAAAAATTCCACGGATCCGAAACTTTTTTCTGTACATTAAATATAGAAGAAAGTAAAAATACTTCTATTTTTTAAATAATACTTTCCATTATATCAGGAATTTCCACAAAAAGCAAATTTCAAAACTAGTAAAAAAAAATATATACTTGCATGGTTCGTTATGAACGTAATGCGCATGATTTTATTGTAACGCGATGATCGATAAGAGCGCGGTAAACCAGGGATCAAATGTAGTGGGGAATCTGTTCTTTGAACGCAGCTGGTCGTCAGTTTGCTCCAAGCTGTGTGAAGCGGTAAGACACGCCTCTGCGTGAAGTGTTTTCTACTTTTGCAACACGGCGCACGATGGAGCGTTCGCTCGAGCAACGATTACGCCATAAAGTTTTGCGCGAATCTTCGAAAACATAGAACCGAAACTCTCCAGATGCTTCAAGAGAACTTCAAGGACGATTGCATTTCAAGATCACAGTGCAGAAGGTGGCACAAGGCGTTGAAGGAGGGACCGGGATGCGGTCGCCGACGAACCCCGTTCCGGACGCCCAACAACAGCCAGAACAGACGAGAACGTGGCTCGTGTGCGCGAAGTTTCACATTCCGAGCAGCGATCGCGCATCCAGCACCCCTGCTGACACTCTACACATGTCCCCATTCGTTGAACATGGAATATTGGCCAAGTATCTGCAAATGCACAAGATCTGCGCGAAGTTAGTGCCGAAAGTGTTGTCGGAAGACAAACTTCCTGGCTCGGACCAACACCCCGGTGATCCCGCAACCCCTTTATAGTTCCAACTTGAGGCCATGCGACTTTTGTTTACGAGAGTCAAGAGAATGCTGAGAAAACATTGGGATACTGCGGAAAACATCCAAAACCATGTTACAACGTTCCGGAGAGACATTCCCGTCGAGGAGTTTCAGGGTGTCTCTGAGGCGTGGCAAACACGTCTCCTGCATCAATACACGTCTAGTGTATTGATGCAGCAGGACAGTAATTTAAAGAACTTTAAATATTTGTACAAGTAAGATCAATAAATCTATTTTTCCCAGAAAATGCGCATTACTTTCATAATGAACTATGTATTTATTAAATTCTTATTCCTTTTTATTTTGAACAATCAAAATTGCTTATTGATATCAATTAGCCCAGCCTTTTGCTCCAGATGTATCCGTTAGACAATTAGTAGGTTGTAGTCACGTAAAATAAGCTAATGTAAATAATAAAACGTTTTTCTGTATACTATTTATTTTCTGGAATATGTCTGACGTTTACGAACGATGACAGAAAAAATGTTTGGAATTTTTCAAGGAACTTTTTTTGAAAGGCAATTATAGGACACGGAAAATGGGGGGGGGGAGGGTTCATTTGACCCACCGGAACTCGTATTGTAAGTCTTAGTGTAGCTCATAAAAAAAGAGCTCAAGAACCACACCGTACATTTTGGATGGTACATACTAATACACCGGTAGCAGGAAGTTATGCATCGGGAAATGGTACTTTAGTTCAAAAGATTATGTACGGCATATAGTTAATCTTAAAGGTGAGAAGTCATTTTTAACTTATTGCGTTAAAAAAAGTCAGGAAAGGCCCAAAAGTTTGTTTTCCAATTATTTTACGATTTTTTTCAGTGACTTTACCATGTACGGCATAAACAGATTTTCTTTTTATACATAATTTCATTTTTTTTTCAGCGCCGTACAAATTTATTGGTACGGATGTGAAAATATGGGGGTGCCAACCCCTCCTTTCAGACCGAAGGTTGTGGGTCATTTGATCAACCATAAATTTTTTAGATTCTGAAACTTCTTCAATAAACAATACGATTTGATATAATGCCGTACATTTCGGGTGGTACATGCGACGACACCGGAAGCAGGAAGTGAAGCAGCGGGAAAGGGTATTTTAGGATAAAAAGATTTTGTACGGCATATAGTTAATTTTAAGGATAATCAATTAAAAGTCAGTTTTAACTTATTGCCGTACAAAAAAAAAGGTCCAGGAAAGGCACAAAAGTTTTGGTTTTTCAATTATTTTACGGACTTCTTAAGTGATTTTACCATGTACGGCATTAGCATACGTTCTTAACGTACCAATTTATTGGTACGGGAGTGAAAATATGGGTGTACCAACCCCTCCATTCAGATCGAGGGTTGCAGTTCATTTGATCCATCATAATTTAAGATTCTAAAACTTCTTCAAATAAAATATAATTTGATATAATTCCGTATATTTTTAATGGAACATATGACCAAAAAAAGTACTCTCGAGGACGGTGAAATACGGTCAAATACTTTTGTACGGCATATACATATTTTTTAGTGATGATAAAATTCAATAAAAACTAAATACCGCCTGAAAAAAATATTACTTGCTGGATTAAAAAAATATTTTCTGTCTTTTTTATTAATCATATAAATCAATCACAACAATAAGGTGTTTGAAAAATTCAATTTGAATGCTTGCATTATTTAATTTTTTTTGTCATGTCGTGCATACGAGTATTTACAGGGACAAGATTGCTAACAATACCTTACATTGGTATTTTAATTCAAAATTTATTGAAGGATCTGAAACTGTTTTTGAATTAAAGTGTTATTTTCTTATATCAAAGTGTAGTGTTTTAAAAATGCATTATAAATTTTTGGTATAATAAATATATTTTAGACGTAGAAGGACAAACGATGTTGTTTATTTCAATTCTCATGTTGCGTAACACAGATTATTACATTGAAATTAAAATCAAGTAGACGAATCATAACAATAATAACAACATTTAGAATATTTAAAATTTTTTGAATAAATTGAAAGTTTTCAATCTATACATGTAATAAAATAAAAAAATTGTGCATCTTTGTGTGTGTATTTGTGGTACACTTCCAGATAAAACGGTAAGGCCTAGAAAGATAACATTTGGTACACAGGGGGGAATTTTTGCCTTAAAATGCGCACCTTAAAGCTCGCTTTGATAATTTAGTTGGAAAAAATGTTATTTAAGGTTGTAATCGATTTTTGGCAAATTTTATCATTTTTTTATTTCACAGACCGAGGACTGATTGAGTCACAGAAAATTTTTTCATATCCGAGTATAAGAAATTTAATTTTAATCAAGATAAAAAAAAACTTTGAAAATAGAGTAACTTTTGCATGTTTTATTGGTTTTTGAAAAATACCTCTATTTTGGACTTTATCCGACCTGCGGCGTTTCCTAAAATTATCCCATAAGAAGTAGGAAAGCTTCTGTTTTAAAACTTACGTGCCTTATGGTACGAAACATTTCGCCCTGTTCATGAAAAAAAAAAGTTTTCCAAAATATGCAATATTTTCTTTTTTTTTTTTCACGATTTTTCAAACCAGAACAACCACAAATCTCAATGATACACATCCTTCTCGGTCGGTCGGGAGAAAAATAAAACGATCTTCGCGGCTTCCATCCATGACGTCACAGCATCAGTTGGATTCTGAATAGAATACCGCAATTTCCACTTAAGTCCCACATAAAAGGTACGGCATTAGAATTTTTTATAAGAACTATATGTTGTAAATAAAATGTTAATGCCGTACAAAAATTTATGACAAAAAAGCATAAAAAATCGTCGAAAAACACATCAGCTACGATTAACCTTTCACTGAAAATTGTACGGCATTATTTTCCTTTTTCAACTTTAGGCAAGCTAATAAACCATAAAATATTATCAATTTACTCCTTCAGTCAATAACACCGAATTTAAACTTACTTTTTCAATTTATCAATTTTGCCTCATTGTTTAAATTAATTATTATATTGTTGCACCACTCATTTTAAACGGCAATAGTATAGAAAGCTAATACATTCCGGCCTGTATTCAAAAAATTTATTGCCGTACAGAAATAAATGAAACTAATGTTAAAAACTTATTATAAAATGAACGTTTTTTTAAAATAATATTATCATGGACCATAATTTTTAGACGTCATTGTTTTTAAAATTTATTTTAAATATTTAAGAATATTTCTCAACAAATGCCGTACATTTTCAAATGAACTGCAACCCTCGTTCTGAAAGGAGGGGTAGGCACCTCCATATATTCACCCCCGTACCAATAAATTGGTATGGCATTGGAAAAAAAATGAAATTATATATAAAAAAAGAAAACATGCTAATGTCCTACATGGTAAAATCACTGAAAAGTCCGAAAAATAATTGAAAAAGCAAAAATTCTGGACCTTTGCAAACCCCCTTTTTTTTCGTACGGCAATTATTTAAGAAAGACTTGGAAATGATCATCTTTAAAATTCCGAAAGCGTAACTTCCTGCTACCGGTGTAGTCGTATGTACCACCCGAAATGTACGGCGTGGTGCTTGAACTCTTTTTTGCAAGCTACACTAGGGACTACAATAAGATTCCTGGTGGGTCAAAGCCCCCCCCCCCCCCCATTTTTCGACGGGCTTGCGTACTACTAACATTATTTCGCAACTTTTATGCTGAAAAGCATCGACGTACATTTAAATTTTTGGTAACAATTGAAGGAGCGAATTTTGGGGTGGCGACATTTTGGCGTAGTGGCATTTTGTACGGACGACATTTTGGACTGGCGACACTTTGGGCGTATACCACTTTGTTATAGTTAACACGTAGTTAAAAAATAATTTATTTTCTGCGTCATAAAACGTTGATGTAGTTAATAATACATCGGTTTAAGTGTTTTCAATGATTGATTCGTCTCAAAATAAAAAATACTATCGTGGTAATTTTATTATCTGTGGAATCCATGGAAGCACTCAGATGTCACCCAGAGTTGCAGGAAAATAACAGTTTTCAAAGCAAAAACATAAGCAAGATTTACATAATAATAGCAATAATGCATAATGATGAGCAGAACTACAACCGTAAACACATTTCTAATGAAATTTAAGAAGAATGTCACTATATAAATAATTCATAGTTGCTTTGGAAGTTTTCAGCGAAAAGTAAATCCTTTACATCTATATAAAAGGTAGGAATGAAGTACATTTTTCAAGCCGTTGAGAACGGTCAGATTAAATGACATTGCAACTATATATGAAAAAAAAATCATTCAGCTAACTATAATTGGAAAACTCAAATGCGACCATTGAAATTCTATCTTCACGTAGGTAATACTAACTGCTAAATGTCTAATTTTTGGGTGGGCCAAAAAATCGAAATTCTGCAAAGCTCTTAGCCTTAGAGTGGAAAATTTGCAACTCCCTAGCACCAATTACTATGCAAAATTTCGTGACCGAGTTCATGTCCTCTGTTCTAGCAAGATACTTGGATTTTTGATATTTAAAAAAAAATATCAAGTAAAGAGAAAATTTACAAAGTATTTTAAACTCTGCAGAACTTTAAACTTTAGTGCGGGAATTTTGTAACTTCCTAACACAAAGTACCGCATAAAATTTCAAGCCTATGAGTTAATTATTTCTGTTCTGGCAAGATATCTGAATTTTGAGAGTTTTATGAAAAAAATCCTTAAATACGAGTGACACATTACAAAGTAGTACATACATAATACGCTGCAATAATTTGAATTTTTGATCACATCAGTGACACCAGACCACTCCTTGACCCAGGCCTGTCATTTAGATTTTTTTTTTTTGGGGGGGGGGGGGGGTAGGGGTCAATGGCCCTCCTTACTTTGAAAAACTAATGTTTTTACATATAAGTGATGGTGGTTTTGTGATTTTCCGATAAAGAGTCAACGAGTTCATCCCTCCCCCCACCTCACTAAAAAAAATTCAAAGAAACAGAGCAGTCTTGAACTGAAATAGGTCCTCCGTTTTCTATATGGGGAAAATAATAAGTCACGTGTTTTAAATATTCGTTAGAAGTTGCTGTGTTTAATACACACTTCAAATTATTTTCAATTCACTAGATTAAAAGCTGGAATCGTTCGCCAATTAGCGCAAAATCTTTATTGACTACTGTAGTGGGCTATTTGTCTTTCACATTTCAACGAACCCCCATCGCGGCATCCTTCCCAGTTTGTTGATGGTACGACGTTGGGCCGTAAATCTTGCTCCGGTAAAATTGGAAAAAGCCAAAAAGCCTGAGCGACTTTGAAAAGCGTCGCATAGTTAGTTTTAAACTAGTAGAATGCAAGTTGACCCGACGATACTGAGTAAAGAGCAACACATGATTTATCATTAATAACACATGCCGTGAAATATTACTATTATTATGTTAAATGTTAGAGCGAAATAGGTCTCGCTGACTGAAAACAGCTTATAGAATCTTGAGGTTATACATGTACACTTCAACTATAAAACCACCAACTGAATTTCAAATGTTTTTCAAATGCATTTTTAAATGCATATACTCCATTCTAGTTTACAATAAAAACCAACCAATACCATTCGAGACAGAGCAAAGCATGTAGCGTCAGTTTCCCGAAAACGTACATTATGTTGTTTTATCAACGCACAGTTAACTACCTTCCTTAGTCATTGTATAATTTTTTCCTCAGTTAATAGAAATCCACATTCTAAATGCAATTATAATTTTTTGCATAATTTCCCCGAGATTTTTGGTTTTCGTACAAAAGCTTCGATTTTTTACCGAACTTGTCCTTACAAGAAGTAGATTATAATGAAAGGCCTTATAAATTTTAAATCTCTACCCAATTCAACAGTGAAGCGAGTGTTTTTTTCTATTGTAGTTGAGACCACTTTCCATAGCAAAGGGAACTAACCCAGAGACAGGAAACTTTACATAAATTGTGTTAAAAATTTACAAAATTAAAGGCAGGTCCGCTATTTCGAATTTTTTCAGGGGGGAGGGATAAAAGACGAACTGAATTAAATTTTATCGGAAAACCACAAAAGCACGCCCATTTATATGTAAAAACATTAGTTTTTCAAAGTAAGGTGAGCCATTTATTCCTCCCCCTAAACTCTCTAAATGACCGGCCTGGTTCAAAGGGTGGTCTGATGCGATTTAAAATTCGAAGTATAGTAGCGTATTAGGTATGTACTACTTTACAATGTGTCACTCGTATTTTAGGATTTTTTTTTAAATATAAAAATTCAGGCTTTTTGCCAGAAGCAGAAATTAACTCAGAGGCTTGAAATTTCACGTAGTAGATGTTAGGAAGTTACTAAACTCCTGCACTAAAGTTTAACGTTCTGCGGAATTTAAAATATTAGGTTCAGTCAATAAATAACGAGGCAGAGGCTAAAAAACAGATTTTATTCGAAACTAGCTGCGTGCCCGGTGTTGCACGGGCTACTTAAAAAATGAAAGCGATGTCCAATTGATGTTTTTGTATTACTCTGACATCAGTTTCTAAAGCGCTAAGGAATAAATAAATATGCGTAATGCAAGGTTATGCGTAATGCAAGGTGTGCAAAACACCAGTAGAGCATATTTTTGTCAAAAATCTCTTTACCGTTAATCATAGTTGTCAATGATACAAGTTATGAGTATTTTCATTTAGCACAAAAGATGAAAATACATGCATTATCAACTACAATCTGTGCTCACTTTAAATCGAATTAAATCTGATAGACTATATCTGAAATATTTGTGTACAATTACAATCAGCTTTTTGCATAAAATGATACACACTTTTTGGTTGATTACGTGAAACTAAAGCACCAAGACTAAATAAATACCAATAAGCATTAATTTAATACCAAGTCATCAGATTCGAACTAAGCCTTAAATAAAATCCTTAAAAACAATCTTTTTTGTTCAACTCTGTTTCCCTTAAAGAAATCCAAACAATCTTAATTTAACGTGTTCTTTTAACGATACAAACTGCATTTCAAAAATAGAAACAGGAAGGAAAAAGAGTTATTACAATTCGAAAACACACCCATGTGACGGGAAAAAGTCCAACAAAATAAACGTAATTAGTCGCACATCCTAAATGTACCAAAATATGAGGCCGGTGAATGATAAACTTACACTACAATCAATAAACATATCTAAAGAACCAACTTTCATATGCTGAAAAGAGTTAAGAACGTCGAGTGTAAAAAAAATAAAAAAAGGACAGACGATAAAATAAAGGCTATGTCCGAATAGAGCAACCAATTTTAAACTAATTTAAAATGAAATTCTAGATAGAAACGTTGTTTTAAGATTTGGGCAGCAACCAAAAAAAATCTCTTTTAAAACAATTATTAGAATTTTATTTGCTCACCCATACGCAAAATGGCAACAGGAAAGTAATAAAAATTCCTGAATAACGTTATGTTAATTAACGTTTTAATTAATATCTCCGCTAATTAAAGACGCACAGTTACGAAATTGGTTCTATTGTCTTCTTTGGAAAATTTCAAATTGATCGGTATCTCGTTCGACTCTCGATTCGCAGCGGTTCTCGAGAAGATCGATCTTCAGACAGACGGACTCGAACAGATTTTAATATTGTAGTGGATTCTTCAAAAATACAGACGGAAATTGTTTAAACACATATCCCTCTGGGAAATCAGTCGCATAATTCCGTGCTCATAAAAGTTTTTTTTTTGCTGCTGCTAACCAATTACGCCACGCACTCCTTTACTTCATCGTCCGAATGAAATCGTTGTCCTCGAAGTGTCTTCTTGAGTTCGCCAAAGATCTGGGATCATATGGAGGTAGATCTGGACAATAAGAGGGGTGGTTCAAGACTTCGCACTTAAATTTCCGCAAAAGTTCCTTTTTTTCCATTGGTTGTGTGTGGTTCCGGTAAACTTTCACGTGCTCTCATCCTGTTGCACGATAACACTAGACCACACACAGCCAATGCAAAAAAGGAACTTTCATGGAAATTTACGTGGGAAATCTTGAGCCTTGCCCCTTATAATCCAGGTCTATCCCCATATGATCTCACATCTTTGGGAAACTCAAGAAGGTACTTCGGGGACAGCGATTTCATTCGGACGATGAAGTGAAGGAGTGCGTAATTCGTTCCAGCAGCAGCCAAAAGATTTATGAGCAGGGCTGCGGAGTCGGAAGGAAAATGGCCGACTCCTGGATTTCGAAACTCCCGACTCCGACTCCAGATTTTTTAAATTTTTTTAAAAATAATTTTTCAACTTCCTCTCTCTTTTCAGGGGAAGGGGGAAAATCTCTAAACAGAGATTGAAATATTAATTTCTTTTTATGAAAATTTCGCATTTTGTTTTTTATTGTAAACCCAAGACGCATACAACGTTAGAAATTCAATTTAAAAATCGAATTTTCCAATAGTTACGAGTTAAAAAGTGAGATGACTTAAAAATCTCTTTTAAAAAATTCGAAAAGGATTCTGTAATTTGCCCCCCTTTAATGTTTAACAAATAGATATTGATCAAATCGTGTGCTTTCAATTTTTGAAAGCTGTAACTTGAAAGAAAAAAAAAATCTTTTTTTCTTAATCCAAGTTCTTGAGAGGAGGTGGTTTGCCCCGGGTAACACCCATCTGGTAGATGGCACCCAAAGTTAATTTCAGAGTTTGTAAAAAATATAAATACTTTAATTCTGAAAATTTTCGCGAATATATTTTAAATTATATTTCATCAATAAAATTTCAACGAAAATAGGGCACATATACATCAGGAGCTAATTTTACACAAAATGCGGCGGTATACAAATTTGTACGAATAGCTTTTACTATACCTATATTTATTCGCTAAATTTTTAATTTAAATTTTATTGGCTGCTTTAGAATTAACCTTAATATGAAGATTTTAAGATTAACAGTAATTATTGAGTGTTGTAATCAAGAAATCATTTACACTTATTTTGTTCCATACTTTTTAGTGAGAACCAAGCTTATAGAAATAGTCTTAATAAAGGAAAAAATATTAGATTATTTTTCATCGGATCTTTTGGATTCGTGCTTTCGCGCCAGAATTTTTTGAATTTGTCGATCACCCTTAAACGTTTCAACCTTAACCTCGACTTACTAATTTGTTACATTTCTTTCGCTATTTTATAACTGAGATCGAACAAAACACTGTATTTCTATTTTTAGTTGAAAGTGATTACTTGAAAATGTTAGGCAACAAAACCGTTTGCTGACAGTCGCTATTAGTTAAGTTAAAAAGCAAGGGACGGCTACAGAAAGTTCGGTAAGCATTCAAGATTGCCATAATGGCAGTTATTTTCTCATTAGTATCTTTTTATACATGTAATCGAATCAATTGGTAGTCAGTTTTTAAAAAATGCAAGGAGAGTCGGTAAAAAGGAAAGAAAAAAAACCCCGGAGTCGGCATGTTTTCTAACAACTCCGACTCCTTTACCCCAAAATCAGTCGACCCCGACTCTTCAACTCCGACTCCACAGCCTTGCTTATGAGCACGGAATTATGCGACTGATTTCCCAGAGGGATAAGTGTTTAAACAATTTCGGTCAGTATTTTTGAAGAATGTCGAATAAAGTCTGTTTTACAGCCTCTGCTTCGATATTTATTGACTGACCCTCATACTTTGTAAAATTTCTCTTTGTCTGATCGTTTTCTAAAAATCCCAAAAAATTAATGTCTTCTGCTGTGGCACGATACTTAACTCAGAGTCACGAAATTTTATGCAGTAATTAGTGTTAGGGAGTCGCAAATTTTCCACACTAAGGTTAATTACTCTGCAGAATTTCAATTTTTCTGACCCACCCTAATGTGTATATTCGGAAACTTCCCGACCGATTTCATTAAAATGTTCTGCTTGTGTTGGTGAGTACTGGATAGGTTTTTTGGCTGTTTCGAAAAAAAAAAAAAAAAGATGAATAATTCTTTATTCGGAATTTTATTTTAGGACCTAAAAATGGATCTTTCAACTCGAAATAATTATCGTCTACTCTGGATCTTAGTTCAAATACTCTAAATCACAATTAGAATAGTTTAAATAAAAAAAGTAAATATACGCGTCAGTAACTATTAATCATTTTTCTAACGTTCCGTTTAATTTGTATTCCTCAAGTAAGTTGTTGTATTTACGAAGTAATTAATGTATATCCTACAGTAAAAAGTTGAATAATATTGAATAGTTTACAAAATGTTATTTGTATAATATAATTGCCTTGTATATAAAAAAACTGGGTTTTATTTTTTTTCACAACTATTAATTACTTGTACCAGTTTTATAGAGGAAAGACAGTTAACCTTTTTCTGCAGAATAAATGATTTATATAAAAATTGTATTTCAAATGAATCCAACCAAAAATGCTATTAAATAAATTTCTTTTGGTGCTTTTGAAATTCACCCCGTCGGTCGAGAACATTAGCAATTGACGCATGTACAGTACAATGCCTTTAAAAACTTGTACATCCGTCTATCGCCATCCTTGTCGAACAAACGGTGTAACGCGCTAACTTTCATTTTAAGTGATCTTGAACAGCTAGCAAGAGCAACGGAATGGGGGGGGGGGGGGGTACCTTCCCTCAAAGGGATAAATAACTTAACTATTTCATTTACTATTTTTCATATTTTCGCTACGTCATAACGATTTTTTTTTTTTCAGTTATTTAAAAAGAACACAAAATGAATCATATTTGAATGAAAGCGGTTGTGTTTTCTAAAGAAGTAATATTCGTATGAGTCAAAGGCTACGGCGATCAGAATACATTTAACTCATTGATTTTGAACTCAAGGGAACGCGATATCGTGATTCGTCCATTAATTCTTTGATGTCATCAACAGTTAACACTTAAAAAATATATAAATGTAAGACGTACCTCGGACAGTTATTTTGGTCCAGGAAGATTTGAGAAACATTAGATTTCTTTTTCAGCTCATAAAGAATGAAAAATGGAAGGAACCACTTGGTCGTTTCTTGGCAAAACTGTAATATTAATAGAAATAGCATTTAGTATCAAAATGTTCTCAACTGCATCATGATTTTAGGAACAAATCAGCAACGACTTTTAAATTGACAAAGAAATAGTTTGAGTTCTTTAATAAACTTATATGTTATGAAGTTATGAATTTCTTAATTACATAATATTTTTTGTTAAAACATAAACTAATTGACAAAAACCGAAATCAGTTACGGGTTTATTTGCTAACCACCTTTATTTTGGTAATATTTTGCTCCCTATACCTTGCTCTTGTGTAATAATCATTATGACAATCTTCCTAATTAAAACCACTCATTTTATAGCATATCTACGAAATTATATACCGTAAAACTGTACTACTTTAGACCAGTGTAGCAACTTAAGACCACTGAAGGAATCTGGTAGTATGTGCCATGTAGTGGTCCCGTTGGAGCAAAGCTAAAGTCTTTAATAAACGAGCCGATGTGTGCATCACATGACTTCCTTTTACTCCAATTTAATGTCATTTTCTAATTATTGGCAGTTTCAATGTGATTCAATAGTTTACTCTCTAAATATCACTAACAGTGGCCAAATTGAAACCAGATTTTTAAAAAAAAAATCGCCAAATTTGTCGCCAAGTTGGTGACAAAACTTGGCGTCCAAAAGACTGGCGATATATCGCCAAGTGTCCGACAAATTATAACACCACTTGAGCTTACATCGAAATTAAGGGGACACTGGACCTTGAAAACAAATTTTTTTTAATTATTGATGGATTTGCATGAAATTTTAACCATATACTTTAAACACTAGTACAAGCTTAATTATAAAATTTCATTAAAAAATTTAAATTTGAAAACCAATTATTTAAAAAAATGTAAATAACCTTAACGATAATTAACAGAACTTTGAAGAGTCTCTTGCGTAATTAGTTTGATTTCACAACACTGAAACTTATTTTAAGTCATTCTCATAACTATAATAAATATAACAAAACTCACAAAATTGTCCTCATATTCAAATAAATTCAAAAAATAAAAATTTCAAAAATGCCCAAACATTTGACAAAAATTTCTTCCTTTTGAACGTCCAGTGTCCCCTTAACAATGATTTCCCAATAAAAAGGGGCAAAAGATCCCCTTTGGAGCATCCGAATGCAACCGAAAAGGGAGGTGCACAGCTAGACCCCACTAGGAGTCTGAGTACAATACGGAGGTTTTTTTTGAAATTTTTGCTTCAGCTCTCAAAGTTTCCTTCGAAACCAATTTTGCCGATTGAATTCTCCGAAGGTAAGTTTATTTCTTTATTACTTAGGTATTTAAGATGATTTAGCCTTATCGGCGAATCCTGATTTTGCTTTGTTTACGTTTCGTTTCGAAGTAAATAAAATACGGGAATTCGAGTTGCAACTTAAGAATACCCATTTTTATTATCGCTTGTCAATATTTTGAGAACAATTTGTATTGTCTAGAGCCGTTTTTTTTTTTTTAGTTTTCGGGTTTTCTTTGGTTTTCGACATTAATCCAGGGAAAAGAAAGGCAGGCGGCCGTCCTTACCTCAACTCTTCGCCTGAACCGATGGAAAAGGATCCAAGACATCAGGAGCAACCAAATTTCAACAAGAAAAGCAAAAGGGAGGGTAAATTTTGGTGTTTGCTTCATTCACCCGATGTCATTTGGTACAAAAAAATATTGTGACAATGAAAAAACCTACTCAATTGAGACAAAATTTGTATCAAGCACCTGTAAAAAAATGATAAACAAAAATGCCCTTGTAAAAATAAAATCCAGGAGTAGATGCCTACTAATTGCTTTACATACTATCTAACGTTCATATTTGTATATCTGAATAAAATATTGTATTTTTCACAATTGATTTTATTTAAGAGAACCTGAAATCGACTAAAAAAGAATTAAAAAAATCGACGGAAAAAGAAAAATTGGAAAAGAACGATTTATGCATTGTAACTTTGGACCGGAGCTGTTTAGCGCTGTATATCAAGGAAAATAAGAGGTGGTCTAAAGGTGTCACCACCATATGCAAACTTTATATCACTATACAAAAAATTCCCCCTCCCTTTGTGTGTAATTTAGAATTTTTTTCGAAGCGTCACTCTACAGCTGAGACGTATGGTAGTGTATGGTTACATTCAACCTTTTTTGGCAAAGAATATATGAAAAAAAATACATATAATGATCTAAAGTTGTACGGTTTTACGGTAGCGTTTATTGTTTAATTACTTGAAATGTTCAAGACACTTTACGTCCACATCCAAAGTATATTAGTGCATACTATTTATATACTTGGCCATACTATTTATGTTCTTAAAGAAGATTAATTTGCCGAAAAGGATCTTAAAAAATTTAAACCGCCCCTGACTAGCCTATTTTCCCTCTTTCACTTTGGCAGAAGTAGTTTGTCACATCCAGAAAAAATAGCTTATAGTTTGATGCATGAATTATGAATAGACGTCATGAACGTATAAAAGTAATATTATTTGCTTACACCTGACTGCGGAAAGGTTGCAGCCATGTGCAGAGGCTGGTGCCAGGTACGCACCAGCAATTACAGTTAAACCTCGCTATAGCAACCCCGAAATGTAACGATCCCCCGGTTGTAACAAATCTTTTAAAAGGGCCGACGGTGAAGTAACGTGTTTATCATTTAGATTTTTTTTTTGTTTTTTTGGTTTTAGAGTTGGACAATGCGATAGTTTATGACTTCAAATTTAATAAAAATTTCAAGATGCGTTAGTTGCGATATGATAAAAGTAAAAAATTTTTGAAAAAAGAAGCAAAACAACCGACATTATGCACAATTTGCCTACTTCTTCCGTAATTTTTGGCTAGACAGTGATGATGATTCAATTCTATATTTTAGAAAGAGGATAGTAATTGGGTGAGAGATTGAGAAAATAATGTCAGCAGAATTTTGCATATACACCGCTAAGTAATTAGCATTTAAAAATAAATGAATTCATTCTCAAAAGCAATTATTTTTACGTAACGTAAAAACAAACTGATGTGTGCATAATACTGTTAAAACCAGTAGTGCCTCAGGGGTAGAGAATTTCACCCTAGGGTGAAAAAACGGTTTCTCAGGGTGCAACGGAGGCTAGGAAGTGTTGTTAAAGTGCTTCTGGTTCACTTAGAAGGTGCTTCTGGTTGTTTCAGTAGGTGAGCAACGTTAACAAAAGTGCTAAAACACCATTCAATAAGGAGGGCGACTCGTTGCGTGTGCGCTTTGACATATTGTCCAACGACAACTTCAATGGCGGACGAAGGAAGTTGCAACGAAATTTACTTTCGCGTTGAATGAAGTAGAATACTGAGAATTTCGTGAATTTCTTTTCGAAATCTCGCGTAAGTAAGATATTTGTTCATATTGTAGCTCTTAGGGCTTTCGAACATATTTAAAAGTGTTTAAAGTCTGTTGACAACTGCTTATTGTTCCGTTTACCTTATTAAACATTGAATGTCTTGCTATTCGTATCCTGCTAAACTGATACCTAAAATTATCTATCAGTATTATCTTGAACAACATCAACATTAAAAATAAAAAGGTTTAAATCAGCTGATAATTGAATAGCTATTTATGGAATAAAAACACATCGACGTGAGCAGATATACCAAATGTCTACTTCTTCTCAATGAAGTAGTACGTAGGAGGAAACGAACTTAGAAGCAAAGGTGGAGGGAAAAAAACGGTTTGTGAAAAGAAATCAGTGTTTGGAATCATGACTTTTACATCGTGTTTTGGTTAAGTATCATTCTTTGGCGTTATTGCATGAAGCAAATGTAGTATCTACTCGTTTTTTATTTTTCATCTGACGAAAAGCTTGAGATTGAAAAGAAGGGCTTTTATATTATGTATCTTGTGTGCATAAGGATACTCAAATGTCGAATCTTACAATAAGTATTGATATGTTACTCTCGATTAAAATTTTAAACGTTTATGAAACGCTTTTATTCTCCCATGATTCTAATGTTACTTAATATTTCTGGTTGTTCCGGCAAATGATTGATAAAAACCTACCCTTTTCATTTTTGGTACGGATCCTGCTATAGTAGATGTCAACAACATAATTACGGAGGAATCCAAGTGAATATACGAAAGTTAGTGCAGGAACAGACAAATTAAAGTTATAAACACTTCTAAACTATGTTCGAAAGTTGAAATGTGATTAAATGCTTTAAATTGATTTAAGTTTTGATATTAAAACTTCTAATGTAAAAATAGTATCAAGACTTCGTATATATAAATCAAAATAAATAAAACAATTGTATTCAAAAACGCACACAACACTGGGGGGGGGGGCAAAAATCACTAGAGAAAGCAATAAAGGTGCCACTTTTCTTGCCTAGGGTTCCACCTTTCACTTCCGGTGCACGTTGGGTGAAGGAGCCTGTTTTCATCCTAGTTAAGGGAGCAAGTTCGGCTCTCTATTGAGTGCCGCTGGTGTGAACAAGCGTTTCACACCTGAAAGTGGCCAAACGCAACCTGTAATTTTCTCAGTGCTTTTACGCTAATTTCATGATAATACCTTGGACTTGAAGTAAGCAAAGAAACACTTTAAATATTTTCATTCCAAGTTTGTTGCGAACCGAAGCAAAAATAAAAACTTTATACAGATTAATTTTCCCAATATTGGCAATTTTAATGTGATTCAATGTTGCCAATAGTGTCCAAATTGAAACCAGAATTTTTATTAAAACAAACGCCAAGTTTGGCCTTTTTTTTGGGGGGGGGGGGGGACAAAACTCTGAGACCAAAAGTTTGGCGATACACCAGCAAGTGCTTACCAAATTATAACACCACTTGAGTTTGCATTGAAATTAACATTGATTCCCCCCGCCCCAAAAAAAGTGTAAAAGACCCTCTTTGGAACATCCGAATGTAACCCAAAAGAGAGGAGCACAACTAAACCCCACTAGGAGTCTACGTACCAAATTTCAAATTTATAAGATATACCATTCTTGAGTTATGTGACATACAAGCGCACATACATATGGACGGACGTAACGAGAAAACTCTTAATTTGCTCGGGAATCGTCAAAATGGATATTTCGGATGTCTATACGTTTTTCGGCACTTATCCACGTATGGTCTGGTTGAGAAAGAACTCAATATTCATTCGAGAGCGGTCAAAATGGAAATTAAGGCCGATTTTTGAGGGAATTTTTTTTTTTTTCACGCACTATTTTCTGAATCTTTATTTTTAAAGAAACCCTGGACGTCGTTTGAAAACATTCTCTTATTCAAACGAAGATTTTCTTAATCCAAAAGGAATTTTTAGGATTTTTCCACCTTTTAAATGGATATGTTTTTGGAGTATTTTCCTCATTCTAACGAAAATTTTTACACCAACCTGCCGCTAACTCAAATTCTAATTTCACACTCATTAGCTGATACACTTTTTTTTTTGCAGACTATAGGGAAAAAAAAGGATTTCACTTTTCGTTTGTTTCCTTCTTTTTCCGTGAAATCTGGAGTTGTGCTGATGAAGAAGAAAATCATTCGCAACAGCCTGGTGCAGGCCAAGGCTTTCTCCGGCTGCTTCCTCCAGGCGGTACGACACGTTGCCAGGTTTCTCCACCTGTTCACTCCCAAAATTTTAAGGTCCTTCTCAACACTATCCAGCCACCTTGTTGCTGGTCTTCCCCTTCTCCTTGTACCCTCAATCCTTGAAAAAGTTAGCTTTTTAACCGGGTCCAGATCTGCACGCCTAAATACATGCCCCAGCCATCTGATTCTATTGGCTTTAATTACTCTTAAGATGTTGGGTTGTCGGTATTTACGGTATACTTCAAAGTTATATAAACTTCTCCAAGTGTCATTTTCTTTAACTGCTCCAAAAATTGCCCGAAGGATCTTTCTTTCAAAAATGAGAAGTCTATTTTCCTCTGTTTTATTAACTGCCCATGTCTCACTACCGTATAAAATGATCGGTCTTATGAGGGTTTTGTATAGGTTTATTTTTGTATTAATGGAAAGGAACTTAGATTTTAATTGGCTCTTTAAGCCAAAGTAGCATCTATTTGCCATCAAAATTCGATTTCCGCGAATGATTTTAACTAACTTTAATTCTCTTACGCGTATTACTAGAATCTCATGTTGGAGACGATTCAATAAGGAAAAAAATATAATCCGCTGTGTTACGCTGCTTGAAGATTTTAATGGGGTCGTTTCCGAAATTTTTAAAGTATTTTTTTCTCGAAAGAGCATGCTCAAAAAAACATAGGATCTGACCATTTTTTAAAATAGTTTGCCAGAGTTTAATATTTTGAAAAATATATTTCAATCGGTACGCAGATTCAATTTCTCTTTTTACGCTTCTGCACATGACATAAGTGATGAAATGCCATTCGCTGATGCCATTAGCGCAGATCGCAATATTTAATTCGCATCTTTACTCACATGTACTAGCAACGATATGGCTGATAGCAAGAGTCGAGCTTAATATTTCATTCGCTTCTGAATTATCATAAGCTGGAAACACGGGAGATAGCAAGCGTCAGTATTCAGTGCGCCAGAGTTCATCACTTGTGACGTCATAATAACCACGCCTTGTTTGAAAAATCGGACATTTAAACGAATTAGTTAAAAATTAAACGTTTTGAAAATAACATGGAGCGAGGAAAATTTTTTTATTTATTTTTTTTTTTTTTTGCTCATTCTATCAATTTTAATCACTGAAAGTAGTTCTTTTGACTAATGTAAAAACCACATTTCATTTATCCATTCTTTCAAGAATTAATACTTTTCTTGATGGAGGCAGACGATCATTTAATTTTTAGTGTTAATAGAAGCTTTTACTGTGAACGTGATCCTTTATTTAATTTTATAAAAACTAAGGTATCCTTCACGGAAGTCAACTTAAGGGCGATTCACTTATCGACCGTTCCGTCCGTCCGATCCGATTCTTTTGCTGCCAAACTGGTTTTCGAAATCCGTTGCCATGTCAGCACGCCCAATTGCACGGCTCCCGTCACGTTCTAGCGGTGCTGGATTTTGACGGCCGTCCGATTCGGGGAGCGAATGTGATAGCCAATCAAAGGAGAGACGCTGTTTTTACTTTTGCGGGAATGTTTCTCGTTTTGTTTACTACTAGTTTCGTACAAAATTTGTAGTTTTTTTTTTTAAATTACAGTTGATTCTCATTTTGATGTTTTTCAAAATGAGAATGCTTTCAAGTTATATGAGGGTTATTACTCAATTACCTTTATTTTGCATGGACTGCTTAATTACATATAATTACGTGAAAATTCAGTTTTGCAATTTGTTTTTTCGTTCAAAAATAACTCTACAGCTCATAGTAACTTGCGAAACCAGCTTCTAACGCTAAACATTGGCATTGAGACCATTGATGAAACCCATTAATTTTTTTTAATTAGTAAGTAGAAGTTTTTGAATCCTTGTTTGAATAGTCATTGTTTCGATATGTGATGAAGCAAATCATATTTTAACTAAGCAAAAAAAAAAAAAAAAAAAAAATCATTCAAGTTAAATCTTTTATTGTTAAGCGTTAAAATTCAGTTTAATCCTGCTATATTATGGCACTTGGTTTCAAAAGTCGTCAAATCATAATGATATTAAACTGTCTTAAACATTTGCTATACTTCTCAGGCTTTAAATATGCTTTGCCACGAATCTATTCATGAATATAATGTGCTATTTTTCCAAAAAATATCCTGACATTTTCAAAAATTGTCATTTTTTTTGGGACTTATGGATAAATATAATAATCGAATTCTTTTGTAACTTTTGTCATTTTAAGAGTATGCTTCAGCTCACTTCCCAGTAAAAATTTAGTTACGCAATATATTTAAGAATCCAACAACAAATTGAAGAAGTCAAAGTTTTTTATCGATCATCCTGAATCGTAAAAAGAGGAAAATTGTACCCAAATTTATCTCAATATAAATATTTTAAGACAACTGTTTATAAATTTAAGAAATAAATAGTAATTCAAGTGAAAACCCATGCTTAAATATAAGGAAAACTTTACAGAGCAATTTTTATATATTTAAGGACATTTTTTGCCTTTTTTAACAGCATTTTTTCAGTTAAAAAAAGCATTTTTAAAGATTTTTTATTCCATCCAAGTCCGGGACCTATTTTTTTTTTAAATGTTTTAAGAGACGAAGAGTACTCTAGCTTGAACTTATATGAAATATCATCACCTATTGTAGTAGCATTGAGTCGAAGTTTCACTTGTGGCGTGCCTAGATTCCTTTCAGACTAAATAGCAAAATGGAAATTAAGGTCGATCTTTGGGTGAAAATATTTTCGCGAATACAATACTATCTTTTTTGTAAAGGGAAGCAAAAAAGGCCCAAACGTTTTGTCACCAAGTTGGCAAAAAAGCATGGCGACCAAAAGCTTGGCGATATGTCACCAAGTATTTACCAAATTATACTACCACTTGAGTTAGCATTGATATTAACAATGATTTCCCCCCAAAAAGATGTAGAAGACACCCTTAGGAACATCCGAATGCAACCAAAAGAGAAGGTGTACAACTAGGCCCCTTTAGGAGTCTACGTACCAAATTTCAACTTTGTAGGACATACCGTTTGAGTTATGCGAGGCACATACGTACATACAGACGTAATGAAAAAAAACTCGCTAAAATTATTTCGGGGATCGTCAAAATGGATATTTCGGGTGTCTTAGACATATCCACGAGTAATTGGGTTGAAAAAAACTCAACATTCATTCGAGGGCGGGCAAAATGGAAATTAAGGCCTATTTTTGGGTCAAAATTTTTCGTGAATATAATACTTCCTTTACTTCGTAAAAGGAAGTAAAAGAGAAAAATTTCCCCCTTTTTTTTAGGTCGAAATTCCTGCCGAAAATTAAAAATAATGTTTCAATGCAAGTTTTATTATGAAGTACAATGCTCTTTCTTTTTAACCGACTTCAAAAAGGAGGCGGTTATCAGTTCATACCGTATGTATGTTTTTTTTGTTTGCCCACTCATAGCGTCTCACCTAGTGAACCAATTTTGATGATTCTTTTTTTAATGGATAGGGGATGGCTCAACTTAGGTCCCATTACTTTGCTTGACCATATTTGTCCTTTTGTCCTTTAGAAAAAAGTTATGGGCAAAAAAACAGTAATTTTTATGCAATTTCCCTATTAAATGATATTGTAGCGAAGTTCGCACTTTTCATCCGTGGATAACGGTGGCTCAGTGGTAGAATTCTCGTCTCCCACACGAGCGACCCGGGTTCAAATCCCGACTAGGACAAAGTGAATTTTACTAAAATTTCGTTTCTACTGTTTCTCGTATTTTCTCGAACGTTCTATTAATTTCTGTATCTTTTCAAGTCTGGAAAGTTCCAGCATTTTTTCAAATTGTATATAAGGAGATGTAACGTTCATTCGTGGTTCTGAATCAAGATCTCGAGTTGAGACTAACGAGTATTCGCTTCATTTGGCTTTCACATTGTCTTCGCTATCTTCATCTACGCGACAATATGTAACTCATTGTTATAAAAGTTTGGTGCCATATAACTGTAACATTAATAGTAATTGTAATGATAATTTTGAATAAAGGCTTTTCTAAAGCAATACAGTGATATAGAGCCGCACTTCTTACTAGGTAACTTCTTACTTTTACTGAAATATCTACATTTACCCTAAAAAGAATAAAATAAAAAAATTTTGAAAAAAAAAAGAACTGACTTCAAAATTGCTCTAAAAAGTGAAAAATAATTTTATTCTTTAAACACCATCAATAATACTTTTAAACATAATTTTTGAAGTTGGCGCAAAAACAAAAAGTAAAATATATTGTAACCATGCTTCGTTCATATTTTTATCAAAAAATCATCCAAACTTAGGAACGAAACATTTATATCGTTACTCAAATATGCTGTCATCAATGCGTAATGCATGTGGTAGTGAAGAAACTGGACCTGGTTAAATTTATACTTGTAGTTGAGTTATGGCTGTGAATGATTTTATCGATCGTTTTTGCGCCAACTTCAAAAATTATGTTTAAAAGTATTATCGATGGTGTTTAAAGAATAAAATTATTTTCCACTTTTTAGAGCAATTTCGAAGTCGGTTCTATTTTTTTTTCAAAATTTTTTTTTGTACTGTAATTTTCAAGACAAGTTACAAATGTTCAGTTTGAAAAAGCCGAGTCATCTTACCCATTTCACTTTGCCCCACATTCTCCTACCATATATCTAATTTATTACAATCGGGTTGGACCGTGCAATTAAGAATTGAATGAAATTGTGCTTCTCTCAAGGCAGCTAAAGTATTTAGCAGCAGCTATGAGCAAGGCCGCGGAGTCGGAAGGAAAAATGGCCAACTTCGACTCCTGGATTTTGAAACACCCGACTACGACTTTAAATATGTATTAAATTTGTTTTCATTTCCCCCTCCCCATGGGAGGGGGAGGGGAAATACCCCTAAACAGATTAAATATTATTTCCATTTTACGAAATTTTCGCGCTGTATTTTAATGTAAACCGAAGATGTATAATCAACGTTACCCATTCAATTGGAGAATCCTCCTCATTACTTACCTTTCGTGGATTTTGTTCGTCACGAATAATAAAAAATGAAGCGTTAGTTCGTGGTCTCACTGTTTACCGATCATGAAGTGAATAAAAGTGAACGCGAGCTGTGATATACTATTAAAGTATTCATTTTCTTGAGATTTTCACTTTTGCATTTTCATTCTTAAAACAATTACCCAAAAATATAAAGGATTAAATATTGATATTAAATACCAATTATTAGAAGGGTCAAGTACAAATATATTTACATTATAATGTTGGGAAATGTCAAGTGCTACATTTAGGGCGTGGAAATAAGTGTACAAGTTATTATTTGCAAGGTTCAGTCATTAGTCAGGCAGACAAAGTTACTGATCTGGGGGGTCTTAATAAGTCAGGATTTAAAGTTTAGCCAACAGTGCAGTATTGCTAGTAACAAAGCCAATAAGATGCTTGGGTTTATCAATACATCTATTTCACACAAATCTAAAGAGGTTCTTCTGCCCTTATATAGAAGTTTGGTAAGACCTCATTTGGAGTATGCTGTTCAGTTTTGGTCTCCTTATCTTAAGACATTAATGTATTGGAAAGGGTTCAAAGGCGAGCTACAAGGCTAATAAATGGACTTTCTCACTTAGACTATGATTCCAGGCTTAGAAGGTTAAAAATGTAGTCTTGAGCAAAGAAGAGACCGAGGGGACATGATTCAGTTGTTTAAATTTATTAAAATGAAAGATGTTACGGGGCTGAAGTTTAGCACTGAAAACAGGACAAGGGGTCATTGTTTTAAGCTATTTAAATCTCAGGCTAACATGGATATTAGGAAAAATTATTATTTTAGCAGGGTAGTGGAACTTTGGAACAGCTTACCGGAAGAGGTGGTAATGAGCAAAGGAGTAGACAGTTTTAAGAGGGCCATTGATCTTCACTGGGGATTGTAAATTGACTAGGACCAGTCTAGCTGGGCCAAGAGCCTGTTGCTGGTCGTCACTTTTGTATTTGTATTAAAGTGTCTAAAACTTACCAATGAAAAGTCCGTAAGCAATCTCTGTTCTCAGCATTCTAATTCGACTCACTAATTTGGCTTTGGAAATAGATGCAGTGGACCATCATCTAATAATCCTAAAAAGTACAAATTAGATTTAATATGTTGTTCACTTAAACCTGCGTTCATAAATACAGTTGAGTCCCAACTTACGCGAGAGATCCATTCCAGGAACTTCTCGCGTAAGTTGAAATTTCGCGTTGTGAAGAAGGGCATGTACATAGCTTTTTGAAAAACAAACTATTGTTTTAGACACTTGTAAACACATTTCAGACTGCTTTAATCCATTCCTTAAGTATGTCAAGTCAACGTTTTCTACAAAAAGAACTGAATTTATACTGCAATTTATTCTGCATTAAAAAAACTACGTTATTCAATATAAAACAATGTTATGATGCACAAAATCAATGATAAATGGGAGAGTGAAAAAGTGCAATACTGTATGTACCAAACTACAACATAATCACGGGACGCGGGAGCGCCCCAGCTACCAAGAAAACCAATCGTCAGCAGCCAACAAAAGCAAATCCACCACCAAGAAAGACGAAAGAAAAAACGCGACTAAGGAACAGTTTATACGGCAGAACAAGTTAGGTTTTTCTGGTTTTTTTCACCCCTTTGTATCTCAGCTCCATGAAGACCCCCGGAGTTGATTTTTGGTATACTCAATCTCTAGTTGCCCATGACGACATAAACCGAAATACAATCCCCAGGATCATCAGAGGGAGGAGGAATTCAAGAATGGTAATGATTTTTTGTTTACATATTCTTGGGGGGCCATTGAGTACATATACAAAAATTCAACCCCCAGGGACATCATGGACTGTAGTAATTGAAGTTTGAAAATCACTAATTTCCCCTAAATTCTTATGTACTGACTCTCAGCTCATAGGGTTTGCTGCAATTGAAAGGCTAGAGCAGATCTAAGATCTAACAGTTATTCAAAAGTTGTCTTAGGAAATGAAATTCAATCAAGACTAATAAAACAGATCCAACAGTTGCAACTAGACGTTAAATCGCGGATATCACAAATTTGTCACAGCGACTGCGCATGCGCGCGGACTTGGCTCATTGGGTTTTCTGTTTTAAGATTCTATGTTTGTTTATATTTAAGCATAGAAACAAATTAATGAATGAGATTAGAATACATCCCCCCCCCCCCCCAGTTTCGTTGGTACGAAATTTCCTTCCTGTTTTTCAGTTTTGATATATTTCAAGGGTAAGAAATTTTAAATGTCAGTGAAACTGGGGTTAAACATTAGAATACTTTGCGTGACATATTATATGAAGCTGTACGCTTTTACATCTTTACTTTATAATTGAAAGCGAAAAATAGCACTTATTTATTGGTTTGCTTACTTTCTAAATTAATGCCTTTTTCACAAACATAACACATTATGAATTGAAAATATATAAAATAGGTGTGTGGATATCCGTGTTTTGCAGTAATTTAACAGACAAAATTTTTGCAATTTATTTAAGCAAGACTTTTGGAATGAGCTAAGTTCGCGTTCATGCGCAGTCGCTGTGGCAAATTTGTGATATCCGCGATATGGCAAATATGTGATACCTATGATTTGACGTCGACTACAGTTGCATACATACCCCTTCCCCCCTGTAACAGCCCCCTGGTGGGCTGTGATAATGATTTTTTGTATGCATATTTTTGGGGGCCCATTGAGGACATTTACAAAATTTCAACTCCCAGGGACATCATGGACTGGAGTAAATAAAGTTTGAAAATCACTAATTTCCCCTAACGCTGAAGCGTAAGCGAATCAAGTGTGGCCATGCATAGATCTTCTGACACATTTAAAATAGGGAATTTAAAGCAGAGTAAGTGCTCCAGTAGTCGGCTAGTCTCCGGTAATGGGTCACAAGGACATTAAACTACTTATAAATAGTATATTTATAACTCAAAATCAGATTTTATGCATTCCCACACATTCATTTACTTATTTCCAATTATCATCCAATAACAGTCAAGTTCATCAAATAGTAATTAAAATAAAGTATCGAAATACAGCGACAACTTAGCAGTGTTGAGTAAAAATTCCTTTTCTAACGCGTGTTATTTCTTCTAAAAAAATGTTTAAATTTTCTGCCTTATCTTTTTTTTTCGACAAATATAGTCATTTCGTCATTTTATTGTTTCTAATGCTGATTTTAATTTAGAATTCTCGAAAACAGGTGCTGTAAATTCAATCCATCGTTGCGTTTAGAAAAATAAGTTCTAATACTCAACATGTCATTACCAAATGGCGATTTATCGTTTTTCTTATCGAACGTTGATGAAATTGATAAAACAAATGATTTGATTTCAATTAGTATTCATTCTGCAATAAACATTCTAATGCTAAGGTATTAAGATACGATAGTACAATAGTTCCGTTAGCTCAAGTTATTTCACCGAGTTAAACCTGTGGTTTTTCTTTCTGTTACTCAATATGCTAAACTATTTGCTTCACCAAAGGTTCAAGAAGCCTGTATTTTATTAAGGTTAATTATTTCAAATGTTGGTACCACTTCTTATTACTGCTTCTATAAAGAAAAATTTAATGTCTTGGGTTTTCTCTTCTAGGAAATCAATATTTATTGCTTGTTTAAAATGATGCTGACTTTTTTCAAAATTGCATTACGTAGCTACGAATTCCATTTCAGTTTATTCATCATTTACTAATATTCTTGTTGAAAGCTGTAATATTATCTTCATGACACCCCCCATTTCATAATTTCAATATACCGACATACAGACCCGTCATTTGGCCAATCACGGGAGTGGGACGGAGGGCAATTGACCTCTCATGTTTTCTAAAAAAAATAATGCAATTATATATTTTGATGCTTTTTTCCTATAAAATGCATTGACTTCAAATCCTATGCCCTTCTCCCACAGAAAAACTTTGAAAATACGGACGAGCTTACATAATTCATCTAACTCCAGTTCGTTCATAACGAAGTACCATAGTTTATGATAATTTTGTTTTAGATGCGACTTGATTGCTAATCTTTACGTAAACGGACTTTTACTTACATTGTAGTTTTAGAAGTAACTTCATCTCAAAACAATCTTAATTTTATGCTCCGTATGTTGTACGTAAGTTGAAGTTTCATTCTAATGAACATAGACCAGTCAAGTGTTAATCATATCGATCAATAAGTTGCTATCTTTATCGGCTATGAATTTTATTAGCTGTTTTGTTCCGTCTTTAAGGTAACAAAAACAGTTGATACAGAAACCGCTTTGAACCCAAAAAGGGGGGGGGGAGTCCAAATTCTCATGTTTTTAAAGTTTTCAAACCCCCCCCCCCAAAAAAAAAAAAAATCTGGTTTAACCCTGGTTTTTTCCATTTATCAAATTTCTACTTACGCAGATGTGATATCATTTTAGTTAGTGGTGTAGATCAGGAGTTCTCAAACTTTCAGGCTCTGTACCCCCCTTTGAAGACTAACATAAGGTCACGCCCCCTCATATGTGGTTAACACATTTATAAGGTCACGTCCTCCCCCCCCCCACAACGTGCTTAATACAAACAGCATAATAGGAAACCTTTGCTTTTATTTCCCATCTGCTAAAAGTTACGAACTGTAATATTTTGTAAATAGTTACGTGTACATAATATCGATGCAAAAAGATGCGATATCATCAAAAACAACCCTGTTGTAAAAATTTCCCCGCCAAGAAAACCGTAAACTTTTCCGCACAAAAAAGAAGGCCTTCACACATCCTGAACCCAAAAACCCTCAGCCTTAAAAAGTTATGATATCTAGTTTGCCCGCCAAGTATCTACCAAACTATCATCCTCCCTCTTCTCTTTAATCACACCTACTTCCATTAGAACCTCCTCCCACCTTCAACTCCTCAGAAATATGGATAGATCCTTTAAATTGTTTATCTTGTTTGGCGGGAAGCTTTTCAAAGTGAAGTGGTTCTTGGTGAGCAAAAAGCTTCCCGCCAAACAAACAATTTAAAGGATCTATCCATATTTCTGAGGAGTTGAAGGTGGGAGGAGGTTCTAAAGGAAGTAGGTGTGATGAAAGAGGAGAAGAGGGAGGATGATAGGTTGGCAGAGATACTTGGCGGGCAAACTCGATATCGGTAACTTTTTAAGGCGGAGGGTTTTGGGTTTAGGATGTGTGAAGGTCTTTTTTGTGCAGAAAAGTTAAGGATTTTCTTGGCGGAGAAATTTTTACAACAGGGTTGTTTTTGATGAAATTTTACACTACTCAACAGTAGATAAATATAATAACTATTATAACTAAGAAACTCAAGATGATGGTGGGTGTTGTGATACTCGACTGATAGATACAAATGTTCTCCACATCGAGGACCCTCACGTTTTCTTAAAATTAAAGAAACTTTCTTTTCCCTAGCTTAAGCTGAAACAGCACGCTTGGATGCTACTATGGTAAATTAACTTTCACATTTAGAATGGAAAACACGGACTAGTTTGAGATGTTTGGGGGGAGAAACGCGTTTTGTATTCCATACTAACGATAAAGAAACGTTGGAATTCGAAGTTATTTTCGTGCTTTATTGTTAGTGGAATTGCAATAAGCTAGCGTCTTTACTAATGATCAAGCTGAAAGTCTGGATCTCTGTCTGGATGTCTGTGAAGTGCATTGCGTCTAGACCGTTCGGCCGATTTTCATGAAATCTCGCACGAAACTCTTGTATGGGGGGGGGGGAGAGCATCTCAAAGTGATTTTTCAAAATTTTGATTTTGTTCTTTTTCTATTCCAATTTTAAGAACATTTTACTGAACAAATTATCATAACATGGACGAGTAAATTACCATAGCATAGACGAGCAAGCTACCATAACATGGATGAGCAAATTACCACAACATGGGCGAGCAATTCCTCATCCATTATTTGAAAATGTACAGGCGAACCAAATGACCTTTTAATTTTGTACTGCAGGCAAAGCCGTGCGGGTACCACTAGTGTAGCATAAAAGCTAAAGCACAATAAAAGACAAAACTGAAAAAAAAGGGAAAAAGTTGAAATTTGAAGAGACTTTACCTTTCTAAGGCGGCATTGACTGATCAGTAATTAATTTTTAAAATTCGTCGAAGACTTTTTTTTAATTTTATTTGCCCGTATAATGCTTTAAAAAAATAAAAAACTTAAGCCCTACTTGTAGCAACAAAGACAATTGTATGCAATTCAATTTGGCAAGAAAAATAAATAAGTTTCAAAGAAATAAGTTTCACAAAATTTTAAAAATTGTGTCCTTTTAAATTATGATAAATAATTGCTTTTCAATGGATACATCTAAAAGTTTTCAGAGAGGGATCATAAAACTTATCTGTTACATCAAACATTAAAAGTACGTTTTTGCTAAAATTGTTCCTTAAAATTTAATAACTGAAGTTTTATAAAAGACGCAGAGTTTTATACGAGCTCAGTTCAAAGCAAATTACATACACTTTAATTTGATATGTAATTTAAATAATTTTAAAATACTGCCCATTGCAAACTTTGACAAAGGATGTGTTTTTTTATGCCTTTAAAAGGGGGCGGGGGGGGGGGGGGGGTTCAGCGTGAAAAAAAATTACGAATTCTTTTTAAAAAAATGGTTTGATTAAATTAAGAGCCACTGTCTGTAAGAATCAGGCAGTTTAAGGCATTTGTGATTGTTGACATTTTTAATTTTCTTTATTTTCACATATGTTGTTCCTTATGGATGTAATGTAAATCCGAAATTTGAGCTTTGTCTGACTTACCGTTTTTGAGAAAATATTTTTTAGTTTAGGGGGCGTGGAACATTTTTGCTGTTTTTTCAAATTTGCAGATTTTAATCTGCTTGTTGCTTGAAGCGCCCTTATAATGACATTCATTTTTTAATTCCATATTATGATAGTCTTGTTAGATACTGTTACAGCTGTCAAATTGGTGTCACTACGAGGGTGACGCCCACGAACTCCATTTAAAAATGACCGAAAATGAAATTTTTCTATATTCAGAGCCAATTTTCTCAAAGCGCCTTTCACGATGACACCAACGTCTTTAGATCATTTTTTAGCCACACTTACATCAAAAATATGTAATAAAATCGGTGTCACTATAAGGGCGCCAGAAGATATTGGAACTTTTATTTGATAAATTTCACAAAAACACAAATATTTAAAATCTAACTACATCTGTCGCCCTCATAGCAGAGATCTGATACTAAATAATTTTGATAACCAACATGTTTGTCTAACATTTGCACGAAAAAAATCGGTGTCACTCCTATTATTTTTGGAAATATAATCATTCGAAGTTAGTACGTTATGACGTTTTTTTCATATTTATTTATTTAATCTTTTCACACCCGGAATTTTTTTTTGAACATATTTATTAATAATTTAATACAGAGAAGTGTACCTTTTAAAGTAAACAGCTTTGGGCAGTAAGATAGTCTTTTTCTTGAATAGAAAATGCCCGTTTTGATATAGGTACAGGCGGATCTATTGTGCATAATATGTCTAGATTATCATACCAATGCTCGTCTTGTTTATTCGGCCAAACAAATTTATTTATTCGAATTGTTCTTGACATATGACCTTAACTTGCAAATGGATTGTGTATGAAAAATGTGCAGTGAGAAGCTCTTGCAAACATTTTATGAAAATGCTTCAAATTGTTCAACTCTAATACATACCCCTGCATTGTCACAAGTTCATTTTAATGGAATTAGATGTGTCCTATCTTTACGAGCTCAATTCAAATTACCTTCAAAGCAGAAGCAGTATTTATAAGAACAATTTATGATTGGTAAATATACTGGGAAAGAACAACATCCAAGTCAAGTTGCACACTTAATGAGATATGCAGTTCATAACGGGGAAAAAACTGTTCGCTACTTCAGGGTATTGTACTATGAACCAAATCCTATCCCTTTTTTCTCGATGGAAGAAACAAAAAAAATAATTTGATAATTTGAATTCAAGATGTCAAAATTGTTTTTCGCAATCACAAGTGTGTGTATGTGTGTGGGGGTATGTGTGTTTGTGTGTAGGGGTATGTGTATGTAGGCATGTATGTTTGTCTCTGTGCTGGCATAAGTGTGTGGGTAGTTGTGTATATGAATGCGTGTGTGTGGGGGGGGTATGTGTATGTGTGTGTAGGCATATGTGCTTGTGTCAGTGTGCAGGCATGAATGTGTGGGTAGTTGTGTGTATGTGTGTGTGTAGGTGCGTGTATGTATGCGCGTGTGTGTAGGACATGGATGCAACCTGGAGACGGCTTTCGCTATAGGAGCAGCATCGTGAGCAGCCGGTCGACGGTGACAGGGTGCGGAGGGTGGCGGTGGGAAAATAAAAAGATAGGACATCAAAACAGCCAAATGAGAACAATAAGCAATCGTGATTGCTCAAAAAAAAAAAGAAAAAGAAAAAAAAAACGAAGGCATTCTCAAATACATCAAATGAGAATATTGAAGAAAGCGAACATTCAGAATCTGAAATAGAACTTGAGGATAACGTAGACCAAAACGAAGAAAACATTAAGAATCAAATCAACAAGTTTCAGAAAGACGATCATCTCTTAGTGAAAACTGATAATTTTGTAGCACTAAAGCATGGGAAAACATGGTATTCCGGAAAAATAGTAGATGATGACGATTTGCAAGTTAAGGTCAAATGCATGTCAAGAATAATTGGTTTCCCTACATAGTATAAAATGTAGTCTCCAAAAAGCGTCTGTTTCTTTGAACGCGCAAAACTCGAGAACTACCCGTTCGATTTTGCTGAAATTTTCACAGTATCTTTCTTTTAGTACAGGAAAGGTTTGCAGACCGGTTCGAAAAAAAAAATGACGAGCAAGTCTTTTTTTATTCCAATTTAGGCCCAATTTTCACATAAACTTCCGAATATGGTGTTGAAAAATTACTTGCACATATTAATATTATTACATATCGTTGGAAAGATTAGAATTTTCCGCTTTCTACGCAATTTGTTTCAATGTTCTAACTTAATTACGGATTGAGTTATTTGCGTTTTAAGCTCGAATTTTTTTGGGCTTAGCTGAACTTTAAGCACTACATTCTTCATTAAATTTATCAATAAAAGTGAAGGAATTGTCCCACAGCTTTCTTTTTGACACCATTGGAAAAAGTGATATTTTTTACTCCAGATCCATCTCGACCGATGGTCGAAAAACTGAGCTATCTCGAATGGAAGAAAAGTTACAAGCCTTTTTAAATCAAGTTCAAAAAATCTCATTTCCATTCAAGTTGTTAACCATTTTCTTTCGCACTTTAATTCCTTAAACTTATTTGTGTTTCCATGGTTACGCTTTTTAAATCCATCTTTCTCGATTTAATTTCTTAGAAGTATTTCGATATCTGTCGTCATTGTTTGGGAGGGAAATTTTGCACGATGTTTTTTTTATTTATTTAAGTCTGATTGTTAAATATAAGTCACTTGACACAATTTTTATTTTCAAGGTAGACCGGACAAAGCCGGGCAACGCAGCTAGTTATGTATATAGATGGGAAGAAAAACTTTCTTTGGTTTCAAGCTTTAATATACATTTCGTTGATTTTCTGTCAACTATTGTAGACAAATCGACAACGTTTTTATCTACTTCCTTTTGTAAAAAGTGCTGACAGCTGCCTTAGAATTACAATTCTGCGAGTTAAAATCTACAGTAAATATAGAAAGGAAAAAATGTCTCGCAAATGGAGAATAGGCTCTGACTACTTTTAATTTCAGAATACATTTAACTTAAAAATCCCCTACAGATTTTTTTTTTTTTTTGGCAAACTTCGTTTTGCTGTTGTCAGTGTGAAGTTAACAATATTATCATAGGAATATTAGGTGAGGAATGTAGCTTGGACAGGGGTATTCTGGTGAAAAAAAGGGGGGTAACTATTGATAAGATTGTGTTTACATGTGGAAACATGGGTCAAGGAATGTAACTGGGACAGGTGCTAAGAAAACAGTTGACACTAACAAGACACAAGCGATTATACAGCTTGAGGATTTTGTATTTTCCAGGGAGGAGGTTTTATTTCATTTGAAAAAGATTAAAGCAACTAAAGCTCCGGGACCAGATAATATCTATCCAAAAATTTTAGTTGAATGTTCAGAGGAATTAGTGGATGTTATTTTGAATATTTTCAATGCTTCTTATAACTCGGGGACGGTGCCAGAGGACTGGAAGCTGGCTAACATAACGCCACTCTTCAAGAAGGGGTCTAAAGGTATTGCTGGGAATTATAGACCTGTAAGTTTGACTTCGGTGATTTGTAAGATTTTCGAAACTTTGATCAAAATTAAGATCATGATGTTCTTAGAGACTAATAGTCTGTTGACTAGTTTGCAGTATGGTTTCAGGAAAGGTAAATCCTGTACTACTAATTTATTGCATTTCTACGACAAGGTTACCTCAGCTTTAGATAACAAAAAATGTGTGGATGCTGTTTATATTGATTTTCAAAAAGCTTTTGACAAGGTACCGCATGTTGCTCTTCTCAGCAAGTTAGCTGACATTGGAATAGGAGGAAAAACTTTACTTTGGGTTAGAAATTGGCTTACTGGTAGGAAACAAATAGTTGTGAGAGGAAATCATTCTAATTGGAGTGATGTTTTAAGTGGGGTTCCTCAAGGATCAGTTTTAGGGCCTCTTTTGTTTATTATATTTATGAATGACATCAATGAAAATATTTCTGGAAGCATGAATTGTTTTGCTGACGATGTAAAAGTTATGGGGATTGTCGAAAATGAAGAACAAGTAAAACAGCTGCAAGAGGATTTAGATCATATTACTAAGTGGGCAGATAAATGGGGTATGGCAGTTAATGTAGGGAAATGTCAAGTGCTACACTTAGGTCATGGAAATAAGCGTATGAGAGATCGTTTACAGGGTTCAGTCATAAATCAGGCAGAAAATGTTATGGATCTGGGTGTCTTTATAAATCAGGACTTCAAGTTTAGTCAACAGTGCAGTATTGCTAGTAACAAAGCCAACAAAATGCTTGGGTTCATCAATAGATCTATTTCAAACAAATCTAAGAAAGTTCTTCTGCCTTTATATAGGAGTTTAGTAAGACCTCATTTGGAGTATGCTGTTCAGTTTTGGTCGCTTTATCTGAAGAAAGATATTTTTGTATTGGAAAGGGTTCAAAGAAGGGTAACTAAATTAGTAAGGGGACTCTCAGATTTAGATTATGATACCAGACTTAATAGGCTTAACATGTATAGCCTGGAGCAAAGGAGAGTCAGAGGGGACATGATTCAGTTATTTAAATTTATCAAAATGAAAGATGTAAATGGATTAAATTTTTGCGGGGAAAGCAGGACAAGGGGTTATTGTTTTAAGCTATTTAAATCTCAGGCTAACTTGGAAATCAGGAAAAACTACTACTTTAGCAGGGTCGTGGGCACTTGGAATAGCTTACCGGAAGAGGCGGTAATGAGCAAGGGAGTGGATAGCTTTAAGAGGGCCATTGATCTTCATTGGGGACTAATTAATTGACTAGGACCAGCCTAGCTGGGCCCAGAGCCTGTTGCTGGTCGTCACATTTGTATTTGTATTTATTTGTATAAAAGCTGAAAATTTTGGAAATTTCTAGATCGCTATAGCCGTAGAATTTAGGAATGGTTAGAAGCGTTTGAAAATACATGAACGGCATAGGGCTTCAATTGGGACCATTTAAAAGGCTCGCTGCAATTGGGGGATCGTTATATTTCGGCTTCACTATAGCGGGGTCCAACTGTAGTATGCTAACTATTACAAGACAATGAGTAAACGCAAGAGCAATAATGAGGGCTTCTTTGCCTGTAGAGTTGTTTATTTTACGTTGCATGGAACGCATGAAAGGAAAAATTCAAGTTATATAAAATAAACAACTCTACAGACGCAGTCTTCGTAAGTGAATCCAGGTTTATAAGTTTAGGTTCAGTACTTAGGCGTTACGGGAAAAAGATGCACGAAGCATATAACCCGCACCTCATTAATTTTTTTAACAGATAATGCACAGGGATTTATGGCACTGAATTTTGCAAAGCAATCACAAGTTTGTTTTTTTCATTCAATCATATTTTCCTGAGTGTGTTATTTTTTCAAGATTTCCTGATATTTCCCTGATCAATAAATTCCTCGATTTTTCCCCGATTTCCAGGTTTTGTTGCCACCCTGCGAATTCATTTCTCTGCATTGAAAGTTGCCCCGTACAACAACTAGATTGAACTCAAATCAATAATTTAGCACTTGCATTTGTTACATAACAATCACTGACAAATCATTTTAAAAGAAATTTCTGGTTTATTTGTTTTAAATCTTATAAGGTTAAAAATTAGCGTATTTTCCTGCATATTATCCGCGGTGGCGTTTAATCCGCACGTTCTAAAATCGGCCTGAAGCAAAAGTCTTCGTATAATCCGTGGATAATACAATGCAATAAAAAAGTGAAGTTTTGATTTAACATACAATTTAAGCAACTAAATTAAAAATGTGAAGAAAGAATAACTTCTAAGCTATATTGAAAATAAATCTAACTAATGATTTCTTCCCGAATTGTCATTTAGTATGCAAATTACTTGAAGAAAAAGTGTCAAGAAGGAAGCAAACGGTCAAATCATGTGCAAATGAAGGCTTCTTCCTTTACTGTATGGTTTATTTTACATAGCCTGAAGAGCATTAGATGAACGTTCAAGCTAAGTAAAATAAACTTACAGGCAGCGTAACGGTCCCTATTTTCCAATTCTACAGGGCAAGCAAATGCACTCGCCACTCCTAAAAATGACACACAGAAAAAAATTATTCGCCCCCCCCCCAACCCCAAGTCGGCGCTAGTGGTTCAGAATTAATCAAGTATAAATCCCCTTAGTAGAAAGCAACTAAAAAATGTTTTCACTTTTTTCATGGAGTTCGTACCCACTTCACATGAAAAAGCTAAACTTTGGCTGAAAATAAATGGGAAAAAATTTTCATCCACCTTTGAAGACAAAATGTTTAATGTGTAATGGCACAGCCCGAGGAGGTTTTTGGGGTTAACTACTCATGGACATAACTGGTTGTAGTATGACTAGTCCAATAAGGGTGCAGCAATAAAGATTGCTGATTTGGCTTCTAGAACACTTGTTCAAACAGCTACTTTAGCAAGGTGTTTGCTGAGATCACTTTATTTTTTGTGAAGTAGGCCATTAATCTGTAAGGTAAAAACTAATATGTATAGGAAAAAATATATTTACCTTCAACTACAGATCCATATCCATCTTTAATTAGGAACTTCAAGATACTTTCATCATTATTAGGGCTAAGACCTTCCGTTTTCGTATCAATAAATTCAAATACTGAAGTTGCATTTTCGGGAATTTTAGGTGGGCTCCCCTTTTGGCACTATGCATAGTCAGGAAGGAAAAATAATTCTCCTTTCTTCGTTTTAGCAACACCAATATCCCATGCTTTGATGAGATGACTTCACCTATCCGAAAACTAAAGTACTCGTGTAGCGCAGCCTGAAGTAGAGATGCAAAATTCTTGATAATGCATCAGAAAAAAATTCTTGAGAGCTGCCTTCTAAAACTTATTAACAGCAGCATTACACATTTCAGATGAGTGAGCAACTTTAAAACAATAAAATAAATTAAGAAAAAAAAATCTTGCATTGAAGAAAGATTGTAAGGTGTAAATTTAAACGCACAAATTACTGTAAGTGTAAAAGTAATTACAATTCTAAGCTGGGTTGGTTGGGGGAAGTATGTCATCCCCCTAAAACAAATAAGAATATGGCTTTTATACTTCTTCACATTGATCATGTCATAGTTGATCACAGTGATTAGGTTTGCATATATTTGGGTTTCGTGGTGTTTCTTTTCTAGGTCATAGAACTTAATATTTTGAAAATATTTTTTTTGCCAGTTCAAGTAATATTTTTCAAAGAAGTGTTTCCTGGTTAGTTTTGATTATTTTTTATGATCAATAAACCATCTACAGCTTAACTTAAAGTGCATACTGCAATAAGAATTTTTGAATAAAATTTCATTAATAATTGCTTTAGAGGAGGGTTAACACTTATCCGGTAAATTTTCGCTATGAGGGGTAAGTAGGTCCCCCCACAATAGTGAGGATTTGAAAATCAAAAGCAACAGCGAAACTATGATGAAATATTTGTATTAGTGAAATGCAAGACAACTATGATGACTTAAAAGGAATTGATAGTTCAGCTACAAAAACTGCTTAAGTTGGTGATTATTTGTGAAACTTACATAAATCTTAATGTTTTTCTTTCATGTATGTCTAACGCTAGAAGTTGATGATACAAATTAAAAAATACTGTTTACTTTGCAAGAGCAAATAGAAATAGTGAGGCCTTTTATTGGCATGGTGCAGATGATGTAGGAATAATTATTGAGGATGGAGCGAGAGTGGTTCCTCCTTAAACAACTTTACAAAGACGCAGTCATTTAGTATTTCCAATTTTTTTCAACTTAGTTTCGACAAATTTACCAAAACTTATCTTAATGAATTGTATTACGTTCATTCAACACATCTTCATGTGTAAAAGTAAAATATATACCTATAGGCTTTCAATAAATTTCACAAAGGAATTTGCTTTTTTGTTTCAAAATTTTCCGCAATACAGATTTAAAAGACAGTAAATATCTCATAAATGGATGCATTTACAAGAAAACTAATTAACGTTCAAGATTTACTTAATCATGTAAGCTCCCCTTATCCTTTTTGTTTTAGCTATGCTTCATTTAAATTGAAGTAAAAGGGGATGACCCAATTATCCCTTACTATGGATTAAGTGGGACACTCTTCCGATTTTTAAAAAAATATAATCGTTAAGAATATTTAAACCATTATTAAAAAAAAAATGAACATTTGTTTATTAATCATGTACAGTATAAATTAAGGCAATAAGTTTAATTTTTTGTTTCAAAATTTTGTATAAGGTTTCTAAAACTAACTGTTCTCAAAAGGGGTCCTACTTACCCCAATCAATCCTACAGTAGAACCTTCTTTATCTTAATCTCCAGTTTATCCGGATCAAATTTGTAACCTTTAAAAAAATGATTATTTGCATAGATTATTTTAAATTAAGCAAGAATGTAACTGTAAGTATGCTGATTATTCCAATTATTATTTGAATTAAATGTACAGCTCATGCACAGATTTTACAATAAATTATGGTAGTCAAACACCACTGCAGTTTGAACCAGAAAATAGAGAACTAATTGTTTGTAAAGAAATTATCTTTCTTTATTATCTTGTAAACAATTCTGCGTAATTAAGTTTCAAAATAGGATTTTTTTATCGTAATGAAACCTAAGGACTTTCTTTGCTCATTCTTGTACTATAATGGACAGCCTTAGGTCCTAGTTAGTCCAAATAAACTGAGTTGTACTGTTGTAAGAAATGCTTAATTTGACATTGATTGATTATACAGGTGTGACATTTATTAGACTCAAGGAGCGAAAAACAGGAAAATCGAATTTTCCGGCTTAAAAATAGCCTGTAGATCCTTTTTAAAAGCCTAATTATGTTCTTCGAGAATAGTCGAAGTAATATATACATTATTTCGGTGTTAAATTTCCCGTTTGCTTTGAGATTCCCCTCTATGGCAGCATCGAGTCTTATCTGATAACCTCCGTCAATATGTTCGGTTGTGTTGACAAAGATTTTTATGCAGCTGTGAGTGACGTTAAGTATTTTTTCGTGTATTTTTTGAGCGAAGACCACCAAAATAACAAGTTTATGAGTGATTTCGTTTTGCACATTGGTTTCAGGGAGCAGTTTTAAATTTCGTTTTCATGTTTTTCCCTTCGAACATCGGTTTTGGTAAATTTTCTGAAATGGGTAAGCTGCCTGATCTCTCACCAAACAAGAAAGCATTGGTTATGTGTATGTTACACGAAAATATCTTTCACAAAAGGAACTCGCGAAAAAACTATTATTTCCCCCAAAACAGCAGAATCATCGTTTTTGTCAAAGAAAACATAGGGTCTGGTGGGGGAAAGTGGTCAATGGGGTAAAGTGGTCATACGTCAAATAAATGGCTATAGCTTGGAAATAAATGTACGAATGAATGTGAAAATTTTATTTTACGATAGGGCAGTTAAAAACTACATTTTGAATACAAAATTTCACAACTGGCAAAATTTTATTTGGTAAAATAAAATATTTTGTGTGAATATGAAAAATTTCAAAATCTAAACACCTCTTTTAACTTTCTTGGAAAATTTTGTTTGTTAGAATTATGAACAGATTGACTGCACAGGAAGCTTCCTACATGTCTCAAGAACTCTTACTCATTAGCAGTTAGCTGAATCTATTTTGGTTAATTTTTTAGAACAATTTAAGTAAGATGGGTTAAAGTGGTCATAATATTAGGCTTAACGAATATTGTCCTTTTAACGTCACTTAAACTTTAAATATGAGACAGACATAAATGAAATATTAATTTCACTTAATATGTATTGTTTTTACAGTAAACAGTGTTAAATATACGAGTATATGCGTATGCATACTCATATACTCGTGTAGGCACGTATATATACGTATTAACATAAATGCACCAATAAACGTGTAGTATATGGGTAACTGCAAGCATTTTTTGTCTATAAAGTATACATTCGACTATCGATACACGTATATACCCGCTTATACTCGTACATATACGAACACTTATATACTCAGGTAGACACGTATATACGCGTACGTACTCGAAACTCGAGCAGACACTTACACACAAGCACATGATGTACAAGTATATAGGGTGAATTTAAACTCTTGGGCAAATTCTTAAAAGATGTAAGAGGGGAGTAGAAGAAGCAAGAATTATAAGAAACATATATTCACAAACACAACGCTAACGGAACCTAACCTAACCATCAGAACCTAAAGGATGCAAAACAGGTCACAAATTTATTACACAAAGGCAATTTTACACAACATTTTAGGTCTTAAGAAAGTGTTAAAGTGATTGATGAAATTTGTGGCCGGCTGCTGTAATACATGCGTCGCAATCACAAAGCACTCTCTGTTGCAATAATGAGACTTTTCAAAAACTTTCAACAGTCGCTGTGCCTTTGTTGCGATGCGTGTATTAGAGCTACTACAGGCCGTAACTTTAAAATCTGCTCTAAATAATTCTTAAAAACTAGAATGTTGGTTAAAATCATCTTTTTTTCCCCAATGGGGCTGTATAAGAGTCCTACCTGAAGAGGCGTCTGGGCCATAACCAGACCTAGTGCGCTCCCCTACAATGCATCAGTCTTTCATGTGTCACCATTAAGGCGCTGATGTATGACACAGTTTTTTTGACGCCCAGTTTCCCCCAGGGGGAGGCACCTGGGCTCTCTTTGATGCGAAATTGCAGTAGGAATTTGATTTTGCCTAAGAAATTCTAATCAAAACGAATACCATAGAGATCTTTTACATGCCGCATAATCATACGACATGGGCGCTGATGAGTTTCTGCATCTCGAAAATCCACCGACCGGCATCCCCAGGTCAGAACCCGATTCCACAGACGTACAAGGCCAGCGTCTAACCATCACGCCACCAGCTGGTCAAGTAAAATCATCTTTGTATAACAAATTTTTGACCTTTTTGCATCCATCAGTTTCTGGCTTAGTGTGCATGTAGCGCGTCAGTGACCATAAGTTCATTATGATTCTTTGCTTCGTATCCTCCCTTCTCACACCCCTTTTATCTTTGCCCCAGAGCTTGGATTCACTCTGTAAGCATACATGTGTATTAGGGGATATATTCGTGTATAGATACAGGTACTGATATACACGTAAATGTACGTATATACGTCTATACTGGTACATAATCGTGTTTACACGTAAACATATTTGTATACTCGTTGCTTCCATATGTATGTGCGTGAGTAGACATGTACAAACACGCACTGGATGTATCCTCGAAATAACTCGTGTCTACCCGTATATGTATGTATACCTATATATGCGTATATATGTCTACTATACACGCATATACTCAGATATGCATGTATATACTCGAGATACAAGTGCATACACGCATATGATGTTCGTTTATACGCGTATATACTCTTGTAGACACGTATACTGTAGGTAATCACGTATCTATTCTTATGTATACCCGCATATACTCGTGCATATACTTGTAACTATAAAAATTACCGAAATATACAAATATTACGGTTATTTGTAACGGTTTTGCATCTATTTTTAACTATGACCACTTTACCCCATGCTATGACCACTTTCCCCCACCCCATGGGGTAAAGTGGTCATAAATACATAGGGAAATGAAACTGTTATAAAACTACTTAAATCAATATTTTTTTCCCTGAAATTCTATGTATTGTGTTCTTTAATAATGCAATGTAAAATAACAACAAAAAAAGTTTAAGTGTTTAAAGAATTTATTTTATTTAATATCCACTTAAGTTGAAAACCTACGATTTTATGACCACTTTACCCCACCAGACCCTACCAGTTGTTCCAAAGAAAGGAAAATGTAGCAGAAAATGCAAAAGGTCTCCAAGAATGGAAAGATGACTTATTTAGATGGTCAAGGCCAACAGAAGAGAAACTAGTAAAGACCTTGCTAATATTTTGAAGCATATGGTGTGGAGGTGGACCCACCATTGGTCCAGCGAAGACTCATCGCCAATGGGATGCTGCTCGAAGAAAACGCAGGAAGACCAAATCACCCCAGATATGTCAAGGAAAAGGATTCACTGGGCAAGGGTTGTTCTAGAGATCACTAAGTCCTTTTCTTTGGGGGGCGCATCCAACCACTGACCTAGCGGCAATTTCCAACCACTGACTGCTTAATTTATGGAAGAGCTTTGCTGACAGTCTGACTTCGTTGTTATATATGTAACTTTCTGCTGATTAGAGCTTAATTTGTATGAGAGCTTAACTCCCGTATTTCCTTTTTTTTACCTCACCCAAATTTTTATATTTTCAACTGAATTCAGACCACTTTAGCATTAAAATAAATTCTGAAGACTACAGGGCTCCTGAACTTTTGTTAAAAATTGAACCCTGGCTATCCGAGCTACCTTTGGGTCACCTGTTTGGTTACCTCTTATAACCATCTTCAATGGGTTACATCTGTCATAGAATAGGCGAGTTTTTAAAGTTCTCAAACTATAGGCGAGTTTTGCGCTTTGAAGTTAGTACTTATTGGATCCAAAAACTGAGACAACGTCACCAATGAGAGCCAAAGCACGTAACTAAAATAATTTTAAATGCATTGTACTGCTCTTCCTTAGAAGCTTGGGCGGTTTCCCCTGTGTCATGTAATTGAGCTGCACGTTTGTAGTTGAAAGAGAAAATTTTTGATTCGTTGCGGCACCTTAGTAACGTTGTATGCATAACTTCAGAGATGAAATAAACTACTATTGAAACAGAAAAAAAAGCAGGATTTTAGTTGTTACTAAAAAAGTACACTATTATTGAAATTATTAGGCATTAATGTATCAGAATTTTGGTTAAGGAAAATTTGTTGAGTATCTCTCCACTTATGAGACTTCATTACGATAGTTCAAAAATACACGCAAAAAAAAGGTTCTGCTAGATAACAGGATACCTCTCAATATTTTTTGACTTGCGTAGTGAAACCTTTGTAAGTTGACCACTTGAGGTGCACTACTTTTGTAGTCAACTTTAACAGGTGGTCAACTTACAGAGGTTGATTTATATGGTAATGGCTAATTCCGTGCCTGATAAAAGCGGTCAACTTAGACAGGTGGTCAACTTCACAGGTTTTACTGTAGTAATATACTGGAAGAATTTTAGCTTCCTATTTCAATTGAAAGAAGGGGTGCTCAACTCCCTCCCCCAAACTTATAAGTGTGGGGAGGGGGATTAAAAAATACCTTGAACTAAAAAAACAATGCTACATATTATAATATGCACGAGTAATATGCATGTACATTGCAATAAAATATTTACAAAAAAAAAAAAAAAAAACAGCTGCAGAAATTAAATTTTTCTAAATTTGTGACATTCTCTATGCTACAGCTATTGTTAAATTAAGGGGTCATTGAATAGGCTCTTAAAACTTGAGTGAGAAGCTAAAACTTTTACAGCATAATGCTATTAGTAAGTCTAAACCAAGTAGGGAGTGTCCCGTACTCTAGCTGAAAAAAAAAATTTTTTTTGAACCACCCAACTCTCCATTTGTGAGTGCCTCTTCGCTTGTGAGATGGCGCTGGCTGTTATAGTTATATTTAGTTTTTCGTTGTTCAAAAGATGTGTTAATAAAAGTTGTCAAAGTGCTCCGTCGATTATTGAATGTGGACTGTACAACAGAAATAATTTCCGCTGAATATAGTTTATTCTTAATGGAGTGCAATAAATACCATAAAAGCTAAAATCTCGCTGGAAATTGAAAAAATTGATTTTTCTTTCGACCAAATCATTCAAAGGTCAAAGAAAAAAAAAATACACGGTGTCCTTAAACAACCGCATCAGCTCTGCGCAGCTAGATTCCTCATTGGGAGTACATAAGAACTGCTTAAAGAAGCGTTCCTGTACGATCCATAGTTTACGAGAAAAATACGAAAAACAAAGTATGATGTCACTGCCGGAGTAAAAAAAAACATTTGATTGAACATATCAACAGTGGTATACGCACATAACGTATAGTAACAAATACAGTAAACTCCCGATTATCCGCGGAATTGGGTGCCGCGGATAATAAAAATCGCGGATAACCGCAAAAAGACTAAAATGGGGACAAATCAGGTAAAAATTGTCCTATCTCAAATTCTTAACTGTATTGATGCATAACACTTTCTGCAAACAGTGAAAATATATATAGAGTACAGTACAAATGTTTTGTATTTTTGGACAACCGAACTTAACATCAATAACAAACAAGTGTATGTACGATGAAGAACGCACAATAATAATAATAAAATTAAATCAAGTCAATCAATCAAGCAAAAACAACTGAGTGTAAATTTATAATTTTTCAAAAAAAAAAAAAAAAAAAAAAGCCACTGGTATTCGCTTTTTTACTGCGAAAATACATGTTCGTGATTGTTGATTGATTCGCGGATAAACCGCTCGCGGATAATCGGGAGTCTACTATAATAACGTTTTAAACATTATCGCCTGGAAAGATATGCAAATACTCTTGTTGATATGTCGAATAAAGTGTTTTTCATTGCACCGGCAGTGAAGACACTTGTTTTTATTTCCTTTTACAAAAAAAAAGTATTGTATTCACGAAAAAATTTCACTCAAAAACCGACCTTAGTTTTCATTTTACTCACCCCCGAATGAATGTTAAATTTTTTTTCGACTCGACATGGATATGGATAAGTGCTTAAGAACGTACAGACACGCGAAATATCCATTTCGACGATTCCCGAGTTAGCTATACTGCCGTGCTAAGCACAGATGTGGTATCTGCACATTTTATCAAAATTGAGTTATTGTCACCAGGTGGTCGTTATTAATTTAATTTACCTAAATCAAGTTTTTTTGGCGATTTGTGAACGCGAAATATTAAAAAAAGCTTTAAGAAAAAAGTCGTAACTGCAAATTTGCTTAGTTTGCTAAGGCAATTTGAACGTAAGTGACAAATACTAAGCCTTTAAAGTGGTATCTGCGCTGTTACCACTTTTTTCCTTAGTAATTTGTAGATACGACCTTTATACCTTAGTAAAGCAGCATATTTAATAATGTAGCATTTTATTGTAACACAGAATATTAAAATTAGTTTACCATTGAATAGTTGATACAGGTTGATAATAAAAACTAATACGACTTTGCATAATTGTTAAAGTAAATATTCAGCTTTTTCTATTTAAATGGTTTTTTAAAATGCAAATTCTAAAAATGAAATGCATGTAAAATATTCATATCTAATTCTTTCATGCAAAAAAAAAAAAAAAAAAAAAAGCATTTCATTTTACGGCCAGTAATATTTTTATTTAAGTATCGTCTGCTGCCAAAATTCTCTATGCTCGGTAAAAATGAATCTAGAAAATAAAACATTAAAAAAACCATTCTTTGAATATAAGAAACAGAAATTTATGGATTACAGTTTTAACTGTCCGGAGTTTTGAAAATGATATCTTTCAGAAGGTAGATTCTGTTAGATTTGTATTAACAAAATAAAGCGAAACAGCTAAGTCCAAAGAAAGCAGATGTTTTCAGTGTTATTTAATGATACATTCAGCACGTTTTCCTAAGCTACTTATGTCGTATCTGTGCAGATATCCCTAAAAATGCCTAGTAATTGTCACTTACGGTGAAAATAGCTTAGTATATGAAAAGGTTTTGAAAAGAAAATTTGTCGTAACTACATTTATTAATTTTAAATTAAGATTTTTACAAAAATACTCTAACGGTTTTTAGATAAGTTATTTACGAAACAACTACCGCAAGTTGAGCATTTAATTAAATCATAAATCAAAGAAACTTGTTTTAAAACTTTAATCATCAATTTCTCATTTTGAGCTCTACTGCAGATACCCCATCTGTGCTTAGCACGGCAGTATAACGAGTTTTCTCGTGCCGTCTGATGTACGCATGTGCAGATGTGCGTATGTATGTCGCATAACTCGAGAATGGTATGTCCTAGAAAGTTGACACTTGGTATGTAGACTCCTGGTTGGGTGTAGTTGTGCACCAACCTTTTTGGTTGCATTCGGGTGTTTCTAAAGGGGTCTTTGGCCCCTTTTTGGGGGAAATCATTGTTCATTTCTATGTAAATTCTAGTGGTGTTATAATTTGGCCGACACTTGGCGATATTTCACCAGTCTTTTGGCCGCCAAGTTGTCACCAACTTGGCGGGTTTTTTTTGAGCAATCACGATTGCTTATTGTTCTCATGCGGTGCGTCCATGTCCTAGACACACGCACGCTCCTACACATACGCACTCACACACATACACACACGCCAACGTGCATACAGACAGGTCTACGGACACACAAAAGCCTACACATACACAATTAATACACACGTCTCCGTTCAACAGGAGGGTAGACTTGGAGGTACAGGAGCCGTGTCTAGAAACAAGTGAGTAGAGTAGTAACCAATGAGTAGGGTCCTGTCGCAACTCGTGATTGCGAAGAACATAATTTGAATTCAAAATTTAAGAATTCAAATTAATTTTTTATCTTTTTTAAATATGATTTCAATTTACTGTCTGAAAATGACCAACAGTGGCTAAACTATTGAATCACATTAACATTGCTAGTAATGGGGAAATGACATTAAACTGGAGTAAAAGGAAGTCATGTGATGCACACATCAACTCGTTTTTTCTCGTTAATTATCAATCGTACAGGAACGCTTCACTGGGCAATTTTTATGTACAGTTAAAAATTTTCCGGAAAATTTACGGTAATTGTTACTGGCATCCATGTTGCCAGTAACTATTACCGTAAAAATCAAATGTTACTGTAAAATTTTACGGTTTCCTCGGTAGGCCACAGCAACCCATTGGCGCTGGGATCGCTTATTTCTCCGGTATAAATTACCGGAAAAATCAGCGATGCGTTAGCGATGCAATTTTACAGTAACAATTACCAGAAAATCTTCCTGAATTTTTAACAGTGATACTCTCAACGGGGAATCTAGCTGTGCAGAGTTTATTAGGTCGTTTTGGGACACCCTGTACATATATACTTAAAAATCTGTTAAAAACGCATAGATTTGCATATATAATACAGTATAATGTTTACTTTATCATCTTCTCCAGTTAAAAAATCAGAGGACTTGGAGAAGGCTATGTCACATCTATGTAAATAAAACAATATATAGATATGTTTTTCTATACAAATCCACAGTTTACGAAGAATTCTGCCCCATTGGAATTATGATTTTGGAACTCAAAAATGGCACAAAACGGCTCTTTCTACTTGAAGTAATGATAGGATTGTCTGGATTTTAGTGTCATTGGAAACCCCGTTAAAGGACTCGTAGAAGATTTTCTTCCCACGGATTTGGAACTCAAAAGTGCCTAAATTAACCAGTATAAAATAATTTTGAAAATAAAAATCGAACAGACTTTATAAAATTTTACTAAAAAGTGAAAAATTATTTTTAGAACACCATCGATAATACTTTTAAACTCAATTTTTGAAGTTGGCGCACACTATTAAAAATTTTCCGGACAATTTACGGTAATTGTTACTGGCATCCATGTTGCCAGTAACTATTACCGTAAAAGTCAAATGTTACTGTAAAATTTTACGGTTTCCTCGGTAGGCCACAGCAACCAATTGGCGCTGGGATCGCTTATTTCTCCGGTAGAAATTACCGTAAATATCAGCTATGCGTTAAGTCCGCCATTTTACAGTAACAATTACCAGAAAATCTTCCTGAATTTTTAACAGTGCAGAAACAGAGCGAAATTATGTATATTGACTTCGTTCATAGTTTTTCAGAAAAGCATCCAAAAGTTAAGTACGAAACATTTATACTGATACTCAAATATGCAGTCATCAATGCATAATATATGTGAGTGGTGTTGAAGAAACTGGGGACAGTTAAATTTATAGTTGTAGTTGAATTATGGCTGCGAAAGATTATTAAAAAAGGCCTAAAATTGCGATTTTTGACGGAAGTTTTGGAGTTCTCAAAGACCGCTTCTTTTATAGAACACCGTAATTTATTATAAAATCTGTACAAGAGCTTTACACTTAGCAGAAAAAAAATCAAATGTTTGGCGTATTATAATTATGTTACTGTCAGAGTAATTTAAAATTGTTATTTTTGGGAAGATGAAATTATTTTTTCGGAAAATTTGATTCTTACGAGCGAGGGCCGGTTCCACTGTAATTTCATATGCATAATACATTTCGTACGCCCTCAAAAAACAATTTCTAAACAACGTTTCACTCCCAAATCCCTAGCCTGGAACCGCCACTGCCTGTATTTAATCATTTAAAAGGGAAATAGCATGATATTCACTGTTTTTTTTTTTTTACCTATAATTTATTTTCTAACGAACAAATTTACTTTCTAACGAACAAATATTGTCTAACAAAGTAATGGGATCTAAGTTAAAAAAAAAAAAAAATCATCAAAATCTGTTCACTTGATGAGACGAAGTGAGTGGAGCAAAAAAAAAAAAAAAAAACAAAAAACATACGGTATGACCTGATAACTGCCTTATTTTTGAAGTCTGGTTAAAAATAGGTACGAGCGTTTTTAATCAAGTAAAAGCAAATTTCAAATTGGATATTTATTATTTTTTCAAACTCACTTGTAATTAACGTGAATAAAATAATTGAGAAGAAACATCTGCTGGCCATTTTTTTTCCCTCGAGTCTAAAGAAATAAAATACTTCCCTTTGCTTTGAAACTTTTCCTATAATGGTGGATTTCGACTCTTTTGATTTATATTTTTTTAAATTAATTATGCCATTCCTTTGTACATATTCAACAAAGTTAAATTTAACAAATTATTTCACGTTATGGATCTTGAGAAACGGACGGACTTGGATAGACCTTTCCGATGCTATTCTTCTAATTATGATGGAGTTTAAAAGACAATGTTGATATAATTTTGATTTTTTTTTTCCATTCTGAGAGGGATTTTTGAAACTACTTTCCTTAAGCCCTGGTTTCCTAGAAGCGAAATCGCCGAGCTTTGACGTCGCTGCTCGGCGTGACGCTGAAATCAAAGTCAAGTGATTCCGGCGTGCCACTCACAACGCCGATTTTGCTCGGGCGCGCATGCGCATAAGAATCAAGTTTTCCTCTTGGCGAGAAGGGACGCCGAAGGTCGGCGATTCCCTCCCAGGAAACAAATGCTTTATACAGATATACGGGAGACTGGGGAGGTTTGACCACAAGGGAGGTCTGACCCACCCCATCATTTTCACATTCAAACGCATTTTTTGACTGATGATTGCCGTTAACTTTTACAGAAGTAAATTGCATTTTTTTTATATACTCTAATGCGCTAAAAGCCCGTATACTTTTAAAACTCAAAATTGATTTTAATACTTTTATTATATTTTCTAAAGTGGTTATTAAGGGAGCTTTAACCCACGTCAGTTACAGGAAGTTTGACCCGGGTGAAACCTCTCCATTTAATTTCGCTTGATGGTGTAACATTTTTAAGACAATGTACTTTATTTAATTTGTTTTAAGCAGGACTGTGGAGTCAAAGTCGAACTGATTTTGGGGTAAAGGAGTCGTTCGAAAACATGCCGACTCAGGGTTTCTTTTTTTTTTCTTTAACTTTCACTGACTCTCCTTGCAATTTAAAAAAAAACTGACTACCAATTAGTTTAATTACATGTATAAAGCCCTACTAATAAGAAAATAACTGTCGTTGTGGCAAACAGCTGGCTTGATTGTTTATCGAACTTTCTACAACAGCTACTTACGCCGTCACCAAGTTTGCTTGTTTTTTAACTCTATTTAACTGGATAACAACTATCAGAAAACAGTTTTGTTGCCGAACATTTTCTAAGTAATCACTTTCATATAAAAATAATATATTTTTAGCTCGATCTCAGTTACAAAATAGTAAAAGGAATGTATCGCTGGAGCAAGTCGGGAAACTTGTGACGGTGCTTGGTAAATTCAAATGTTAGCACGAAAGCGCAAATCCAAAAGATCCGATAAAACATAAATGTTTTAAGTCTAAAGACTATTAAATTCTTTAGATTTTAATACAAAGCTTAGAAAAGAAAAGAAAGCTTGGTTATTACTAAAAAGTACAAAATAAAGTTAGTACATGATTTATTGGTTACAACACTCAATAACTGTATAGCTGCCAATAAAATTGAGCCAAGAAATGTAGGTATACTAAAAGCTATTTATACAAAGCTGTGTATCGCCGCATTCTGTGTACAATTTGCTCTAGACGTACATGTACCCGACCTCTCCCCACAATAGAGTGCAATGTTTTCGTTGAAATTTGTAAGATGAAATTCAAGATTTATTATTGATGAAATTTTTCAGAAGTAAAGTATTTCAATTTTTATAGACTACGAAATTTAGTTGATTTGTCACCCACCATATGGGTGTCACCCCGGGGGTGGGTGGCGCCCCCTCGAAAAAAGTTTTTTTGACTTTGAAAAAAAAAATTTTTCTCTCAAATTACAGCTTTGAAAAATTGAAAGCATAGGATTTGATAAACATCTATTTGTTAAATATTAAACGGGAGCAAATTGATCCTTTTCAATTTCTTAAAAATGGGATTTTTAAGTAATCTCACTTTAGAAATCACAACTATTGGATAATTTGATTTTCAAATTGAACTTCTAACGTTGTATGCATCTTAGGTTTACAATAAAATACAACGCGAAAATTTCAAAGCACTTTTTATAATGCATTCAAAAGAACAAAATAACTTTCCTGAATCAGGACAATAATTAAATATTCCTGTAGTTTTCAATCATTCCAAGAAAATGACTCCACAAACGAAGAAAAGTGGGGCTGAAGTCGAGTATTTTTTTATCATGATCTATTTTTCTGTCATAAGTTAGTGTTAAAACATTCAAATTTTTCTGTGAAAGTTTTGGTTTGAAAAACTTGATGCACTTTTTCTCGTTTGTGGAGTCATTTTCTCGGAATAATTGAAAACTACAGGAATACTTAAATAGTCCTTCTGACACAGAAAAGTTATTTTGTCAATTTGAGTGCATTAAGAAAAGTGCTTAGTATTTTTTTTTTTAAAAATACTATTCTTTTTAGTGTAAATGTATTTCAGAAACAGAATGTTACTATCATGAAATGTCACCTCTTTTTCTTCATATATAGGCTTCATACTAAAAGGAAAACAAAACTATATACGTGTCTAAAACTTTAAGCATTTGGCACTTAAAACAATCCTTGTTCCCTCTAGGATTTGTTTGCGTGCTAATTGAATTAGAACCATTTAAATATTAAAGGTTTGCGAAACTAGTTCACATTTCACAACATACAAGTTTCTCGTGATAAAGATCTTAATATGTGTTTTTACTTAGCCGCGTTTTCGATTATTGGCATAGGATTATTGGCATAGTTGAGGAAAAATCTTAAGAAAGCAATGGTAGGGGATAAATTTCATATTTACTCCAGAGAAGCCTTGATTCAAAGTTTTTATTGTGATTACTATTGCTGTTGTAAGGCAACAAGATTCGTAACAATGGGTTTTATATTTAAACATTCAAAGGGGGAAGTGACATGAAATTTGCTGTTTTCCATCCTAACTAAAATAATAAATTTTAAAATAAAATTAATTTTTTAGCGCTAAGTCGTACCTAAAGATTAAGCGAATCATTTTGTAACATCCCTAAGTCTCTAAGTGGTCTAGTTACTGAGATATAAGCAAAAGCAGGCCTCAGATTTTTACGTGACATTCCAGCCAAGTATACTAAAAGTGCTTAAAAATGAGTTAATATTTCAATCTCTGTTTAGAGGTTCCCCATTCCCATGGGGGGGGGGGGAATAAAAATGTAAAAATGCCTGAGTCGGACGTTTCAAAATCCAGAAGTCGGCCATTTTTCTTCCGACTCCGCAGCCCTGGTTTTAAGCAAGATTGTGTTTAGTTCAAATGAAATAAATGCTGCTCTTAACTTGTAATTAAAGTCACTTTATACGAGGGCTGTTCAGAAAATATCGAGACTGAATTCATTCCATTTATTCCGGAAAACTCAGCGGTCGGACTGTGCGCATCATGTACGCGCATATTTCACCTCGTCTAAAAAATCGGCAAGGTATGTACAGCGCACCGTTCAGTCACACTGACTTGTTTCATGTGGAGTGTTTGAGTGCGTTCGTCGAAAACAGAAAATGTGTGAAAACACGGAGCAGCGAATCTATCAATTTTTGCTTTAAGCTCGGTAAAACCGGCACCGAAACCTACGAGATAAAAACAGCGCAGAAAACGACCGGTGCAATGGGCGTCCTCTCGCTGAATGCTTCATCATAACGGAGCCCCAGCTCACACCAGCAATCTTGTGCAGCAGTTCCTGACAAAACACGGAACAACCCAAGTAACACACACATCCTCCCTACTCACCGGACATGTCACCTCCAGATTTCTTCCTCAAGATCACCTTAAAAGGACACCGGTTTCAGGACATTGAAACTATGAAACAGAACTCGATGCTGCTGCTTCAGGCCCTCCCAAAGTCTGAGTTCCAGAAATGTTTCGAGGACTGGAAACGTTGTTGGGCCAAGTGTGTAACTGTCAATGGAGCATATTTCGAAGGAGATTGACTCAAAACCTTTTTATGTATGTATGTTTTCGCACAAGAAATTCATACTTTCGTCTCGATACTTTCTGAACAGCCCTCGTATAGTATAAATGATAATCATTTGAAACACTTCCTGTTTGTAAATAATTTTGATCGAACTAAACACAACTCAAATCTGCTTTCCTACTTTAATATACTTATTAAGATATTCAATCCCTACAGGTCCTTATTAATCCAATGCACAATTCGTAATACCCGAACAGGACCCAGAAAAGTCAAAGTAGGTAGGAAACGCATCACAGATCGAGTTTTGACTGACACCCCTGTCAAAGCTGCGTTCGGAAAAATACTAATATGAAAAGATTAAGAAAATGTCTAAAGATATTTTAAAAAGCAAACAGTAAAACGAAGATTACAGTTGTGTTCAAACAGTGAGTGGAAAAGTGAAATATTCTCATGTCATTAAATAAATTTATGGTTTTTCTTTTGATATAATTGTTGCTTGTATCATATAATAGTAGTAAATCAGATATTTGCATTTCAGTCTAGTTTTTTAACTGTTAACTTCTGTTGGTCAAACCTCCCTCAAGGGGGGAGGTTTGACCCAGTTTGGACACTCTTGAAAAATCTTTCATTAAAAAAAATCACTGGAATAAAAAACAGCTATGTAAAAAGTTGCTCAGATATATTTCCTTTCGAAAAAAGTCAATTGGGAATTTTTCTTATGGAAATTTTTTTTTAAAGCATACCTTTTTAAAAAGTGGGTCAAACCTCCCCAGTTTCCCCTTTATTTTTAGAGGACTTGTTGACGTTATTTGAACACTGAAACCCCTATTCTAACCGGAATTTTTAAAAACTAATATCCTTATCTTCATAGGGAATTTTAGGAAATTTTTTTCTTTTGAGAGTTTTGGGACTAATTGTCCTTATTTTGATGGTAGTATTAAGTCTGTTTTTTTTTATTTTGAAGGTGGGTTTTATGAACTGTTGTCCTCACTCAAGTAAGGATTTTTCGGAGACTACTGTTAAGTTTGTATTGGAAATTTTTGCGGCTGTGCTCGTTCTAATGAGGGTTTATAAGGTCTGTTGACGCTATTTTGAAGCTCCTATTGTTCCTACCGACCCTTTTACCATTCATCTTTATTCAATCGAGTATTGGGATTTTTAGGGGACTGTTTATTTTATTTACGAAGTTTCTTCATTCGAATTTTTAGGGCCTAATGTTTATAAAGTTTTTTAGAGGGTTTAGAACTTATTTTTCTGCTAGGAAATTTTAGGTTTTTTCCTTTTTTTTTTGGTCCAAACATGATTGTTCAACACGCGTCACTGAACATAACTTTTACTTTCGAAGTAGATCGTATGAAGCTGGGTGAAGAGTTACGAATAAACATCGCACTGTCGTCTGTAGTTATGCATTCTTGGATGGCAAGTGTTTGGATTTCTCGGTATATGTTTTCTATTTCCCGATACTCTAAAAGTAATAAAACAGAAAAGCAACGACTTACTGTACAATGTATTCCAAATACATGGAATCGCAGGACGAGAGGGCCGAGCTGTAGATCGGATGGTCAAGCTGTCTCCCACTTGTACGTCATCACGGAGCAGAAGTACTTTTCTTGAGTAGTCCTGGTGTTATGTTCTTGATGAATCTGGGTAGGCTTTGAAGTATCTCACAGTACATATCGAAGTTAGTCTCCTATGATCAAGAAATTCAACAAGTAGAGGACCTCGAAAATAACTATTAGTTGGACCGAGTTCTTAATAAGAGCCTCTGATGTCTCCCGTGCATGCGAGCGTCCGCGCATGCTCTGATCCACGCTGGAAGCTCTAATGTGACGTTTGGTACCTTTTCATTTGAACACCCCTAATAAAATAATTTCAATTATTTTTTATTAATTTTCGGTACTCCATAAAATACCTTTCATAAGTTCTAGTTCTTTACTTCAAATTTTTAATAAAACAAAGCAGCATTTACTTACTGAAAATGTACTCTTTAAATCACCAGGAAGTTTTTTAGAAGGCTGAATATCACTTTTTGTACACTTCTTCAGGTTTCCTCACAATACATTTTTAACTTGCCTCTTCTTAATCCTCGATCTCTTCATACTCTATGTTTCAAGCCTAAAACTCTAAAAGAAACTGAAAACTAAACATTTAAATTATTTTACTTATTTTGCGGTGACGTTTAATAATGCTTTTCGAAATCAGATCTGCCCAGGGCAAGTGAATGGCATAGCAGCACCTAAATATTTTTCGTCATTTTTTTGTCATCCATCTTAAACTTATATTGTATTAACATGCTTACTAGGTTTCTTCTTAAAAAATGAAGCTTTTTTATAACCGTTTAACTTTAATATTTATTGATTTTCATATACGAAATTAATGTTATAAGAAATCAAATACGCTTTTCTTCAATTATCTCCGAAAGACATTTTTGAAGATATCAAAAATAAAAGAAGCGTTAAGTGATTCTTCAAAACTTCAGTCATACTTATTGTATTAACATCAAGCGCGCTCTATCCAAGTCGACAGCAGTATCAATTTATAAATTAAGTTCAAACAATTTCAGGAATATGTTCAAAAGCTTACACTAATAGTAATTCTAAAACTAACGTACATAGACTTGTCAGAATTTTGCCAATCTATGGTGTTTCATAAAAGCAATTAAAACTGGCAGAAAGCGCAGACGATAGCAAAAATAAAAAAAATAAAATACTTTAAAACTAAACACATTACTCTTTTTGAATATATGAAAAAATTGTCACTCGTTTTTCCACCAGTACGAGTAACTATGATGACGAAACGGACTTTTTCAATTCTTCATGGTTGTTATTTATTATTTTTACGATAATAGTTTAGTATGCTACGAAAAAGAAATTCAACTTTGTTTAACCTCAGACGATACTGGAAAAAAAATATGCTTCGTTTAAGAAAATGAAATCAACTTAAAGTGAAGAATTAAGGAGGTGTTCTAATTACCCCTCCATCTCTTTTTTGAGTGAAGTTTACACTGCGCAGCTTTTTAAAGGCTTCACTATGATGCATAAGAGAAACTAATATATTTTGCAATGAGATACTCGCTACTTTATTTAACATTAGAACAAAAGTCCCTGGGTAACTTTCATCCAGAAAAAAAGTATTCCATATTCGATCCTGCATCCCTGACTACGCTTATGCAATAGGTCATGATAAGCGATTGAGAAGGGAAGGCTTGAAAACATTACAAACTCATTTTCGCATGTATAATATTAGTAAGGATTTAAGTAGATAGTGAAACTTGTGTCAGTACTGTAGTGGTCAACTCTTACAGGTTTTACTGTGTATATATTTTTTTTTTGGGAGGGGGGGGGGGGAGGATTATTCTTTAAAGTTGCCTGTGTGTCAAAGGAATAATCAAAATAAAACAAAAACACGTCACTAATAGTTTTTTGGTAATCTCTTAATTGTTTAAGATTAATTGCTTCACAGATGTTTCTACAGAAGTTACATTTGATATTTGCCCGTTTCTTTGACAAAACAGTTGCAAAGGTTGTTTTCTTTATGCCTGACATGGTACTCAGTAATTGTGAGTAGTCCTCGCGAAATATTCAAATCAAAATTTCCTTCAAAGTTTTTACTGCTTTAGATTTTTTTTTTTTTTTTTTAACTAAGAAAGTGGTCCGCATGCAACTAATATAGCTGGAGAAATAAGTGATTATTATTTAAAACAGACTTCGGATATCTATATATTTTACATGATGACGCATGCATAGCGCTTATAAAACTTATTACCCGAACTTTCATATTGAAAAAATACTTTAAGAAAGTGATAGCAAGTTTAACATAGTCTTCATTAACTTTTACAAATGAATAGACCGGTAATGTGATTATTTGTTAACGAAATTCATTTGAAAGAACAGAACAAGCTATTGTTGAAAGCTCAACGTTGGATGTTACTTTTAAACTTATTACGTAAGGTCAAAAAATATTCCTGACGAATAAAAAAAATCTCAAACCATATTATTAAATTCTGAAATTTCTGACAAAATACTTTACATTATGTACTAAAGAAGCATTTCCCAATCTTAACAGAGTTCCCAAAGCTGTCATATATGAAACTATTAAGCACGTAACATTTCTGTCCATACATAAAGCATAAAATATACATCATAAACTAAAACATTATTTATCCTAGGGGAGCCTAGTAGATAAGACATCGGACTCGGGATAGGAAATTCCGGTTTGATTATCAAGGACGTGTTGGTGCAGAACTCAAGCTTGTAAAAACATTTGAATGTTTTCGTCAAGTACCACGAGCACAGTTGAGTTGAAAATTCCCACTTCCTTCAGCATTCTCATGATCCAATTGTAGTAGTGGAGATGACTGGTGGCGCTATCTCTATTCCTTTAACCCGTCTTCTGTTAGCTGTCAACTTACTGAAGCAATAGCACCCTCCACTTACCACGAGAAACACATTTTAAATATATATTTATACAGCAGATTAAAAGCTTAAAACAAACAAACGGGGTACCACATTTCGTTTTGGATTAATCAAGATTGATAAGCATTTCCGGAACCGACTAGTTCTCCCCCGCAGAGAAAATCTGCAGCTTCTCCGAACCAGTTGCTCGATTCCAAGTCTCACTGCCCTGATAGAGAACCCAGAATATAAACTATGAACTGAATAGAGTTAACGAGAAAACCAAATTCATATACAAAAAACAAGAACAATTAATCACTTTTTTTTCAAATCCATACCTTTATAATGCAATATATTTAAAAATACAATGCAAAAAAGGGAACACAAATCTAAACAGTTCTACACATTTATCTTCAACATACATTTGTCAGTCTTTTTATTTTTTCTTACATTTGCAAGTCGTTTTGTTTTTTCTTTTCTATGTATTTTACTATAAATTTTTACAAATGTTACTCCATAAAGAAAGCTGTAACTTCTCAAACGTTAGTTATTAGTGTTGATAATTATAAGACCATGTGGCGGGCATGCTTAAAGGCTTAAGACAAAGTTTGTAAAACACTAGTAAATATGTTCCACCGTTAAATTGAAAATTATATATTTTAACTTAACATTAGTTACTTTAAATTTTGAGTCAAAGGCTCTTATTTTAGGTAGCTATTTCAAGAAAACATTTTTTAGGGTACTAGTTAAGGAAACAAAACTATCACTGTTAAGAAGGAGTTCCACCCCTTATGAACAGTGTAATGTATGACGGCTCTTAATTGAGCCTTCTCCCTAATAAATTTTGAAAATGAACTGAAGCTACCAGCCATAAAAGCATGCCTCCTGCTTCACAGAGACATTCACGCGAATTTATTGCAGCAATATACTCTGCATTTGCTCAGAATCAGAGTTTAAATTGACAGCTTTACTAAACACGAAGAGTATTCTTATTTTCTAGTTACACATTAAATTAAGAGACCTTGAGCATTAAGTGTTTCTACCGTGTTAATGAAGCAAGACATATCTTGGAACTAGTCACTAAGATTTCAAGTAAAAGGCTATTATTTTAGGCAGCTTTTTTTATGAAAACATCTTTTGTGGAAGTTAAGGAAATAAAACGGTCACTGTTAAGGAGCATTTCTCCACCCCCTCTGAACAGTGAAAAGTATGAAGACTCTTAATTGGGCCTTCTTCCTAATAAATTTTGAAAATGAATTGAAGCTACCAGCCATAATAGCATGCCTCCTACTCTGTTGAGACATGCACGCGAAATTAATGCTGCATTTGCTCACATTTCAGAAATGACATTTAAAGCGTCATACAACACCACTGTCCAAAATTGTAATATTGCTTTTCCTTTAAACACTTAATAGAATATGTTAGCAGTAGTAAAGCTTTTTGACAGTTAAATTGTGCAAAATATTAACACTATATAAATCAACTTAACATTACTAACAATACGTACAAATATATATACACAACAGATTAAAACCTCAACTAAACAACTGGGGTACCACATTTCGTTTTCGATTAATCAAGAATGATAGGCATTTCCGGTATCGACTGGTTCTCCCCCGCAGAGAAACTCTGCAGCTTCTACGAACCAGTTGCTCGATTCCTAGTCCCACTGCCCTGATTGAGAACCCAGAATATAAACAATCAACTGAAGACAGTTAACGAGAAAACCAAATTCATATACAAAAATAAAAAACAATTATCCACTCTTTTTCAAATCCATACTTGTATAATGCAAATATATTTAAAAATACACTGCAAAAAACGAAACACCAATTCTAAACAGTTCTACACATTTATCTTCAATATACATTTGCAAGTAGTTTTGTTTTTTCTTTTCTATGTATTTTACTATAAATTTTGACAAATGTTACTCCATAAAGAAAGGTGTAACTTCTCAAACGTTAGTTATTTGTATTGACAATTATAAGACCATGTGGTGGACATTCTTAAACGCTTAAGGCAAAGCTTGTAAAACACTAAGAAATATTTTCGACCGTTAAACTGAAAATTATATATTTAAATTTAACATTAGTTACTTTAAAGTTTGAGTCAAAGGCTATTATTTTAGGTAGCTATTTCAAGAAAACATTTTTTAGGGAAGTTACGGAAACAAAACTGTCACTGTTAAGAAGGAGCTCCACCCCTTATGAACAGTGTAATGTATATAACGGCTCTTAATTGAGCCTTCTCCCTAACAAATTTTGAAAATGAACTGGAGCTACCAGCCATAATAGCATGCCTCCTGCTTCACAGTGACATTCACGCGAATTTATTGCAGCAATATACTCTACATTTGCTCAGGTTTACAGTTTAAATTGACAGCTTTACCGGCCATAGTCCAAAAATAAAGAGAGTAATATTGTTTTCTCGTTATACATTAAATTAGGAGACCATGTGAACATTAACTAAGTTTTTTTTACTATGTAAATGAAGCATTATATATCTTAGCAATAGCCTCTAAAATTTTAAGCCGAAGGCTATTATTTTAGGCAGCTTTTTTACGAAAACTTTTGTGGTAGTTAAGGAAATATGACGATTACTGTTAAGAAGGAGCATTGCTCCATCCCCTCTGAACAGTGAAAATGATGAAGACTCTTAATTGTGCCTTCTTCCTAATAAATTTTGAAAATAAATTGAAGCTACCAGCCATAATAGCATGGCTCCTACTCTGATGAGACATGCACGCGAAATGAATGTTGCATTTGCTCACATTGCAGACATTACATTTAAAGCGTCACACAACACCACTGTCAAATTGTAATCTTGCTTTTCCGTTAATAGACCATGTCAACAGTATTAAAGCTTTTTGACAATAAAATTGTGCAAAATATGAACACTAAATAAATTAACATTCATAACTATATTTACAATATATATATACACACAACAGATTAAAACCTCTAACAAACAACCAGGGTTTGACATTTCGTTTTGGTTTGTCAAGAATGATCTGCATTTCCGGAACCGACTGGTTCTCCCCCGCAGAGAAAATCTGCAGCTTCTACGAACCAGTTGCTCGATTCCTAGTGCCACTGCCCTGATTGAGAACCCAGAATACAAACAATCAACAGATGAAAGTTAACAAGAAAACCAAATTCATACACAAAAATCACGAACAATTCATCCACTCTTTTTCAAATCCATACATGCATAATGTAAATATATTGAAAAATACAATGCAAAACAGGGGACACCAATTCTAACGAGTTCTACACATTTATCTTCAGCATACATTTGTAAGTCGTTTTGTTTTTTCTTCTCTACATGTATTTTACTACAAATTTTTATAAATGTTACTCCATAAAGAAAGCTGTAACTTCACAAGCGTTACTTATTAGTGTTGACAATTATAAGACCATATGGTGGACATGCTTAAAAGCTTAAGACAAAGCTTGTAAACACTAAGAAATATTTTTGACGTTAAATTGAAAATTATATATTTAAACTTAACATATTAGTTACTTTAAACTTCGAGTCAAAGGCTATTATTTTAAGTAACTATTTCAAGAAAACATTTTTTAAGGTAGTTAAGGAAACAAAACTATCACTGTTAAGGAGATCCACCCCGTATGAACAGTGTAATGTATGACGGCTCTTAATTGAGATTATATTAAATATATTGAAAAATACAACGCAAAAAAGGGAACACCAATTCTAACGAGTTCTACACATTCATCTTCAATATACATTTTCAAGTCTTTATTTTTTCTTGCATTTGCAAGTCGTTTTGTTTTTTCTTTTCTATGTATTTTAGTTTAAATTTTTACAAATGTTACTCCATAAAGAAAGCTGTAACTTCTCAAACATTAGTTATTAGTATTGATAATTATAAGCCCATGTGGTGCGCATGCTTAAAGGCTTAAGACAAAGTTTGTAAAACACTAGTAAATATGTTCGACCGTTAAATTGAATATTATATATTTTAACTTAACATTAGTTACTTTAAATTTTGAGTCAAAGGCTATTATTTTAGGTAGCTATTTCAAGAAAACAATATTTAGGGGAGTTAAGGAAGCAGAACTGTCACTGTTAAGGAGGAGCTCCACCCCTTATGAACAGTGAAATGTATGACGGCTTTTAATTGAGCCTTCTCCCTAATATATTTTGAAAATGAACTGAAGCTACCAGCCATAATAGCACGCCTCCTGCTTCACAGTGGCATTCACGCGAATTTTTTGCTGCAACGTACTCTGCATTTGCTCAGGTTCAGAGTTTAAATTAGCAGCTTTATTGAACACTAAGAGTATTGTTTTCTCGTTATACATTAAATTAAGAGACAATGTGAACATTAAGTTTTTCTACCGTGTAAATGAAGCATTATATAACTTAGCTTTTGAGTTAAAATTTTAGTGAACAGTGCTTTTATTTTAGGCAGCTTTTTTATAAAAACAACTTTTGTGGTAGTTAAGGAAATAAAACGGATACTGTTAAGAAGGAGCATTTCTCCACCCCCTCTGAACAGTGAAAAGTATTAAGACTCTTAATTGTGCCTTCTTTTTAATAAATTTTGAAAATAAATTGAAGCTACCAGCCATAATAGCATGGCTCCTACTCTGATGAGACATGCACGCGAAATGAATGTTGCATTTGCTCACATTTCAGAGATTACATTTTAAGCGTCACACAACACCACTGTCAAATTGTAATCTTGCTTTTCCGTTAATAGACCATGTCAACAGTATTAAAGCTTTTTGACAATGAAATTGTGCAAAATATGAACACTATATAAATTAACATTCATAACTATATTTACAATATATATATATATATACACACACACACACACAACAGATTAAAACCTCTAACAAACAACCAGGGTATGACATTTCGTTTTGGTTTATCAAGAATGATCTGCATTTCCGGAACCGACTGGTTCTCCCCCGCAGAGAAAATCTGCAGCTTCTACGAACCAGTTGCTCGATTCCTAGTGCCACTGCCCTGATTGAGAACCCAGAATACAAACAATCAACAGATGAAAGTTAACAAGAAAACCAAATTCATTCACAAAAATCAAGAACAATTCATCCACTCTTTTTCAAATCCATACATGCATAATGCAAATATATTGAAAAATACAATGCAAAATAGGGGACACCAATTCTAACGAGTTCTACACATTTATCTTCTGCATACATTTGTAAGTCGTTTTGTTTTTTCTTTTCTACATGTATTTTACTACAAATTTTTATAAATGTTACTCCATAAAGAAAGCTGTAACTTCACAAACGTTAGTAATTAGTGTTGACAATTACAAGGACAAGTGGTGAACGTGCTTAAACGCTTAAGACAAAGCTTGTGAACACTAGAAAATACTTTTGACCATTAAATTGAAAATTATATATTTAAACTTAACATATTAGTTACTTTAAACTTTGAGTCAAAGGCTATTATTTCAAGTAGCTATTTCAAGAAAACATTTTTAAGGTAGTTAAGGAAACAAAACTATCACTGTTAAGAAGGAGTTCCACCCCTTATGAACAGTGTAATGTATGACGGCTCTTAATTGAGCCTTCTCCCTAATAAATTTTGAAAATGAACTGAAACTACCAGCCATAAAAGCATGCCTCCTGCTTCACAGAGACATTCACGCGAATTTATTGCAGCAATATTCTCTGCATTTGCTCAGAATCAGTTTAAATTGACAGCTTTACTGAACACCAAGAGTATTCTTATTTTCTAGTTTTACATTAAATTAAGAGACCTTGAACATTAAGTGTTTCTACCATGTTAATGAAGCATGATATATCTTAGAACTAGTCACTAAAATTTTAAGTAAAAGGCTATTATTTTAGGCAGCTTTTTTTTTATGAAAACAACTTTTGTGGAAGTTAAGGAAATAAAACGGTCACTGTTAAGCAGCATTTCTCCACCCCCTCTGAACAGTGAAAAGTATGAAGACTCTTAATTGGGCCTTCTTCCTAATAAATTTTGAAAATGAATTGAAGCTACCAGCCATAATAGCATGCCTCCTACTCTGTTGAGACATGCACGCGAAATTAATGCTGCATTTGCTCACATTTCAGAAATGACATTTAAAGCGTCATACAACACCACTGTCCAAAATTGTAATCTTGCTTTTCCGTTATACACTTAATAGAATATGTTAGCAGTAGTAAAGCTTTTTGACAGGTAAATTGTGCAAAATATTAACACTATATAAATCAACTTAACATTACTAACAATACATACAAATATATATATATATATATATATATATATATATATATATATATATATATACACAACAGATTAAAACCTCAACAAAACAACTGGGGTACGACATTTCGTTTTGGATTAATCAAGAATGATAGGCATTTCCGGAATCGACTGGTTCTCCCCCGCAGAGAAACTCTGCAGCTTCTACGAACCAGTTGCTCGATTCCTAGTCCCACTGCCCTGATTGAGAACCCAGAATATAAGCAATCAACTGAAGACAGTTAACGAGAAAACCAAATTCATATACAAAAATAAAAAACAATTATCTACTCTTTTTCAAATCCATACTTGTATAATGCAAATATATTTAAAAATACAATGCAAAAAACGAAACACCAATTCTAAACAGTTCTACACATTGATCTTCAATATACATTTGCAAGTAGTTTTGTTTTTTCTTTTCTATGTATTTTACTATAAATTTTTACAAATGTTACTCCATAAAGAAAGGTGTAACTTCTCAAACGTTAGTTATTGGTGTTGACAATTACAAGACCATGTGGTGGACATTCTTAAACGCTTAAGACAAAGCTTGTAAAACACTAAGAAATATTTTCGACCGTTAAACTGAAAATTATATATTTAAATTTAACATTAGTTACTTTAAAATTTGAGTCAAAGGCTATTATTTTAGGTAGCTATTTCAAGAAAACATTTTTTAGGGAAGTTACGGAAACAAAACTGTCACTGTTAAGAAGGAGCTCCACCCCTTATGAACAGTGTAATGTATATAACGGCTCTTAATTGAGCCTTCTCCCTAACAAATTTTGAAAATGAACTGGAGCTACCAGCCATAATGGCATGCCTCCTGCTTCAGTGACATTCACGCGAATTTATTGCAGCAAAATACTCTACATTTGCTCAGGTTTACGGTTTAAATTGACAGCTTTACCGACCATAGTCCATAAAGAGAGTAATATTGTTTTCTCGTTATACATTAAATTATGAGACCATGTGAACATTAACTAAGTTTTTTTTACTATGTAAATGAAGCATTATAGTATATCTTAGCACTAGCCTCTAAAATTTTAAGCCGAAGGCTATTATTTTAGGCAGCTTTTTTACGAAAACTTATATGAACACTATATAAATTAACATTTGTAACATTATATTTACAATATATATATACACACACAACAGATTAAAACCTCAAACAAACAACCAGGGTATAACATTTCGTTTTGGATTAATCAAGAATGATAATCATTTCCAGAACAGACTAGTTCTCCCCCGCAGAGAAAATCTGCAGCTTCTCCGAACCAGTTGCTCGATTTCTAGTGCCACTGCTCTGATTGAGAAGACAGAATACAAACAATTAACTGATGAGAGTTAACGGGAAAATCAAAATCATATACAAAAATCAAGAATTATCCACTCTTTTTCAAATCCATACCTGTATAATGCAAATTTAGTTAAAAATACAACGCAAAAAAGGGAACATCAATTCTAAACAGTTCTACACATTCATCTTCAATATACATTTTCAAGTCGTTTTATTTTTTCTTGCATTTGCAAGTCGTTTTGTTTTTTCTTTTCTATGTATTTTAGTATCAATTTTTACAAATGTTACTCTATAAAGAAAGCTGTAACTTCTCAAACATAAGTTATTAGTGTTGAGAATTATAAGACCATGTGGTGCGCATGCTTAAAAGCTTAAGACAAAGTTTGTAAAACACTAGTAAATATGTTCGACCGTTAAATTGAAAATTATATATTTTAACTTAACATTAGTTACTTTAAAGTTTGAGTCAAAGGCTATTATTTTAGGTAGCTATTTCAAGAAAACATTTTTTAGGGAAGTTACGGAAACAAAACTGTCACTGTTAAGAAGGAGCTCCACCCCTTATGAACAGTGAAATGTATGACGGCTTTTAATTGAGCCTTCTCCCTAATATATTTTGAAAATGAACTGAAGCTACCAGCCAGAATAGCACGCCTCCTGCTTCACAGTGGCATTCACGCGAATTTTTTGCTGCAACGTACTCTGCATTTGCTCAGGTTCAGAGTTTAAATTAGCAGCTTTATTGAACACTAAGAGTATTGTTTTCTCGTTATACATTAAATTAAGAGACAATGTGAAGATTAAGTTTTACTACCGTGTAAATGAAGCATTATATAACTTAGCTTTTGAGTTAAAAATTTAGTGAATAGTGCTATTATTTTAGGCAGCTTTTTTATAAAAACAACTTTTGTGGAAGTTAAGGAAATGAAACGGCCACTGTTAAGGAGCATTTCTCCACCCCCTCTGAACAGTGAAAAGTATTAAGACTCTTAATTGGGCCTTCTTTTTAATAAATTTTGAAAATAAATTGAAGCTACCAGCCATAATAGCATGGCTCCTACTCTGATGAGACATGCACGCGAAATGAATGTTGCATTTGCTCACATTTCAGAGATTACATTTTAAGCGTCATACAACACCAATGTCAAAAATTGTAATCTTGCTTTTCCGTTATACACTTAATAGAATATGTCAGCAATAGTAAAGCTTTTTGACAGTTAAATTGTGCAAAATATTAACACTATATACATCAACTTAACAATACATATATATATATATACAGAGAACAGATTAAAACCTGAACAAAACAAGTTGGGTACGACATTTCGTTTTGGATTAATCAAGAATGATAAGCATTTCCGGAACCGACTGGTTCTCCCCCGCAGAGAAAATCTGCAGCTTCTACGAACCAGTTGCTCGATTCCTAGTCCCACTGTCCTGATTGAGAAGACAGAACATAAACACTCAACTGAAGAGAGTAAACGAGAAAACCAAATTCATATACATTCATCCACTCTTTTTCTAATCCATACATGTATAATGCAAATATATTGAAAAATACAATGCAAAACAGGGGACACCAATTCTAACGAGTTCTACACATTTATCTTCAGAATACATTTGTAAGTCGTTTTGTTTTTTTCTTTTCTACATGTATTTTACTACAAATTTTTATAAATTATACTCCATAAAGAAAGCTGTAACTTCACAAGCGTTACTTATTAGTGTTGACAATTATAAGACCATATAGTGGACATGCTTAAAAGCTTAAGACAAAGCTTGTAAACACTAAGAAATATTTTTGACGTTAAATTGAAAATTATATATTTAAACTTAACATTAGTTACTTTTAATTTCGAGTCAAAGGCTATTATTTTAGGTAGCTATTTCAATAAATATTTTTTAAGGTAGTTGGGGAAACAAAACTGTCACTGTTAAGAAGGAGCTGCACCCCTTATGAACAGTGAAATATTATGAAGGCTCCTAATTGAGCCTTCTTCCTAATAAATTTTGAAAATGAACTGAAGCTACCAGCCATAATAGCATGCCTCCTGCTTCACAGTGACATTCACGCGAATTTATTGCAGCAATATAGTCTGCATTTGCTCTGGTTCAGAGTTTAAATTGTTGCTTTACAGAACACCACAGCCAATGAATAAAAAGGGTATTCATTTCTCGTTATACATGAAATTAAGAGACCAATAGGACATTAAGTTTTCCTACCGTGTAAATAAAGCATTATATATCTTAGCACTAGTCACTAAAATTTTCAGTCAAAGGCTATTAATTTAAACAGCTTTATTTTATATATAAAAATTTTTGTGGTAGTTAAGGAAATAAAACTCACTGTTAAGAAGGAGCATTTCTCCACCCCCTCTGAACAGTGAAAAGTATTAAGACTCTTAATTGGGCCTTCTTCCTAATAAATTTTGAAAATAAATTAAAGCTACCAGCCATAATAGCATGGCTCCTACTCTGATGAGACATGCACGCGAAATGAATGTTGCATTTGCTCACATTTCAGAGATTACATTTTAAGCGTCACACAACACCACTCTCAAATTGTACTCTTGCTTATCCGTTAATAGACCATGTCAACAGTATTAAAGCTTTTTGACAATAAAATTGTGCAAAATATGAACACTATATAAATTAACATTCATAACTATATTTACAATATATATATACACACACAACAGATTAAAACCTCTAACAAACTTCCAGGGTATGACATTTCGTTTTGGTTTATCAAGAATGATCTGCATTTCCGGAACCGACTGGTTCTCCCCCGCAGAGAAAATCTGCAGCTTCTACGAACCAGTGACTCGATTCCTAGTGCCACTGCCCTGATTGAGAACCCAGAATACCAACAATCAACAGATGAAAGTTAACAAGAAAACCAAATTCGTACACAAAAATCAAGAACAATTCATCCACTCTTTTTCAAATCCATACATGCATAATGCAAATATATTGAAAAATACAATGCAAAACAGGGGACACCAATTCTAACGAGTTCTACACATTTATCTTCAGCATACATTTGTAAGTCGTTTTGTTTTTTCTTTTCTACATGTATTTTACTACAAATTTTTATAAATGTTACTCCATAAAGAAAGCTGTAACTTCACAAACGTTAGTAATTAGTGTTGACAATTACAAGAACATGTGGTGAACGTGCTTAAAAGCTGAAGACAAAGCTTGTGAACACTAGAAGATACTTTTGACCATTGAATTGAAAATTATGTATTTAAACTTAACATTAGTTACTTTAAACTTTGAGTCAAAGGCTATTATTTTAAGTAGCTATTCCAAGAAAACATTTTTTAAGGTAGTTAAGGAAACAAAACTGTCACTGTTAAGGAGATCCACCCCGTATGAACAGTGAAATGTTATGAACGCTCTTAATTGAGCCTTCTTCCTAATAAATTTTGAAAATGAACTGAAGCTACCAGCCATAATAGCATGCCTCCTGCTTCACAGTGATATTCACGCGAATTTATTGCAGCAATATAGTCTGCATTTGCTCTGGTTCAGAGTTTAAATTGACAACTTTACTGAATACCGAGAGTATTCTTTTTTTTCTCGTTATACATTAAATTGAGAGACCAATAGGACATTAAGTTTTCCTACCGTATAAATGAAGCATTATATATCTCCACAATAGGCATTAAAATTTAAAGTGAAAGGCTATTATTTTAGGTAGCTATTTCAAGGAAACATTGTTTAGGGTACTTAAGGAAACGAAACTGTCACTGTTAAGAAGGAGCTCCACCCCTTATGAACAGTGAAATGTTATGAACGCTCTTAATTGAGCCTTCTTCCGAATAAATTTTGAAAATGAACTGACGCTACCAGCCATAATGGCATGCCTCCTGTTTCACAGTGACATTCACGCGAATTTATTGCAGCAATATAGTCTGCATTTGCTCTGGTTCAGAGTTTAAATTGACAGCTTTACTGAACACCAAGAGTATTCTTCTCTCGTTATACATCAAATGAAGAGACCAATAGGTCATTAAGTTTTCCTACCGTGTAAATGAAGCATTATATATCTTCACAATAGTCACTAAAATTTAAAGTCAAAGGCTATTATTTTAGGTAGCTATTTCAAGAAAACGTTTTTTAGGGTAGTTAAGGAAACAAAACTATCACTGTTAAGAAGGAGCTCCACCCCTTATGAACAGTGTATTGTATGACGGCTCTTAATTGAGCCTTCTCCCTAATAAATTTTTAAAATGAACTGAAGCTACCAGCCATAATAGTATGCCTCCTGCTTTTAGTGACATTCACGCGAATCTATTGCAGCAGTATACTCTGCATTTGCTAAAATTCAGAGTTTAAATTGTTGCTTTACTGAACACCACAGCCAATGAATAAAAAGGGTATTCATTTCTCGTTATACATCAAATTAAGAGACCAATAGGACATTAAGTTTTCCTACCGTGTAAATAAAGCATTATATATCTTAGCACTAGTCACTAAAATTTTCAGTCAAAGGCTATTATTTTAGGTAGCTATTTAAATAAATATTTAAGGTAGTTAAGGAAACAAAACTGTCACTGTTAAGAAGGAGCTTCACCCCTTATGAACAGTGAAACGTTATGAAGGCTCTTAATTGAGCCTTCTTCCTAATAAATTTTGAAAATGAACTGAAGCTACCAGCCATAATAACATGTCTCCTACTATGTTGAGACATTCACACGAAATTAATTCTGCATTTGCTTACATTTCAGAGTTTACATTAAAAGCGTCACTCAACACCACTGTCAAAAAATGTAATGTTGCCCTTCCGTTATACACTAAATTAATAGACCATGTCAGCAGTAGTAAAGCTTTTTGACAGTTAAAATGTGCAAAATATGAACACTAAATAAATCAACTTAACATTATTAACTTGATATTTACAATACATACATATATATGCAACAGATTAAAACCTCAAAAAGGCAACTGGGGAACGACATTTCGTTTTGGTTAAATCACGAATGATAAACATGTACGGAACCGACTGGTTCTCCCCCGCAGAAAAATCTGCAGCTTCCGCGAACCAGTTGCTCGATTTCTAGTGACACTGCCCTGATTGAGAACCCAGAATATAAACAATCAGCTCAAGAGAGTTAACGAGAAATCCAAATTCATATACAAAAATCAAGAACAATTTATCCACTCTTTTTCAAATCCATACCTGTATAATGCAAATAGATTGAAAAATACAATGCAAAAAGGGAAAACCAATTCTAAACTGTTTTACACATTCATCTTCAACATACTTTTTCAAATCGTTTTGTTTTTTTCTTTTCTATGTATTTTACTATAAATATTTACAAATGTTACTCCATAAAGAAAGCTGTAACTTCACAAACGTTACTTATTAGAGTTGAACATATGGTGGACATGCTTAAAAAGCTTAAGACAAAGCTTGTAAACCCTAGTAAATATTTTTGACCGTTAAATTGAAAATTATATATTTAAACTTAACATTAGTTACTTTAAATTTTGAGTCAAAGGCTAGTATTTTAGGTAGCTCTTCAAGAAAACTTTTGGATACTTAAGGAAACAAAACTGTCACGATTCTCCACCCCTTATGGACAGTGAAATGTTATAGAAAGCTCTTAATTGAGCCTTCTTCCTAAATAATTTCGAAAAATTGCTGAAGCTGCCAGCCATAATAGCATACTTCCAGGTTCCTTGATCTGTTCACAGGTCTTTGTTTACACTGAAATTCACGTACCACATTCATTGAACAAAATAAGTGTAGCAGAAATATATCTTAATATGAGAATCCTATATTCACCTGCATTTGTAAATGTAAGAGTTTAAGAATGTGTAAGGAATTCACATACATTTTGTAATGTAAACTTTCAGATTTCGTACTTTTACAGTATAAACACTATTTTTTATTTAACTACATAAAGAAGCTTTTCAAATCAGTTAGCTTTTCTTATACAATATGTAACTTAATATATTACATAAGCCATTGGATCATAATTAAACTATTTATAAAATCAATGACTGTATTTCTATCATTGATTAGAATATCCTCTTTCAAAAACATTTGTTTAGGAAGATCAATAAGTTCGATGATCTTGTAACATTTGATCACAAATAACGAATAAATACCTTTGTGCTGATAATTAAAGGAATCCATTAACCATCGTTTTGAAGCTTTTTTGCGCTTCAAAACGTTGCTTAGTTGATTCCTATAATTTGATCACATATATAAAATAATTTATTATTATTTCATAAGGTATTAGTAATACAACACATTTTATTATTTTTTTTACAGTTTTTGTACCCATTGTTAAACGTATTTGAAGTGAAGGCAAAGAAATTTCAGAATTTAACAATATTTAAGCTAACTACAAATCATTCTTTCGTCGATATATCATTAAAACTGCTTTAAATCTTCTCCCTTTTTCTCCCTCCACTGTTAAAAATTCAGGAAGATTTTCTGGTAATTGTTACTGTAAAATGGCGGGCTAACGCATCGCTGATTTTTACGGTAATTTTTACCGGAGAAATAAGCGATCCCAGCGCCAATTGGTTGCTGCGGCCTACCAAAGAAACCGTAAAATTTAACAGTTTCATTTGATTTTTACGGTAATAGTTACTGGCAACATGGATGCCAGTAACAATTACCGTAAATTTTCCGGAAAATTTTTAACAGTGTCGTTAAAGCATTCTTTTACTTCATTTAGTTTGTTTTATTTCTTTGTTTTAAATTGTTTGCATGTTACTTTCTTAAACTTATTTTTTCCACACGATTTTTAAAACTTTGCTATAAAACCTTAACCCCTCCCCCCCCCTTTAGTTTTCCGTACTGCGCGAAAAAAGAAAAATCACAAATATCACCAGTACTTTTCTTTTTTACAGAAACGCGGCAAATTTTTTTGTGAACTTCATTTTCCGCACTTGAATTAGGGAAATGTGGGGCAAACTGAAATAGTGGAGCAAAGTGAAATGCGAAATATTTACCGTTATCGTCATACTTCTAGTAATATTTGACTTACGTTGTAACAATTGTAGTCTATTCCACTCAGGAAAAAGTTACCACTGTAAATCAAAGCATATGATAATACTTTTAATAATTTGTCAAAATTTACTTTTGCTATTGGAAAATAAAGTTCTTGTTTTTAACCTTTTAAATATTCATTGAAACCAACTAATATTCGGAGCTGTTTTTATTCATTTAATAATAAGCTTATTTGTGTTTTAAATGAAATTTGTTGACAGCTATTTGCGAACAGTGCGAAATTCAATTTTGTTTCCCTTTTTCTGTAAACTGCAAACTATTTTAAATAAAAACACGTTTTCTAAGCAAGCAACATTCCAACAACCCTGTTATCCCATCCACAGGTTATAGTTCCGTTCTTATTAGATCTTATCAGTCTGGAAAAGATAAGAGCTGGAGACGGATGTTATCTCATTGAAGCTTAGAGCGCCAATAAACTGTTAGCTGAACGCGAGGGCAAACCGATTGCAGGTATCCGTGGCTGAAGTAAATTTAGCACACCAGCGAGAGTCTGCAGCAATGGTACGGTTCATTGAGACTGTTGGAAGTAATCGCTTTCATTATCGGCTTAAAAACGTGAACTGTGCCTATTCCTTTTTGGAAGACACTTTTACAGCCTCCTACGGGGTTCTTAAAAACTTCTTTAATCCACCACACTTAGAAGAAAGCTTATTGCTGTTTGTAATAGTTCATTGGCTGCTGAAAATCCGCCCTCTACTCTAAGTAGCCGCAGTCTTGTTCACCGGGTCTTTAAACACTTTTCTCTATGTCTTGCTGCATGTGTGTCCCCGTGTTTCGTATTAAATGTGTTTATGTTCAGCTCTCTGAATCTCTGCCTTATACAACCTTTTAACACAGATTACATCTGTCTCCAGTTAATTGCCTATTACAGACTGATGAGTCCATACTAAGGACGAAACTGCAGTTTCTGGATGATACAACAGGGTTGATGGTATGTTACATAAGGCAGGGCTGACGATAGGCCTCGTTTTCCGCCGATAGTCAGAAACGATGGGGGGGGGGGGGGTCAGATTCAGAGTGGTGTAACTTTTGGAAGTTTTATGGACGGAGGCGTGTGACCAACAGCCAAATTTACAATGATCCAGACTTGATTATAGGCGGGTGGGGCAAACGGTTCTGTCTTAACCCAAATGCCTTATGTTTCCTCACGTTCGACCTCGTTGCAGAGTTGAAAACTGCTGGTTTGAATTTTTTTCCGAAACCTAGAGCAACTATAAACTTTGTTCTGTCGGCCAAATCTCAGTTGAATCTATTAACAGTTAGTTCAGTGAAACATTACGTATTCTTGTTCAACCGATAAATTAGTTTCGCGATGTTGCCAAGTTAGTTGAAAGAGATTCCAAAACATGCCACTTGAGCAGAGTTTTTCAGATACACGTACCTTCTTAAAGTCAAACTGTTCGTAAAGTTAAAAGCAGAATGAAATGTTTTATTTTTTTTCGTGTTTATTTTTTTTTAATTTGAATCTGTTGTCAAGGTTGACCATGCAATCCCGAGCAATGCAGCTAGTAAACTTATATAGCTACTTTATATTTACACTTACTGACATAAAAATGGTAACAGGTTTGCAGACTCACTAAACTTTTTAAGATACGTTTATTACTCCTTCAGATTTTTGCCTAAAAATGCAAAAACTGAGAAATGCTGACCGACACTAGTTTTTGTAATAAAGGCATACCTGTAAGAAGAGCATAACGCAACGTAGGAAGAATCAACACTGCTCACTTTCCTTCTCCAATCACCACATCACATAATCGCCATCTGAAACCAGTTAGAAAATAAAAAATACAATAAAAAGAATTTAAAAGACAGTCTCAGCCTTTAATCAGTAAACATTATATATTACACTAACATACATATCCAGCGGTGCCTGGGACAGAAACAATTTATACTTCTTTTAACTTTTCTTAACTGTGGCCCGCGGTTTCACCCGCGTTGATGAGACAACAACGTATTAAAAAACTTGCTTATGTACATCACGCTATGATTTTATATATATATATATATATATATATATATAATATATATATATATATATATATATATATAGTAAAAAATTACACACCTTTAGCCACATCGATGTTTTCCGTTAAATAAGAAAGTTGGAAAAACAAAATTTTTCGATACAAAATATTGAAAATCCTTGATTTATAAACCAATTTTTAAACAAGCCGTTTAATTAATGCTGCAATTCTTCTCTCTAAATTTTCAGCATTTTTCGAGCCCCAGACCGAAAGGTTGCTGGCCCAGCGCTTTACCGACTAAGCTATTCGGGCAACAAAAGTTAGAGCTATAGATGCAACAAAAAATGCATCATGATTATTGATTTTATTTCAATTTATTGCTACTCCACTCCTAATAGTCATAGCGTGATGTTAAATAGCTTAAAGTCTTCCTCAATGAATGGACTATTCAACACACACACACAAAATAAATAAATTCGAACCAGTATTTCCTGAGATTAAAGCGTTCAAACAAACTCTTCAGCTTTATATTATTATAGTGGATGCAATATACCGAGGCAAAGTTTGGATATTAAGGTGTTAGAATACCTCAAAAATGACCAAACTATCAAAAATATTTTATTGCTTATTTCGAAACTAAACGCTAGTCCAAACGCAGGGGAAAAGTTTCATTCCTTTAGTTCAAATATTTAAAAAGTTATGAATGGTTTTAGGTCACACATGCTCGTTGTGTTCTTATGCAAAAAGAAAACTTTAAATTGATTTTTCTCGATGATCGTTTTTTGTGTTTTCGTGTCATAAGAATCCCTAAGGATTTTTTTTTATATTAAAGATACAGCTTTAAAGTAATACATTTTAATATTAAGATAATATATTTAACAAAACTGTGCATTGGATAAGCATTTTATAAATTTTTTCAAACGTTTTAGAGCATGTTATACCTTTAAAAACCAAATTAAAAAAAAAAAAAAATACGATTTTTTCCGTAATTAATCACAGAAAATTTTTCTAGTAAGCACAAAAGCAAATGAATGCACAAATGTTTAGAGATGATGATTCTGATCGTTTAGCAAGAAGATTTTTTTATATTAGTTTAAAAACAAAAAAGCCCTAGGGATTTTAAAAAATATAAATTTTCCTAAATGTTTTGAATTTTTAAAAAAGCAATATTTTAATTTTTTTTTAAAAATTATTGATTACAAAGTAAGCATGTTATGGTTTCAACAAAAAATAGAATTTACTTAAATTTAAAAAAATTGCTTGAAAGGTACTGTGACCCCTTAAGCAGCATGTAAAAACCCTTAAGTCAGAGCTAAGGCAGAGCTATATGCAGTACGTAGATATATTGCTTTAGCTGCCCTTTTGTTGGCACTCTCAGCTTCAATGAGATACCCTCTGCCTCAAACTCTATTATTCACTATTCCTGACCGAGTAGTTCATAATAAGGACGAATTTGTAGGATACTATAAACGAGCTGTCAGTATATTGAATGTAGTTCTATCTTAACCCTGCCTTAAGGGCAGGTAACTTACTGCTTATTATTATATGTTATTGCGAAAGTCCAAAATCTGGTAACTGTCGACGTTACCAAGTTAATATCAGTATTCACATATCGAAGACATGGGCGAGTGACCAAATATTTCCGATGAATCACCGGTGGAAGTTGACATTCTCCAATTTCGGTCTTTCGTGCTAACACAGGCTTCATTTCTCATCAATTTTAAAAATTAGTAATCTGGAAATAATGTATTCAGACGACCTTCAACTATTTAAGTTCCAACTACATGTGTGTTTTCTCCTGCAAAAACGTAATTTTTCACGCCCTTTATTAAATAAAATGATTCGAAAAGCAGACGATTTGTATCTATGACGAATAAATTTTGCTTTCTATATAAGTATTAAAATCCGTTGGCATGGAAATCTGAAAAATCAGAGCAACATAAACTGTCGGTCAAGTGAGGATAATAAGCAATTCGTGATTACTGAAAAAAAATAAAGAGCGGGAGTGTTAAGTTTTTTTAAGGTATTGGAAAATGCGCGGCATGTGGGTGGTACGTGAAAGAAGAAACTGACTTTCAAAGGTCCTTAAATTACATTTTAATAGAACCACACCAGGTCTGCAACTTCAAATTTTTCTTGAGAGGAGGGAAGAAATAAGGGTACATATCATTATAGGGAAGCAAATTTTATACGATGATGCTTTTTTTCACCAGGGGTACCCATCCCCCTCCCAATATGGTATTGGCAACCCCCCCCCCCCCCACTTTACCCTTCCCATATGCTGCCGAGTGCCGCAATGTAGAGATGCCTTTCAAAACGATTTCAAACCCTTTCTAAAATTACCCCCCTCCTCACCTCTTTAAAAATTTCAATGCCACAATCTGTGCCATAACTTCCCTCTCTCATGGGCAACACTACATCATTCTACTTATAACCAGGGGGGGATCCTTAAGTGACGGGCCAGCACATAATGAAACGTATAGCTGCAAAAAAGTTGGTTCTCTAATTTTTATTCCCCCCCCCGCAAATACGGCTTTATTTAAATACTAGCTGTACCCGCACGGTGATGCCCGCGCTAAGAATTTAAAGGATTTCCCTTGAATAAGTGAACATCTTCCCCGCGCACACTATTTAAAAAACAGTATATAAGTCCGTTTGAAATTTACAATGTCTCTCCAAAGAAGTCAAAAGCATTACATTACTAGTTGGTTCAAAATGTCAAATGATCCACCAATGTCATTGCTTATCACCTATCTCGCCAAGTGACCAAGCTACCGAAATAGAGCCGATGAGCGAGCGAAGCGAACTTCAGCTAGAGATCCGATCTTAATGAAAATGTTGAAACAAAAACCCCAATTTCATCCCTTTCCATCGAAGAGAACGAAAGTAATTAAAAAAACACATCTTGAATAGTAGGAGAAATTCGTTCCCCTGTACAAAAATAATTAAATTTAACCCACGTAATTAACAAAATTTTTATGCCCCTCCACCTAGAAAAAAGTTCCAAATTAAGATCCGCATTACAAATACAAAACGAAAATCTCACTCCACGTAGAAAAAAGAATTTAACTCAAATCTGGATAGGTAAATAAAAGCAATTTCTTTTAGAAAAAAGCAAAACCGATATTTTTTTTGTTTGAAACGAGTTTATTTGGTTTAAACACTATTTGTAAGAACAATTTTTTTAAAAATGAAAGTAGTGAAGATTGTATGAATTAATTGTTAATGAATCTTTAATATTTACATAATTCTCAGTTAATGAACTTATTTAGAATGATATCTTGTAATTAAATATCCTCATACGTAGAGCGCTCATTAGGGGGAAATCTTTAACTATTGAATAAATACAATACGTAAATGGGCCTTGGCACAAATAACCAATGAAATGATTTACTGTGATAGTTCAGGCATTAATATAAGCGAATAATAAAATCTTGTAAATAGATTCTCATACTTATAGCTTTCTGCGATAAACAAATAAAAGTAAAATCGAAATCATATTTTCTTAAACCTGGAAAATATTTCGCAGAAGCATCTATTAATAAATCACAAGTTTGATGTACATAACACAACTTTAAAAATCAAGACACATTATGCTTAAAGATTTTTAATAATGTTACAGATACCCCATGTAATAGTTTACCTGATGTATCAGTGCGAAACCTAGGACATAATTTGTCCAACGTCTTATAATAGAAGGATTTCAACAATACTGAAATTTACAGGTATCAAGTTTTTTCCTGAATTCATCCAATCAGGTTTTCCACCAGTTTTCAAACACGCGTTCATTTCTTACATTCCTAAATTCGCCCCTGAGACTCAAATTTTTCTATCGCTCTCTTAGCAACATTCGGGTACCAGTTAAGAATTAATATTAACTCCGAATATCATTCTCAAAACTAAAATTATTCATCTCCGCCAATCAAAAGTATTCTTCCGTAATGAAACAATTGTTAAAGGGACGGACTGGGTCCCCCAAAAGGGCGCCAACCTTGAATACCAAAGAGCGCAAAAAAAGTGCAAAAAATAAATGAAAAAGTAAATAAATGAAATTAAATTGTATTTATTTAAAAAATAAATTAAAAACAGAGAAGGCAAAAAAGGGTGACGACACAAAGACGCGCAAATTAAAAAAAAAAAAAAATAAAATAAAAACGATAGCGCAGAGGTTTGAGGGCGCATAAAGAAAAAGAACCACAGGTTTAAGTAATTATTTTAAAAAATGGAGGCGCACACGTTCAAGGATGCTAATAAATGTAAAATAAAAATTTAAAAAAGGATAGAGAGCGGGAGGGGGGGAGAGGGGGGAGTTGAGGAAATAAAGCGGACGCGCTCGAATTCGCAACAGAAAAACCGAAGGAGCTCAGATTTAAAAATAAAAATGCAAAGAGAAAAACCGCACAGGTGCGCAGGGCACAAAAAGAACGGTATGCACAGGTTTTAAGGAAGAAAAAAACAAAAACATCGAAGACCTATACGTTCGAGGGCTTAAATAAAATATCCACATGGGGAGAAGGGGGAGAAATTGCCCCGTCCGAAATAAAAGATGTTTTTGAAGTACAGTAGAGCTCGCTTAACGGAATAGCCATTTTGCCACGAAAAAATATTCTGATAAGCGGGATATTCCATTAACCCGGATCAAAATAACACATTACATTGGTTTGGTTTATTGAAAATGTATTATATTAAGCGGGATATTCTTTTGATCGATATTCTCTTATAAGCAGGCTTGACTGCACACACACACACAAAAAAAAAAAAAAAAAGCCCAAGGACTTAAAAAATGACTGACTGCTTTTCTTCAATTTCTAAATTTTTTTGATAAGTTTCGCTCAAGTAACTGACTCATTTTGAAAGTGTGAACTCACGGAAGAGTTAAAGTTATTGGTGATTTTTCGTCTTTACATGCGTGCATGTAAAGACGTTATTATTATTATATTTTGTTTATTATTGTTATTTATTGTTAATTGTTTTGTTAATTGTTAAATACAGGGATTGACAACACAGCTTAAAACCAAGAGTTCTGGAGATCACCTCCTTTGCTTCGACCCTGCTTTACTCAATATTGGTAAGGAACAGAGGCGGCGATTGAGACCGAACAGGGGGGGGGGGGGGGGAGGGCAAAAAAGATAACTAAAAACCATATAATTTTTAACGGCAGGGAAAAAATGAAAGAAAAAAGAGAAACAAAGGTATAAAATTTCGCTAAGGGCGGTTTTGAGAGCATATGAGTGGTAATTGATGCAAATCTAACAGCTTCAGCATAACTCATGTTTTTCTTAAGACTTTCATGAATGATGTAAAAGATAACTTTCCCCAAAGGAATGCTTAGACATGAATTAGACTTATATTATTTTCTCCAAAGTATTTCGAGATGTCACAAACACTTGGTAATAATTATGTTTAACAATTATGGCCTGTTTAAGTAAAACAATCTGTTTACTAGTATCTAAACAGAATACATAAATTACAAGTAACTGCTTACTTTAAATAATGTTGCATAAACAGATATACGAAGTAAAATAAATAATTATGATCTGAAAATGTTGACACTTAAAATAATTTCTGTTTCGGTCCATAAATTGGAAAATAGAATAAATAAATGAACCATAAAAACGGAGGCGGTTGCCTCCCTTGCCCCCCCCCCAATTTGCCGCCACTGTTAAGGATTAAATGTACCGATTACTTTATCATTTATTTAATGTAAATTATGTAAACAATATACTCGATAATTTACCATTTATTGCAACCATCTTCTTTAAAACATGCCACAAAAATTTTCAAAATGCTTCTGATATAATACTTGATGATTCTTATATAAAATGACCCTCTCAATCCAAGTACGACCACCGTTTTCTGCCTACATGAACCATTTTTCAGAATGTCCCCTCCCCCGGTTCACCATTTTTTTCCGTTTTCAACAATTGCATACTCATTTTTATTTAGAGGGGAAGAGGACGTTATACTGTCATTTTTTTGAGGGGCTAAAGAGGTGCAAAGTTCAGAAGCATGAACATTTAGATCAGGTTGGGAAACTCATGGGGTATTCCCCTCTAAAGTAGTTTTTTATAATTTTTCCTCTTGTTTTTCGGCATAAAACCAGAGCATTGGACTCACTCCTACAAGCCTCATCTCGGAAAAATAATTGTTTAACTAACAAAAACACGCTTTAGAGTAGCAAAACGAACTTAAGTTATAAATAATCATTGGATGACAAGTATATAAAGTAATTGACCAAACACTCAATTTTACTGTAATAGAAAAAAACGTGGGAGGCCTCTATCAGTTGTCTTAAATTTCTTCCACTTGTTATCCATGCAAAAATGTAAATAGGCAGCCCCTCCCCCCACGTTTTTTTTCTATTACAGTAGTAACATTATGTGTTCGGTCAATTACTTTATATACTTGTTATCCAAAAATTATTTTTCACTTTTTAGTTCATTTTGCTACTAAAGCGTGTTTTTTAAACTATTATTTTATTTATAATGGAATGTATCTAAGTATTCTATTGCACTATTTGCATCAGACATTTTGAATGCTTTCTGGTAAATTCATATGCAAAAATATACACTTCGCAGCTCTGATTTGTACGTTGTAAGTAATTGAAATAAGCCACTGACTATTTGTCCAAAGGAAAGCTGGGCCCACAAACATACAAGTTAAGCTAATAAAAGCGTGTTAATTAGAATAAACTAATAACTTATCGTTAATAAATTAATTTGATTATAAAATACTGCATTGTCATCGGGTCTGAGGTTGCATTCCAAATTTTGAAAGAGTCCGATCACAAAAAGTGCTTGAAAATCGAGTTTCAAGATTTTAAATTTTATTTCGGTGCAGAAGGGATTAGATCGCACGCCCAATGAATCCCGGAGGTGGACATCAGCGAAGACCCGCGCCTTATACCGCTCGGCCACGAACGCTCATAAAGTGGTGTAATGTACTAACAGTTATAAGCCACTAGCTCTTAGTCCAAAGGAGAGTTACTCAAACATACAAGTGAAGCCAATAAAAGCGTGTTAAAAAATTCATATTGTAAAAAAATCAAACCATTATTGGAAGCATCGCATTTTGCATAATTCGAGTCTCATCGCAGATATTCAGTAAAAAACCATGCCGTATAATTCAACTTGCATTCCGTCAATAATAATGATCAAAAAAGAACTGAAACATGCTTATGAGGTAGCATTAGTACGCATATTTATATTTCTGGAGAAAAACCGTCTCCTTGTTCATCATTTCATATTATAATTAAAAATAATGGGGCAGTGCATCCCCAGAAATGTAAATATGTATTCATTAATATTATAGTACTACAAGCATACTTAAGATAATTTTAATCTTAATTATGTATGTGAATTATGTTGAATGATAAGATCTTTACCGACGATCTTCGATGCGGGTATGTAAAATGCAAGGCTTCCAACTTTTTTTTCCAACATTAAAATTTTTTTCGGGTATATGACTCATAAGAGTGAGTCTTATTCACTGGTTTTATGCCGAAAATTAACAGAAAAAATTGTAAAATGAACCTCTAGAAGAAAAGAATTGTTTTGACGATTTAAAAAATATTTTAAGGGGAATGTTGCAATGAGTCTCCAAATTTGCTCCAAATGTTCATAATTTTGAAATTTGCACCTCTCTAGCTCCTTTGAAGATAAGAATTTAAAGGTATTTTTTCGCCGCAGTGTTATTGTTGGGAATTCCAAATCATATTATCAATTCTTTATGTTTATTTTGATATATTTGACTTTAATTAAATCCCGTTTATCTTGCAAAGTCACAAATACTATTTCAATTATTGTAATGTATTTCCCGATCTTAGACACGTGCGTGCCTTACGTCATGAAATGACGAAGTTCCTTTTTTATTTGATTGGCTGACGCTCTTGTTGGCGTGTCCGTAATAAATTACTAAGGAAAGATTGGTACCATTGCCTCGAAAGGTTAGACTTTATTACAGTTGAGACAACACAAGATTTACAGCATATAGAGGAAATAACACCCAGGGCACCGGCAGGAATCGAACCCGCAACCACCGGCATGTGAAGCGAAGCTTCTACCATAGTGCCACAAAGGTCCCGGCTGCCGCTCTAATACCGGGAAATGCGCATCCGAAACGCATGTCTTGAAATGATGTGGCTGACTATATATATTGTTTTGGTAACTCAGATGCTCTTTTTAAGCAGCTGTATACATTTAGTTTTTGATCAGCCGAGTCGGCTGTTTGCTGTCATGCTCTCGATTAGGCAATTTAAAATCCTAAAATTTATCAGAAAATCTAACCTAGATTACAATGACTTCATTAGTCATATTACAAATTGATTAATAATGGTTTTGCAAGTTTGCTATATTATGAACGCTTCGAGAAAAACTGTTTTCCAGTTTCATATTTCATATGTAAATAGCTTGCAAAGGAAATCATCGTACAATATCACCATGGAAAAAAAATAAAGAGATAATTTCAACTACAAGTATTGTTTTCTGCACATGACTCCAATTTACCTCTGCAACTCAAAAGGGCACTAATTTAATTAGTTATTGGTGCGGTAACTTCATTGGATTTAATCTCAACGCAAAATAGTTATTAAAAGTGCCTACAAAGTGGCGCGTATCTTAAAATAGTTTCTGAAACATTTTAATCTTTGTGGCTAGAAAACAATTATTAAAATCCATCACAAACACCATTCTTAATTTGCTACAAAACTCTGCTACTAGTTGAAATATTAACATTAAAAAGTGTTAAGAAAATTCATCTAAATAGATTTCCTATTTAAATCCGATTTTAATCTATGATTTAAATAAAATGCCCGCTAGAAATATCACAAACACAAAATTTAAGGCGTAGCTCAAAAAATTAATTTCTACTGAGAAATTCATACTATGTATGTATCAAATACAAAAACATACTTTAAGAGCCAGTTTTATTTTAAGTATCAAGCAGGTTGGATAGTTGATTTTTTTTAGTTTGCTGAAATTTTCAAGACATGTCCCTTATTCAAAACTACTAAACTAGTGCTTTTTTTACTTCTGAAAAAAAAATTCTTGAAGTTTGTGGATGTCAAAGTTGGCATGTTTTTCTTGAAAACGAACAATTTACATAGGCCAATACTTTTTACTTTAAGAGTGAACCGTGGTAATGGCTATTATTTTGTGTTCTACTATATCCTCGATATGTATTAGTACATAATTAGTTGTGGTTGACTTTTCTCTGCAACTTTAACCGTCGAAATCTTCTTGCACCAACAGTGAGCTACAGTAGTATATATTTCAGTAAATACATTCCAAAGAGTAGTATACAAAAAGAAAGATTTGTGTGACTGACATTTGGCGTACTGAAATATATGACTCTGAAATTGCAGAAATCACAAAGTTCAAGAAACTTCGTCAAAGACTTCGAAGGTCATTAATTTCTTGCCCCAAGAGTCAGCAGATATGAAACTACCTGGAGAAGAAGCCTTAATTGTCATAGAAACAATCAGTTAACAGACCAACTGTTTCAACTTTTACATAATTTGGCTCTAAACTTTGCTCAACGAGTGTTTTTCGGCGCTTGTGAAAACATGCCAATTACCTGCATTTAAGTATTTATTACTTTTAATTGCAACATTATAAATTTTCATAAGTTAACTAAAATGGAAACAAAAAATAACTTTCCATTTGGTTCCAAGTACATTGTTTCGGCGATATTCCAAGTGAACTGTAGTTTTGTTTTTAATGATGACCAATTACTTTTAGAAAAAGACTTTATAAACTATTTACAAATGTTTACACATGATTCCAGTGATCATTTACAGCTAACCAATATAGCTGTTCAAATTTTAGGGACCAATACCCTTTTGTAAAAGAAAGTTATGCTCCATAGTGGGAGATCTACAAAAACACAACCTTGTTCCCAAGAAATCGGCGAACAAGCTAAAACCAAAACAGAGCTAGGCGCACATGCAGTGTTGAATTGTTCTGCGGAGTCTCGCAGACGATTTCAATAGTTCGCTAAACAATCAAGGCTTGTCTGTAGCGTAATGACACAACATATATTTTAAGTCCATACAATAACTAGTATGCGTCAAAACTATTTGTCTGCGTTAAAGAATTACTTTTGTGAATGAGAAGTAAAATAAGATATAACAATAGCACGAATTGCAGGTTACTGCAGACCCGTGTTTTGGCGTTACAAGGAACGCGTTTCTGAATGCAAAAGAAATCAGCTTATGCACTGTTAAAACCAGGGGTTCCAGACGAGTGAAAATATTCCCTCTAAGGTGAAAGCATAGTGCCTGAAGGTGCAACGCAGGCCAGAAAATAGAGCAGAGGAGCCAAAACAGCATGCAATCGCAGAAAAACTCATTGCGCATGCGCTTTTTGCCTTAGACATACATTCAACTACCTCAATATGGCGGACAAATGATTGCGTTTGTGTGTCTTTCACATTGAATGAAGTACACTATTGGATTAAAACAACTTTTCTAGGATTAATTATCCGAAATTACAAGTAAGTACAGCTTTTGATCACTTTGAAGCTTTTAGGGCTTTCAAACATAGTTAAGTGTTTAAAAGTGCATTTATTGCTTTTCAGTAACCGTTAGTCTTCTAGTTCCCGTTTACCGTTACATCGTGAAATTTCCATCATTCAAAACGCTACTAAAAATATCTCATTATTTTCTTGAATACTCGATAAGCAGCTTTTATTAGTCACCAAAAGAACCTTAATAAAAATGTTTCTTGTGCTTCGTAGATTATAACAGAAAACTTAGCGAAAAAAAATCTCTCTCAGTCTAGCTCTTTTTTTTTTCTTTGCTTTTTCATTCAAGTGTTAGAATCATTTCCTGTTAGCGGTCTGTGATAGCGTTAGAACTTTCTTTTGGTTTTTTATTTAATTGTTGAAAAACTTCATGTGCATTTTATTTTGTTGCTCTTGATTAACGTTTATGAAAAAATTTTGTTTTTCCGTAATTGTAATATCCCTGAATATTTTTGGCTCATGTAAATAATCCATAAGTACAGCTATGCTTCAATTTCGGAATACGTCAAGTTTTAGTAAATGTATAATTTCTCACATTTTTAAAATAATTACTCGTTTTTAAATTATAATGTATTTGTGACAGATCTTTGATACCAAGTGGAGGGGTAGATATTTATTGTTTTATTAATTCTTAACATTACTTTTTGTAAAAAAAAACATCAGAACCCTGAATTTTTTCACATGTTTTTTAACGACCCCAGAGTTATTATTCATATTATTTATTTTATGATTTTTTAAGAAAACGATAAAGATTTCACCGGTCCGCAAAGTTTTTCATTTTCTTTTACCGCGCCCGTGGGTCAAAAGAGGTTGAGAAACACTGAGTTAGAGCACGATCAGATGAATTAACGCTATGAGCACTTCTTAACTATGTTGAAAACCCTGAAATCTGATCAAATGCTGTAATTATAAGTTTTAATCATTTCCAGTACTGAATTCAATATGAAAAATGTCCAAAACGAAGAATATCATGAATCAAAACAAAACTATTAAAAAAATAAAAAATACACAACTGTATTCAAAAACGCACACAATACGGGGGAAGGGGGGAGGAGGATCTATAGTAAGGGTGCCATTTCTCTCTCCGAAGGATCTTTTTTTCACTCCGGCTGTCTAGTTTTTAAAAGGTGCCTGTTTTTCACCCTATTTAGAGGTGCGATTTCGGCTCCGTATTGGGTGCCGCTGGTGAACAAGCGTTTCTCCCCTGAAAGGTGCCGAATGCATCCTGTAGTTTTAACAGTGTGGATGAAAAGACATTCGACAAAAGACATCCGCTTTTGTCGGATGACTTTTCATCGATAAGCTCAGTTCTTTCGAATTGAAAAAAAGGCGTTCCTTGTATCGCTGAAACACGTGTCGGCAGACGTTATTTTTCATTTGTCTACTTGGCCAGGCGACTTTTCTTGTAACACCTCGTCTTCTCTTTTCCGTCGGTTCGAATTCAGGATATTCCATTTGAAACTTATGAATCTGCTCAAGTGTGATAAGGTCCAAACTGAACCAAAAACCTTTTAAAAGGTGCCACGAGCTTGATTGCATTTCAAAGGTTTAGGCCCCTCCCAATACGAAAAAAAACGCGCTTCTCACATAAATAAAAGACGCACGATTTGTATTATCATTAAAGGAGAGGAAAACTGTTCTCCAGAAAGCAAATCAAAGAAAATGAGAGAACAGATAGGTTATAATGGGGAAAAAAATATTTCAACCTTCCAACTATTATTTCTTCACAAATTAGAAGCCTCTTTACAGATTTAAAAAAAAAAGGATGGAAAATTACAAGTTTTGCATGCCCGGAAATTTTTGATTCCGTCAACGACATTGAGCAAGAGAGCACAATTGAATAAGGATTTTTTTTTTTCAGGTTCATGTCTTATCAACTACGTATAGAATGAAATTTGGAATGGCAGGACATTTTACATCAGGTAAGAGATTTATTACATTGCTTTCCTTTTTTACAGCAATTAGAACACCAAAAAATGCATGTTTTGCCCACCGCGCTTGAGCCGATTCATTGTTCTCAAATGTAATTTCTTCAATCTAAACAAGTTATCGATGGAAAAAGAAAGACGTTACATGAAAAGTCGCTTGGCAAAGTAAAGTTTTTGTTGCATACTGAATATTTTATAGACTTTATTTTCAAATTGGTTCCAAGTATATGTTGTCTTTTGTTACCAGTTCAGTTAGTTTATGAAAATGTATGCTAATATTGTTGCAATTAAAAGTAATAAATACTGAAAAGCAGATAATTTGCATTTTTTCACAAGCGCTGAAAACACTCGTTGAGCGAAGTTTAGAGCCATAATATGTAAAAGTTTAAAGAGTAGCCTAGGTCTGTTAACTGATTGTGTTTTAATGACAAGAAAAGGCTTCTCCAGGTAGTTTCGTATCTGCTGACTCTCTTGGCGCAAGCAATTAATGACCTTGAAAGTCATGTAATTTTGTGATTTCTGCAATTTCAGAGTCAAATATTTCAGTGCGTCAAATGTCAGCCATAAAATCTTTCTATTTTTTGGATACTACTCTTTGGTATGTATTTACTGAAATATATTCTACTGTGGCTTACTGTTGGCGCAAGAAGATTTCGACGGTCAAAGCTGCAGAAAACTTTTTTCATACAACTTTGAGTGACTCTTGACCTTTGCTAAGGACTCAACCACAAGTAATCATGTACTAACAGATATCGAATATATAGTATAACACAACATAACTGTCAGTGCCATGGTTCACTCTTAAAGTAAAAAGGATTGGCCTAGTTAAATTGGTATGTTTTTCTTCAAAAAAAAAAAAAAGGAAAAAAGAACGAAGTCCAACTTTGACCTCCAAAAACTTATTTTTTTTTCGAAAAATAAAAAAACACATTAAGTAGTTTTAAATAACTGACATATCCTGAAAATTTCAGCAAAATCAAAAATGTCAACTATCCAGTCTGCCTGATCCTCAAAAATACTGGCTCTTAAAAAATTTGTAATTGAAGTAGATAATTGAAATTAAGCCGTCAAAACGTTTTCAATCCTACTCATTAATACTGAAGGGAGAAAATGACAATGTCATAACAAGGGCAAATACCAGGTTAGAGTCTTAATTAAACGTCTAGGGAGCTCCGTCTCCTGTTCGTTCTTCTCGCCAATCCTGGTTTACAACCTGCGGTGGCTCAATGCCTCCTACGGTGGGTAACAGTTGATAATTCTGTTGCTTTTCCCCCGGGGTCCTGTAAATATCCTGAATGTGTGTAAAATTTGTCAATTCAATATCTGTCTCTTAAGCTTTAGAGGAAAGAGACAGGGAGGAATGGCTTTCCTTGGATATCCTGTATCCAACTGCACAGTACAGGCCTGGTATACATTCATAATTGAGAGGATATAGGGCTACAGACAGACGCGTACAGGTTTTAAGAGCCAGTTTTTATAAGAGTCAGGCAGGTCAGATACATGCCATTTTTTATTTCGCTAAAAATTACAGTGGTTTCTTTGAATGATTTTAGAAGACTTTCTTTTCTTCCAAAAACATTTTTTGTGACCCACAAAAATTCCGAAAGTTGGTCCCAACTTAGGGTTTTTCTCAAATCGACATTTTTTAATATTCAATGATCTCTGCGTGTTGAGCATCAGCAAAAGTAATGTTTGTGATTACAACATATTTAGTGCCTCAAATGAAATATATCGTAAATTTTATGGCTGACCTTCAGTGGACCCTGGCAGGGGTGGCTAAACTGTGCCGAAGAAAGTGAAAATGTGTCATTTGAGGCCTCCTGGTTCCATGCACTGAGGTTCAACCATAGTTTTTGCGATCAATTCGTGCAGTGATATATATAAATTATTAAATAGGCTCATTAAATGCATGGTTAATGCTCACTGCTGCGAAAAAATAGCAGTTTTGTCATTAAATATGATAAAAAGTGTACTTTTTAGGGGCTTGTATCTCAGTGCACTGAGGGTCAGTATAAAACTTACTGCCTGCATTTCAAACTATGTATTTTCACAATCAAGTAGCAGAACTATGGGCAAATTCTTTTGAAGAACACAATACGTATTTCAACCCCCCCCCCCCCCCCACAGTAGTTGTGTGTCATACCGCTCTCCCCTCCCTTTCGAAGGCACCACTAATTTCCCAGAATTATTGGAATACATTTCTAGAATTTAAGTACACCGTGGGACCAGTGGTTGATAACAAGAAATGTCCTGTTACAGTCAAACCTCGTCAATGGGAAATTCCTAAGACCATGCTAATGTATGTTAATCGGATTTTATTTTAACAATCAATTACACTGGTCTATAAAAAAAAATCTGCTACACGGAGAAAAATGTCTGATCTTAATGTAAAATGATGCGCTGAATTCAAATATGCAAACAGTTTTTCTCCATCACCCACAGATATTTTGTAGCACTAGACAGAAGTTTGAAGGAAATGCGCAAATTCACTTGAATGACTAACACTAAAATAATGATCAAAAACTTATCTATTGTTCTTTTCTTTCTATATTTGGCAATAGGAACATCCATCTTAAGCGTCTAGCATTAATCATCAAGAATTTATTCACTATGAGAATGAGGGCCTCTCCAAAGATGAGATATTTTAGCTTGACTTTAATAATACGTAATTAGAAATTCTGGTTTTAAGAATTCAAATTTAGCACCTAATGTTACAAAGTTTCTAAAAAGACCTAATTTAATATGCAAGGCCAGTAGAATACCAGGTCCAGTCTTTTTTTACAAAAAAGGAAGTATTGTATTCAGGAAAAAAATTTCACTCAAACTTTAGCCTTAATTTCCTTTTGCTCCCCCCCCCCCGAATTGATGCTGAGTTTTCTTTTCAACCCGACCACACGCGTGTAAGTGCCAAAGAACGTATAAACACCCGAAATATCCATTTTGAGATTCCCCGAGTTAATTACAAAGACTTTTCTCGTATCGTCCGTATGTATGTCGCATAACTCAAGAACGGAATGTCCTAGAAAGTTGAAATTTGGTACGTAGACTCCTAGTGGGGTCTAGTTGTGCACCTCCCCCTTTTGGTTGCATTCGGATGTTTTTAAAGGGGTCTTTTGTCCCTTTTTTGGGAAAATCATTGTTAATTTCGATGTATACTCAAGTGGTGTTATAATTTGGCGGACACTTGGCGATATATCGCCAGTCTTTTGGTCACCAAGTTTTGACGATTTTTTTAAAATCTGGTTTCAATTTGGCCATTGTTGGTGATATTTAGAGAATTCACTATTGAATCACATTAAAATTGCCAATAATGAGGAAATGACATTAAATTGGAGTAAAAGGAAGTCATGTGATGCACACATCAGCTCGTTTATTTTTCTTCTTGCCATTGCTATCCCATTCGCATAGGAGAAAACAGCATTTCATTAATAAAATTTTGCAGTTAGTAAAATTTGTTTAATTTAATTTTAATCAAGAAATAATTGTCCCATGATAAGTGTTGCACTAAATTTTATCTAACGAGCTGATGTGTGCATCACGTGACTTCCTTTTACCCCGATTTAATGTCATTTCCCCATTACAGGCAATTTTAATGTGATTCAATAGTTCACTCTCTAAATATCACCAACAGAGGCCGAATTGAAATCAGATTTAAAATTAAAAAAAAAAAAAAAATCGCCAAGTTGGTGACAAAACTTGGCGACCAAAAGATTGGCAATATATCGCCAAGTGTCCGCCAAATTATAACACCACTTGAGTTTACATCGAAATTAACAATGATTTCCCCCAAAAAAGGGGCAAAAGACCCCCCTTAGAAACACCCGAATGCAACCAAAAGGGGAGTTGCACAACTAGATCCCACTAGGAGTCTACGTACCTAATTTCAAGTTTCTAGGACATACCATTCTTGAGTTATGCGACATACATACGCACATACAGATGTCACGAGAAAACTCGTAATTAACTCGGGAATCGTCAAAATGGATATTGCGTTTCTATACGTTCTTAGGCACTTATCCTCGTGTGGTCGAGTCAAAAAACTCATTCATTCGGGGGTGAGTAAAATGGAAATTAAGGTCTATTTTTGAGTGAAAATTTTTTCGCGAATACAATACTTCCCCCTTTTTTTTTAAAAGGAAGTAAAAGACTTACAAATATCTAATTGTTTCATTCATTTCAAATAAATATGCGAGTGATACCCAAGGCAACGTGTTTCAATCATGCAATAGTATAGCTTTTAAACTACTTTCGAAAGAGTTAATACCAAGTCTCATCTGTTTGATATTAAAATACAAACCTATCCATTACAGAGTCAATACTATTTCAGTATACTTAATCATGTTCCTTGGAGTAAAATCTACAAATTATTTATGTTTGCTTTCAAATTTAAAAACACAGAAAATGATTCAATTCAAGTAGCGTATCCCACAAAAATGGGGTGCCATTAAGACTGACTACCATGTAACCACTGCAGTACTAGCAAACCTAACTACAGTACCCGCCACTAATAAAATCACTGGATTATAAAATCAGCCGCTTTTTAAAATCAAATTTGGAAGAACAGAATCATCGCAATATGAGAACATGTTAAAACCATCCTTTAATAAAATCACTATCGCCGTTTTATAAAATCAAACTTTTGGATATAATACGCCAAAAATTGATAAGATGCACCAAGAAGGGAAGGAATCGCTCTCTGAAGATGAGGAAATATCAGAGCCGAATTTGCTCTCTTCATTAGATATCAGTAAAGTGCTTGATATTATACGATGCACTTTTGAGCCAAGAGGAAAATATAATGTTAAAACTTATAAACATTTTGTAAACTTTCAAACAATATTGTTCTTTACTCTGGAACTCTGAAAAATTTTGGCGTATTGTTATTTGATTAAGAACAGGGTTGGCCGGAATGGACCCAAATGGGTTGGACCCAATGGGTTTTTTCGAAAAAACCCATTTAAAAAAACCCATTATTTAGCCCACTTTTGGGTTTTTTAAATTTCCTGAGAAGTTTTTAAAAAATTAATTAATTTATATACTTTCACAATTTAAACTTCTTTTTTATTTGTTCTTCACCACAGACAATGGACATAAAAAATGAATTTTTAACTTTAATAATAGTATTTCTTTACGGCATTAAAAAAAAATACTTCAAAGATTTTAAATAAATATATTTAACTTTTTCCTTTAACTGGTCTATAAATAACTCAAATTATCTTGACTAAGTCCTGTCATGTCTGATTTTCTCAATATTTGTAGATTATACAGAGGAAACTACTCTTTACTCTAGCTAAAAGGCTTTCATGTGAATTATTTTCTGCAAACCTACACATCACAAATCTTGAATAAACGAAGTATATTTTTTAGAAATTAACAGGTTTTAAACGGTCGGACAGAAAACAAAATAGGATCTACAGTATTTTCATTATCTTTCGAAGAAGTTTAATATTTCTTATTCTGTACACAGAAATAGAAAAACATGCAAAATAAAATTCAAAGAAATGTCTTGATTAAGCTTGAATTCAGTAAAAAGGGATTTAAACTACTTGAGGTTCTACAGTAGTTTTGCATAACAAAATGAAATACAATAAAGTAAAATGCAAAAAAAAAAAAAAAAAAAAAAATGTAGTAATTGAAAACGAACAAACGAACAATAGATTTTATCACTCGAGAAGTAACTTTGCCCTAACTGTTGGTAATCACGGAAACTAAAAAATGAAACTTCACCATTCTTGGGTTTTGTCATCTTTTACACTTTTCTTCAGAAAATGCTGAATTTCCAGCTTTTTTACCCCAAGACAATTTTTGTGCTTTGGCCATACACTTACGCTACAATATGCTACAAGCACCCCACATTTTCCCTAAAAAAAAACAAAAACCCACATTTCTTTTAAAAAACCCAGCTTTAGTTAGGTTTTTTTTGGGTTTTATTTAAAAAAACCAAAAAACCCTGGGTCCGTGGGCTTTTTTAAAAAAACTCGGGTTTTTGCCAACCCTGATTAAAACCCTTGTGCAAATTTAAAAAAAAAATGTACCTCATGCTCAAAATGACTGTATTTTTACACTCGAAACAAAAATAAAGTAATTCATTTCGTTTTTAGAGCATTTGAACTTCAAAATCTATAATTTTTTAAAGTGAGTTTTGGTATGCCGTTTTATAAAATCAGCCGCTTTATAAAATCAAATATCTTCTGAACCATGTGATTTTAATAAGCGGCGAACACTGTATCTATCTCCACATTTCTTGTCTTTGTGACAAAATCTTAGTTGTTTTTTGAGTTTTTGTCATAACATGACATAGGAAAACACCAGGAAAAATAAATCACTTAAAACCTATGATTACACAAAAACTATGGGTGATGGAAAATGTCTGATTAAATATTTGAAATCAGTGTCAATAACTACCGTAGAAAAACCATAAATGTTTCATTTAGCAAACCCTTTGTTTACCAGTCTATTAATTTTTATCATTACGTGTTATAGGAAAACATGGGGAAAATAAATAACATAAAACCTATCACACAAAAACTGTGGGTGATGGGAAAAATCCAAGTAGACATTTGAAATCAGCGTCAAAAACTACCCTAGGAACACTATAAATGTTTCATGTAACGAAACCTTGGTTTACCAGTGTTATTAACATCTTGGACCAAACAGTGACTCCCAAAAATGTTCGTACACCTACGACTTTCAATGAAATAACCGTTATCCATTGGTTAGAATTAATATTTCGGAATAGGTATTTTATTATAAGATCTATTTTTAACAAAACTACATGAAAATTTTTAATAAAACATAATTTTTAAAAAATCAAAAGCCAAAAATTGGAAATTCTCACAAAAGTCTTCGTACACTTTGAAAAAAATGTCAAAAAATTAGTAAATAATCTAACTTTTTACAAAGTTATTATTTAGTAGAATATCATGCAGTATCAACAACGGTTTTTAAACGTCTGGGAATAGATTTTATTGTTTTTTCTTTCTTTGTGCTATTTCTGAGTAAGTGTTCAGCCGCACTTCGAGTCTTACTGTTTCTAGTTCGTTTTTCGTTTCAATGATGTATTTTCGTAATCTAGCTATCAGATATCTCCAAATATGTTCCATTAAGTTTAAATCTGGCGATTGAGGAGATATTTCTAAGCTTAAGGACAATTTTTGAGGCACCAAACGCAAACATTGTTTTTTATCAAGATAACGATAAAAAGCAAAAGTTGTTTCTGATTACCAAATTTTGGGCTAATAGTTGAAAATTGTTTTTTAAAATATTTAAATGAACAGCATGATTCATTATTTTATCAAAAAAATCCAAATTTCCAAGTCCTGATGCTGTTTTGCACCCTCACGCAAGAACACCTTTACTGTCCTGATAAACTGATTTAGCCAAGTTCTTAAGATTTAATTCCTCAGTTGTTATTCTATTGACAATTATACAACAATTTAACCCAAAATATTGAATTAATTTTTATCTATAAGTAAGACGTTGTTCCAAAACGTTGAGCTTATTTATCATTGATTTCACGACGGAAAGCGTAAGTTTACTGTTTTTCGTACGAGCAAGAAAATTCCTGCGGAAAGAGGTCCCCTTTCGCAGATCCCCTTTAATCCAGCTAATCAGAGAACTTGGCGAACAAATTTAGGTGAAAATTAAACGTAAAATGTTTCATTCAATTCTGTAGAAACTTTTTCAGCGCTCAAATGTGTATTTTTCATAATTTTTTTAACTGTAAACTTCCGATCACGTATTGTTAACTTTGCCAGTTGACATTTTCTTACCTTGTTTTCGATCCGATTTTTGTCTTTAAAGCATTTTGTAAAGCACTTCACTATAGAATTGTCTACATCACCTAATTTAGAGACATTTCAAACCAATTTATGGCTACTCTGAGCGAAAAAAGAAATCAAATTTCGAATCGTGTTGTTTTCTACGCATACCTGCTATTTTAAAATAAGCAGAAGATTAGGGAATAGATAGACAAAAATTTAACAGCAAATGACTTCACAGTGTCATTACAATGCAAAAATAAAAAAACCCACATATGATAATTTTAATCATGGATTTATTGGAAAATATTTCAGTATACGACGACTTTCGTGGCGTATTTTTTCTCTTTCTTTTCGTTTTTTGACAAATTTCAAAAATAAAATCTTACAATAGTTTGAAAAAAAAAAAAACTACTTTGTTTTATTCAGAATGGCATAGGAATGGTGTGAAAAAACTTCATATTCGAATTTAATTTTGCGTTATTTTGGTTTTACTACAAAATTTCAAGGTGTACGAACACTTTTGGGAGCCACTGTATTTCATGAGAAAATATAATTTTATATTAAGAAGTTTTTAAAAGATTTTTTTTTTGGGGGGGGGGTGCCTATTTCTTTTAAGGGGGAAGCATTTCCTTCAGCAACTAACTAAACTATATTCAGATCCGCAATAGGGAGCAGCAATCCGCAATCTGGATTTTTAAAAAAATGAGCAATTTATCGCAGTAATGTGAAAAGCAGTTCCTACGAGGAGGGGGGGGGGGAGTTGAGTGAGTCACGGCGCAGATTTCAAATTTTTAAGGTATGTTTTAAAAATACTTTAGTTTTCATGATGCGTTTTTTTTTGGGGGGGGGGTGCACCCCTGATAATCTAACGGGGTGAATTTTTATTTACGGGGGAATATGCCCTTCCGCAAGTAACTGCAATATGGACCAGGCATCTGCCTTCTAGATAAAAAAATAAAGCAAGACCAAAAACAGTATGGCCTATTGGGGGGGAGGAAGGGGTGGAAACTCTTAAAAATTTCCCCCTAAACGCGATTGGTGAAATTCATATGACGTAACAAACTCACGTGATCCTTTAAATTTGCCGTCACACACGGGATTAAAAGGTCATTGACATTGCTATTTTTCGGTGCAGAAAGCGTAAAGGCATTTCCATCATTTTTATGTAATTTCTGATCAAAACCAATCGTTACAAAGGCTCAAAAAATACAAGTAGAAAAAATAAATAAAACAATCGAACAGTAGCATTTCCAAAGGTAAAAGAAAAACATTTTTACCTGATTAAACCCCCTAAACCGCAAAATTTACAGTCAAAAATTTTGTCCCAATAAAAATCCCATTCTAAAATGTTCCTCCTAAATTTAGGGGGGAAACCCCTAAGTTGGCAACCCTGCCGGGAGGGGGGGGTAGTGGAGCGGGTGCCGCAGACATCAAATTTTAAAATTTCGTTTTTGAAAAACTAAGTTTTATAATGGGTTTTTTGTTGCCTCCCCCCCTGTATAACTTGAGGGGGCAAAATCCTATTTAAGGGGGAACATATCCTGAAGCAAGTTACTCTGCAATTGGGAACAAGCATCGGCCATCTGGATTAAAAAAAAAAAAATCAAGCATTTTATTCAGATAAGGCCAACAGCAGTCTGGCCTATGGGATGGGGGTTATTGATTGGGTGGCAAAGACTTCATATTTCTGAGGTTGGATTTCTAAAAAAATTCAGTTTTCATAATGGTGTTTTTTTTTGGGGGGGGGGGAGCCCCCTGCATCAATAATTTGAGTGGGATAAATTTCTTTTAAAGGGGGAGCATCCCCTTACGCAAGTAACTCTGCAACAGGGAACAGGCAGCGTCCATCTGAATAAAAAAAAATCAAGCATTTTATTCCAATTATACCAGAAACAGTGCGTGCTACGGGGATTGGGGGAGGACGGGTGGTTAGTGGAGCGGGTGGCGCAGACTTCAAATTTTTTTAGGTTTGTTTTTGAAAAAAATTAGTTATAAAATGTTCTTTTTTGGGAGGGAGCCCCCACCCCCTATAACTTGAGTTGCCGATAGGGATGAGGAGTGAATTGAGCAGGTGGCACAGATTTCATATTTGAGATTGGATTTTTTAAACATTTTAGTTTTTATAACGGTTTTTTAGGGAGGATCCCCTATAATCTTAGTGGGGTTCATTTCTATTTAAGGGAAGGTTTACTCTTACGCAAATAACTCTGCAATGGGGAAGAGGCATCGGCCATCTGGAAAACAAATTTAAAGCTTTTTATTCCAATAAGACGGAAAGCAGTGGTGTATACCCTATGGGGGGGGGGGCATGGCGTAGACTGCGCCAGTCAAAGGGGGTGTTTTAAAGAATATTTTTTTAAGGTCTTGTATTGGGGTAGCCTCCCCCAACCTCCCTCCACCCGTAACACATGAGGGCTACTTTATTTTTCAGTTGGAGGGGGGCAGCACCCCTGCCGCAAGAACTGTATATTAAAGTCTGCATTTTGGTTTTAATCAACTATTCATTGATTTTTCTCTTGTTTACTAAGAAAATACTCATTTAAAGCTTCCCTGTCCTCCCCCCCCCAATTTTTTAACTAGTAATTTGAATTGAACGAAAGAATGAAAGTTTCGTGGAACCGGGAATGTTGTCATTGGAACCCTGGGGTACTGCGGAACACAATTTAAGAAACGCTGGTTTCGATTGAGAACTACGCCCCCTGCTCGCTTCCCTCTCCTCACGTACGACGGCATGATCAACATATAATCATGTACACTCAACAAGCTTTATGAAAACAATTATATATATTTATTTATAACAGTAATAAACATAAATAAAACACATTTTGCTGAAGTAACATTTAAAACACAGAAAATGAAAATCAAAGGTTCATCTTTTTGATTTCAACTTCGCATTATTTTCATCGTTACAGGCAGAAACGCAAGTTTGTCTTTCAATTGCGTGCAAAACGCACATGCATTCTCTACCTACTAACCATTAAAAGTTTTATTCAAAAATTGAACCTATTACATATTGGCATGCATGTTAATCATATTCCATAAACACCTACTAGTATTTACTCATTTAATTTTAAGCTTTATTTTATTTTAAATGTTTTGTACAATTAGTTCAGCGCCTGCGTAGCAAAGGGGATTGAGCAAAGTGAAATAGCTCATTACGTTTACTTATTAAACCCTATAATAAATCCCTCATTTATTTAATAATTAGTCCATTTACATTCAGTCATTTGAAATCATTTATGTATTTATTCACTAATTCATATACATTCAGGCCATCTGATAATTCAATTATTTATTCACTTTTCTAATTCACTATTTTTTAATTCATTTTTTCTTTTACATTAATTTACTTTATTCGTTTCTTGCATCATTGTCTATTCATTTATTTTATCAAAATTTAAAACAAACAAATTGAAAATATTGCATCGGAAAAATATTTCATTTTTGCCTTAGCCCCATGAAAATATTTTCACTTTGTTTTAAGGTGTAAATTTAATGCTAACATAAAAAAATAATGTTTTAATACAATGGTTATTATAAAATATATTGTTATTTCTTCGAATACTGCAATTTTCAGAAGCAATTTCCAAATTATACATGATAAAACAGGTAGGTTACCAGTATTTCACTTTGCTCCACATTCCCCCTACTTTTGACACAACAGATCAGGATACTGTTCTAACTACACAGATGTTGTTCGTATAACACGGCTGATTCGCAACGTACTATATAGAAAGTGTTATACGAAACTTCATTTAAAATTATTTATTTTTATTTTTAAAAGTAATTATTTATCTACAAATAATGTATTGGAACAATATGTACCGTTTTGCATCGAAACCGTATTATAAGAAATTTTGAAAATATATAAATAAAGTCAAAATATATCACGTTAAATCGAAGTCAAGTTCTAGGGTGTAAAATTTTATGATAACTGAAACTTATTTTCAATAAAAAAAAAAAAAGAAAAGACATAATTACCTTTTTACGCATATCATCTTACGCATGTCATTTACAAAGTACAAAACGCATACTATCAAAAGGAAAATCATTTTCAGTAGCAATTAAGTTTGTCTTTTTTCACCGTAAGTAATTAGTTTTCCGCCAAAGTCTTAGCTATGTGAACGTAGACATTCGCCAGCGTATGTCGACTTCCACCAGATATCGAACTTTTTCTAGAAACATATATATATATATATATACTAGACTATAATATGAAATATTTTTACTTACCCCCTGTATAACTCGGTGTATCCCTCCCCCCTGAATACCATTTAAACTACGCAAAAAATATTTAAACTACGGAATAATCTGGGAGGGAGGGGGAGAGACGATCTTCTCATTTTTCAGAAGGCTCCCTATCAACGTGTCCCCTCGTGCAAGCGCAAAACTGTTGGGTTGTTCTTTCGAAACCAGGGCTAAATCAAACTTCTGCGCTGCTCGAAGTTTGGCCAATAAAATCCCTTCTATGCGTTGCGTGATAATTAATCGTATGCAAATCTGTTCGCGAATCAAAGGTTGTGTTCGACGAGCACGACCGAGCGCGACCGGTTGGTTAATCACGTGACAGATAATGATCACGTGCTCCAATCAACCAATCAATTGCTTAGAATGGTAAACGCTGCGGTAACCGGTTGATCAGAGAACGCTGCGGTTAGTTACCAGTTACCTACCGGTTAACCGGTGAGGTTCGTCGAACGCAAACAAAGGGTATGTTCGAAGTGAAAAACCGTTTGCATTAGTCGGTGTTGATGACGTCACTTGTTAGTGCGATGAGTGTTTATAAAATATTATCCTTAGTTTTAATCAACGGCAGCTCTATTAAAACGTGACTAGTCGGTCTCCAGTTAAACGGTTGCTGTATTCGAACGTACCCATGAACTTTTTTTTCTTAAAAGAAAAAAAAATGTTTCTTTGGAAAGGATTTTTTTTTCTTTTTGGAAAGGAAAATAAATATGTGCTTTTAAAAATGCTTATTTTACGTACATTTTAAACGATTTAGTTAAATTTGTCTAATTTGAAAGTGGTTTTCGACATAAATAGCAGAAATAAATTTAAATAGAGCGAAAAACGTTTTTGGAGACATAGGGAAGAATACTTTTAGAGGAAAATAAAGGACGTATTTTTTGAAACTTAATCATTGATAGTATTTTTGTTATTTTCTCTCTTGACCCTCTTTCTAAATGCGATTTTTAGGGATTTTTCCTTACTTTTTTTTAATTCTTTCTGTGATGCGATTTTTAAAGGCTCTGTTAGAGCTTTTTTTTTTTTTTTGGAAATTCGTATTCTGATGGGAAATTTTAAAGGGATCGTTGGCTATATTTGAAAACTGTTTCTCTTATTTTGTCGGGATAATTTAGGTACAGATGCTCTCACTGAGGCTGATATTTCTAGGGAAGAAATATTTGTTTTTGGTTAACACTCCGTCGGGCGCAATATGTTGTAGAACATGATCGGGCGCATTGAGCCTGGGAAGCACACTTTGATCTACTGATCTTTTCTACGCATGTTCACATTTTCTTACGAAAAAAATGTCAACTACAAACACCAAAGAAGAGAAATAAAAGTTTTCCATGATTTTCGAATGTAACATAAGTTTATTTGAGAAAATGAATATATATTGATTGAAGCTATTGAGGGAGCGTGGCTAACTAAAGAACTCGAGGTGTGCCTAATAAATCAGTTGCGCCCGTCGGAGTGTTAACGTTACTTGAGTTCCTTTTTGTTAAAAAGGCGTTGGCCGACACTATTCATCAATTGACTTTCGCCATTTCAACAAAAACTGGTTCACTAGAGAAAAAAAAATTGGGGGGGGGGGATTCCTTTTTTAAATAAGAAAATATTTTGGGCTTGCTTCCCTATCCTAATACTGTTTTTCAACAGCTGTTGACGTAATTTGGAAATTTTCTGCAGCCTAAAAAGTTTTTTTTTTTTTTTTTTGACTGTTTTCTGTGTCTCTATTTTTAAAGGAACCAAGCAAGCAAGTTCTTTGTTTGAATGTAGAAGCAATTCTTACCCGTTATACCTTGAGCGGCGATTTTCTAGTTGAAAAGAAAAAAGAAACATCATTGACTTCCTAAGTAAAAAACTCTTCTTTTGGCATAGCACTTTTATGAATTACAGGAAACTTATGTTTTTCAACAGTTTGGCTCTGATCAGGGGCGGATACAAAGGGAGGATCATGGGGGTCATGATAACCCTCCCTCTAAATCGTCGATAGTAGTAACCGTCCATATTTTGTTCAAATATTTTAAGAATAAAATTTAAACGACAATAGGAATCTTTTCAATTCATTATTTTTTTTAAAAGTTAATATTTGAATTCTACTTTTTTTCATTGGTGATAAAATTAGTAACGTTTGTGCGCTATTATGTTCCTTACTCCTGGCCGATTTGTTGCTGCCCAAGCAACTTGAGAGATTTTTCGCGCTTAAAAGCGTTTAGAGTGGGGAGGGAGATTATTCTTCACCATGATTCCCCCCCCCCCTTCTAAAATTGTAGTCTGTATCTGGCGTTGGCTCTGATAACAAGACGATTGACTGCGGAAGAGTTTATTTTTGTTCGGGAAAACGAGAAAGAGATTCTTATATTGATACAAAGTAAATAATCACCTCATAACCTTTGAGTGTATCAAAACGGCTTTTCGCACACCCATTGCAGGGGTGCCCCGCCCCTATGGAGGCAGCCCCCCCCCCCCCCGAAATATTGCAAAGACCCCCCTCCAGAAAATGGAGAAAAATGCCCCTCAAAAGAACCTATTTAAAATTTCAAGGATGTAGTCTGCGCCATGACTCCCCCCCCCCCCCAGGTGGGCATCCCTGCCTACTGCAACCTGCGAAATAATTTAGTTCGTCATCCATCCAACTTCCAAAATGTCAGAATCAAACTACAAATCGGACTTCCAAAACATCCGAGTCAAACTAGTATAAATGCAAGCGCAAGAAGTGTATTTCAAGCAAATGAATACAAACAAGAAAACAAAGGACATTCACGTGCGTCCTGAACTTGGGAGGGTGGAAATTTTCAATTTGAGGAATAGAACTCCAATTTTTTCTGAATGACAAAATACGGGTATGCATTCATTCGGGCATCTTATGAAAGGAGACATTCGGGCACTTAAAAATTACAATATTGGAACTATGCCTCCAAATTTGCCGAATCGTAAGATTAAAAAAAAAAAAAAAAAAAAAAACTGCCGAATCGGGGAAATTCCTTGAAAGGTCAGAGTGACCTTCTGTGACCTTCCATACAGAGCGCATTAGACAAACTTGAATTTTCTACCACCCAACTAACACCATTTTCTGAATTAAAACCTGCTCGCGCAGAGCGCAGGAAATGCAGAATTTTTCGTTGACCTCTAACACGCTTCTCATCTCAATTGAAGGGGGGGGGGATGGGAATCAGCACGAAATAAGACATCGGTTGCATTTCTGAGATATTTACATAATCAACTTGAAACGCGTATTCTCATTCTGAAAAGTATTTCAATCCATTTGGATGCTTAATTTAGCAGCTAATATTAGCCTCGGCGAAGTAAAAAAGAAATTGAATGGATTGTTCATTTTTTTAAAACTTAACTCACAAAACACCTGCAATTGAAAATGTTTCCATGAAGAACTTCTTACCTACTAAACATGTAATTTTAACTTTCTATATGCTCATCCAGTCTGTATTTAGAACAAAACCTTTTTATTTTAAAACTTGAATAAGCAGAAAAAATTTAAGAAGTCATTTTTGATTAAAATTCCTTCCAAGTTAATTTTGCGTTAATCTTTCTTGTCCTTCTCAAATTGCACAGATAAGTTGAGGAGTTTACTTTAAAAACGGATTATATCCACTTTAAGGAAAATAAGTTTTTTTTTCGTTTTCAGAATTTCTAATATGAGCCCTATCGACCCATGAATTTCTTTCTTCTCGAAGTAGTTTATATCTACTGCTAAAAAATGCGTATAACCAATGATTTTACCACCTAAATGGTGTATATCCATTCCCTTATATCTCGCCAGGTCTTTTACAGCAAAGTAGAACTTATTTCCCGGTACCCACTCATTCACTTTCTTATAAAATAAACGCACATATCCAAATTTGAATTTACCACTTCTAATTCAAGAAGTAGTTCACAAACCAAATAGTGGAGCGAAGCACTTGGCTGAGCATTTCCAATCAAGCGTGGTAACCGGTTCGTATTAAGATATCGCAATTAGCACCTTGGGCCTTGTGCAAGTCTGTTTTTGTTTGACAAGCGTGACCTCAAGTTTTGATTACTAAATTAAAATTAAATAATTAATATTACTATTAAATTGTCATAAGTTAATGATTAAAGTGTGATCAGTTGTGATAAAAATTGTGATTAATTGTGATAAAAAAAATTGATCTATTATTACCTACAACGTTGAATCGGCTTGGGTGGTTTTATTGTTCATACTTAAGTGGATCGAAGGTGCTTTTTTTTTCGCTTTTTGAAATGTTCAATGAAAAGAATAAAGTAAGTAGGAAAGAATAAAGTAGTGTAAAAAAAAATATTGAAAAATGTTGAATATTTTGTTTTAATCTAATAATGTTTATTTCTGAAGAAAATGCGTGTTTTTTTGCAAAAAGGATTATATCCAATGTTTTACACCAAAAGGTAATACATCCAAAATAAAATTAGCAATTTTAAGTCTGGTAAAATTGAGGAAAAATTCCTAGACTTATATGCCAATAGTCACTTGTTATTCCACCTAAACATTGTGAGAAATTCGAAATTCTAACAGTTAGTGTTTGTGCGTAAAACTTTTTTCTCGTTTTGCCAAAAAAGAAAAAAATATAAAATCCGGTTTGAAAGTAAACTCCTCAGTTCGTTTGTTTATTCTTTCAATCTGAAACTTTATTTCGATGTTTTGACTACTGGAACGAACATAAAACTTTCTGACATTTAAAATAAGCTGATGATTTTGTTTTCTTTTACACGATTATTTTTCTCGCAGATGGCAGACGATTTTTAATTTACGTTGGTGCAAACGACTTATATTATTGCATTTATGAGAACTATTTTCACGTTATATTTTGTCAGAATTTTTTGCTTTGCAAAAATCTTTAATGGGAATGATATGAAATGTTTGAAAATAAGGATGTATATTCTCTAATAAAGTTTCTTCGCATGCGAGAATGCAATTTATAAAAGACATTCATTCGAACATAATTGGTTTGCTAAGTGTTTTTGATCGCGTTAACAATGATATTTTTATTGTAATGTAACTGAGGCTAGATGCTTTATTGTTTTTTAATAGATGGTTAGGGTATATATAGATACAAAAGTTGGCTGAATATAACCACGGTATTTTTAAGCTTAAAAAATTTATAATTTGGAGATTTTTTTTACATTATTTTGTAGCTTTTCTTTGAATTTAAAACAAGTGCAGCACTCTCAACTACTAACAGATACTAGATTCAGTGTTTCCTATTTTTATGTACAAATTGCGTACTTGGGATGAGCGTGGTATAAATCATTCGAACTTAGTTTCGAGTCGTTATAGCTATGTTCAAAATAAATAAAAAAAGACTGCATAAATTTTAATTTCAAGAGAAGGATTTGCATTTAAATGTTAGTATTTTTAAGTGTGCATCAAGTTAGATCAAAAGTTTACTTGTAGCTTTTTTAAATTAACTTTACAGTGCTCTCCACTACAATTATAAGGATTTTACGGAAATAAAGCAAAAAATAGCAACCAAGAACTTAAAAATCAAAGGATGTCCCTGCAGAAAATTATAGCTGTATATCCATTCCATAGTTTTCAAAGAAGGAAAAAACTTTGAACACAATGCCTGAATGAAAACTTAGGCCTCCTACACAAGAGGGGGTTAGTTGTATCAACTTTTAAAAAAAGTTGCCTATCAACTAGTTGACTCGCGTTTTTCATGGTGTTAACACCCGAGGCATTTTAAATAAACCAATTTTTCTAATAAGCCGCATTTATTCGAGCAGCTGCTCCACAAAACTCTTAAAACTGTACCAACTAGACTCAACTAGTTAACTCGTGTGTAGAGTAGGTTTTCCAACCCCGCAATCCCGATCCCGAAGCCCGTGGGATCCCGCATGATATTTAGTAGGATTAATCCCGTGGAACTAAGAGCAAAATCCCGCGAGATTTGCAATCCCGCAAAGATTTTCCATGCAAACGTTTTCTAACTTTTGCCGTCCATGAAAAGAATATTTTTACAAGCATCATCTGAAGTTTTAATCACCTTCCTGTATATCTACAAGAAAAGTAAGAAAAACTTTGTCTTACATGATGAACGGTGGATTTACCATTCAAGAAAACAATTAAATAGAGTATATTTTTCTAAAAATGAATTGGTATTCTCATTTGAGATTTGCAGTAATTGCGAAAAAGCGTAAAAATATAAACCTTTTCGAAAACCATCACTAAATATTGAAACCCTGAAAATTGGGCTTTAGAAGAAATTAAGAAACTGTATTACAGAGTGCAAAATCCGATGGAGTCGCCTGAATGCAATGTTTGAACGCTTCTCTAAACTTAAGGAATGCGCTTCAAACCCTTAACTTACTACTAGTGCACAATATTTTTTGAAGCAACAATATTTGCTTCAAAGATTCTTCGCAATGACCACGTCCTTTAAACTCGGATCGCACAATCATGAAAACCATAAATCCAATTACATCTGCGGTTCGAGTGTTATATGTTTCTGACATTAGAAGCGTTGCCTCTTTTTACTGCAATTTATTTTGATTAGTTTCACATCACACTTTTAAATGCACTTTCTAGCCCCTCGTTAATTGTGCTCTTCACAAATCTAGGTTTACCGATTTCAGCTACTCTCATTGCTTTCTAAGCAACATTTGCTTTCAATTTCGTAATTTGAAAAAGCCCCCTCGCTCTAAGACTCATGAACATCTATCTCCCTTTATTAATAATAAAAAAAATGCTTTGTTTCAATTTTACATTTTCAGTTACTATTAGCGATTTAATGGGCCCTATCAAATCCCGTTTCAGAAGGATTTTAGTACCGTCTTATATCATAGAAACATTTCAACAACACTTTATTTTACAGCAATCTCATTTTCTCCCGCATTCAACCACGATTTTTTTTTAGACACGCGTTCATTTGTTCCCTTCCCAAGTTCGCCACAGAGATTCAAAATTTTTTATCGCCGTCTTGGCGACATTCGCATGTTAAAAGATAATTAAGCTTTCATTCCGACTATGACGATTAAAACTGAAATACTTCATCTTTGCTAAAAGGGGGGAGGGAGGCTGCCGATAAATAGTGTCACACTTTGTTTAAACGAATTTGACCCTCCTCTTTTTGCGCCACAAAGTGTGGCCCAGCTCGCCTTACCCCTTCTCAACCCACTTTTTCACATGTGACGCTGTTTTTCAGAAGCCTATCGCTATAAAACAATTCGTGAAATTGCACTTCTTGTTATCCACCCCTCCCATTCGTCACAAACTCTCACATTTTCATGAACTACCTCCCCTTTCTGAGCGTGACATCATTTGCGCACAGTCCGTAATTAAAATTATTCCCTCCTCAGTGAAATAATATATTATTATTTTCACTTTCTCTTGTTCTATGTGGAGATTACTGCATAGCATTTGAAAGATCTTGTGCTAGAGATTTTTTTTCCGAATGTTTGGTACAAATTTTGGTTTTGTTTCGTGCTATAGCAAGGTCATTTTACGTAGGCTTGCCAGGCGTCACGGTTTGCAGACAAAATCCCGCTGTCCCTGCGGGTTTACTTCAATGATGCGTGAAATTGCACTTCTTGTTATCCACCCCTCCCCCTCGTCACAAACTCTCACATTTTCATGAACTACCTCCCCTTTCTGAGCGTGACATCATTTGTGCACAGTCCGTAATTAAAATTATTCCCTCCTCAGTGAAATAATATATTATTATTATCACTTTCTCTTGTTCTATGTGGAGATTAGTGCATAGCATTTGAAAGATCTTGTACTAGAGATTTTATTTCCGAATGTCTGGTGCGAATTTTGTTTTTGTTTCGTGCTATAGCAAGGCCATTTTACGTAGGCTTGCCAGGCGTCACGATTTGCAGACGAAATCCCGGTGTCCCGGCGGGTTTACTTCAATGATGCGTGAAATTGCACTTCTTGTTATCCACCCCTCCCCCTCGTCACAAACTCTCACATTTTCATGAACTACCTCCCCTTTCTGAGCGTGACATCATTTGTGCACAGTCCGTAATTAAAATTATTCCCTCCTCAGTGAAATAATATATTATTATTATCACTTTCTCTTGTTCTATGTGGAGATTAGTGCATAGCATTTGAAAGATCTTGTACTAGAGATTTTATTTCCGAATGTCTGGTGCGAATTTTGTTTTTGTTTCGTGCTATAGCAAGGCCATTTTACGTAGGCTTGCCAGGCGTCACGATTTGCAGACGAAATCCCGGTGTCCCGGCGGGTTTACTTCAATGATGCGTGAAATTGCACTTCTTGTTATCCACCCCTCCCCCTCGTCACAAACTCTCACATTTTCATGAACTACCTCCCCTTTCTGAGCGTGACATCATTTGTGCACAATCCGTAATTAAAATTATTCCTCCGCAGTGAAATAATATATTATTATTATCACTTTCTCTTGTTCTGTGTTGAAGTTAGTGCACAGCATTTGAAAGATCTTGTACTAGAAATTTTATTTCCGAATTTTTGGTACGAATTTCGTTTTTGTTTTGTGCTATAGCAAGGCCATTTTACGTAGGCTTGCCAGACGTCACGGTTTGCAGACAAAATCCCGGTGTCCCGGCGGGTTTACTTCAATGATGCGTGAAATTGCACTTCTTGTTATCCACCCCTCCCCCTCGTCACAAACTCTCACATTTTCATGAACTACCTCCCCTTTCTGAGCGTGACATCATTTGTGCACAATCCGTAATTAAAATTATTCCTCCGCAGTGAAATAATATATTATTATTATCACTTTCTCTTGTTCTATGTTGAAGTTAGTGCATAGCATTTGAAAGATCTTGTACTAAAGATTTTATTTCCGAATGTTTGGTACAAATTTTGTTTTTGTTTCGTGCTATAGCAAGGCCATTTTACGTAGGCTTGCCAGGCGTCACAATTTGCAGACAAAATCCCGGTGTCCCGGCGGGTTTACTTCAATGATGCGTGAAATTGCACTTCTTGTTATCCACCCCTCCCCCTCGTCACAAACTCTCACATTTTCATGAACTACCTCCCCTTTCTGAGCGTGACATCATTTGTGCACAGTCCGTAATTAAAATTATTCCTCCGCAGTGAAATAATATATTATTATTTTCACTTTCTCTTGTTCTGTGTTGAAGTTAGTGCATAGCATTTGAAAGATCTTGTACTAGAAATTTTATTTCCGAATTTTTGGTACGAATTTCGTTTTTGTTTTGTGCTATAGCAAGGCCATTTTACGTAGGCTTTCCAGGCGTCACGGTTTGCATACAAAATCCCGGTGTCCGGGCGGGTTTACTTCACGTTCCGGTAAAAGATAAATTTGATTACAGATGAGTCTAATAATTAACTATAAAGGAATTATTTTAAATAATTGCTTTTTCATTTGTAACACTGACTTGTAAAATTAATTTCAGATTAGTTTTTGAGGGCTTTCCCAACAAGATTAAAACCAAAAAAGATTTTCTAAAAACGTCCTAACCAGTGAAAAGTATATGTAAATACTGTTAATTTTTTTTTCCTCATTCAAAGTGTTATCAATATCAACATGTAGGAAATAAAATGTTTAAATTTATCTGCTTTTGCCCTGTGTTAGGTTCATAATTAGTAAGTTTTTATCTATAGCAATGAGAATGAACTAACCTCTAAAAGACTCAAAAAACCAGTTATAGGGTTACGTACACTTTTGAATACTTGCGGGAGGGGGGGGGGATTCCCTAGTGTCGGTTCAGAAATTCTGGCAAGCCTAATTTTACGTAAACGTAATTGATTCCTAATTTTTTTTCTTTTTCTTTTTTTTAATAATTCCGCTGATTCGTTCCCAACTTTTTGACGAAGGTTGTATTGTCTCTGGCTTTTCTACTTAGTTCTATCATTTGGAAAGGTGAGAGGGGAGGGTCAGTTTCCTCATGGATTTATTAACAATGCTATGAAATTGTTCATGGATTTTGCTTTTTTCTCCTGCACCCTGTGCTACCCCCCCTCCCCCCGAAAAACTCCACATTCTGTAACTTAATGAGTTATTTTCCGATTTTATCTGCAATTGCTTCCTTTGCTTGTTAATGCTAGTTTGCTGAATTCGGAGCTTTTTATTTAATTTAATTTAATTTTTTTAACAATCACGAATTGCTCATTGTCCTCACTTGACTGTAGTTGATATTCCTTTTATTTTTCACATTTCAATGACTACAATAAGTCTAGCTCGTTATTTTTAATATGTTTTTAGGGAGACTTATTTTCGGCATAGTTACAAGATGATTACGCTTATTATTTTTTTCTAAGGCTTAACTCAAGCAGATTTTACATTAGTTTTTCTTTTGTGTAAAATCACGCTTTTTCAAGGAAAACACTTATCTGCAAGAACTTAACTAGCAAAACCATCTAAAGAGAAAATTTCTAGATTACCAATTCTTATCATTTGAGATTGATTAGAAATAAAAACGAGTAAAAGTGTACGAGTGCAAATTGGTGATAACAGTCACATCTTTACTACCGCATCCTAATAACCACTTCTTTTTTATGGCTATGCTTCGCATTACCTAGTCTAGAAAATCGCTAGTCATAATAGAACGGGTGCAAATTTGTTTTCCGTTTCCATTCCATTACATTTGTAGAAAGAAGAAACATATAACGAGTAGGGTCCCATCACAATGGGGTTGTTTCCTTCTGTCAAAAGTACTAATTTTAGTCACGAAGTTGAACTTGGCGTGATGTTTCAATGGGCGCTCAAAGCTTACACTTGCTGCTTTTACAAGTGTAAGCTTTCGATTTACGCTTGCTGCTTACCGCGTTTCCACGATGTGATAATTACGAAGCGAATTAAATATTGCGCTCTACGCTTGCTATCAACCATATCGTTGCCTGTTCATGTGAGTAAAGAAGGGTAAAAACTGAAATTGAATCTGCGCACCGATTAAAATCATTAAAAAAAATATTGCAAAAATGATCAGATCCTATGCCTTTGTGCATGATCTTTCAGAAAAAAAAAAAAAAAAAAATCGGAAACGACCCATTTGTGGTTGCGAAAGGCACAATTTGAATTCAAAGCGCCAAAGTTCGAACTAATGCCATCGGTTGGATAAACGGATGTTTTCTTTTTTTTTTTCTTTTTCAAAATTCTGAGTGAAATGGTTCTTTTAAGAAAGCAAAAGGTCAATGAAGATTCCTGTCCTAGAAAGGAAGAAATTGAGCGGGAAATGACACTCAGACTTTCGTTATGGACCGCAGTTTGCCTACAAAAAGGATTACTTTACTCACAGCCCATTTTCATTTCAAACGAAAAATTTTAGTGCCAACAGCTTAGTAAGATATTTAGAAAGATATCGTCTGCTAGTTGAATGTGACATTACTAAGAAATTAAATAGAAGTTCTGTTGCTGCACCTATTTTCAATCGTCTGCGAAAATTTGCTTATATTATTTTAAAGTTGTATGGTGAAAAAAACATTTCTGTCCTATTGCTTTTAGGACACGGATGCGGGGGAAAAAATGAAGTTAATAAAAGTTGGGTGTCCTTTGGTTGTTGGGCAAACCTTGAATTCGATTTATCCCCAGTTTCGCCTACATTTGAGATTTCCTTTCCCTTTTAGTATATCAAAGAGGTACGATTGAAACTGAAAAACAAGGGCGGGGGAGGGCAGGAGAGAATTTTGTGTCGGCGAAACTGAGGAGACACCTTTTATTCGTATTAATTAATAATTGAAGTATATTTATCTTTTTTAAATACAGTCAAGTGGCCGTACTTGGAACAGTACCCTAACTTGAGATATTTTCCAAATTTAGTTTCGAGGGCAGGTACACCTGTCAGTATTTCACCACTAAGAAATAAATGGTGTTACAGAATAAATGAAAAGTTATCTTTTGAGGCATTGTTTAAGCGTTACGGGCTAGTTTAATATCTTATTAAAATTTCGAAAAAAATATGCAATTTTTAAGTTAGTGAGGAAAGAACTTTGGTTACATACGCTAACTGAGCAGTGCTATGTACCTGTGCCTTATTTGGGCTAACTCTTTTCTACTTAACTAATTCAGTTCAAATAATTTATTCATAAATTGATTGTACATACGCTCCAAACTTGGGACACTGTTCTATGCTAGAGTACTAAGGCATAACAAGTGTCTATAAGGAATATTGAGGAAGTTAAGTGTATAATTATATTAAAAGAAAAAAAAATAGTATAGGTACAAAATTTTAAAAATGATGACTATTCTGATGACAATAAATGTGTCATACCGAGACAGAATAGAAAAGTTGTTGTACAAAAACTCGGAACTATATTGATGAGCAAAAGACGTTTTGTCAAAATATTACATATGTCAGTTCTACTAATGAAACTGAATCTCAATGTATAGATGAGGCTAATTTATTTGTTCTGAATTTCACGTATTATGAAGGACTAAAAATGAATGTGAAAGAGGAATATAGAGAGCTAAAAATCAACAAACACAGCTATCGAGTTATTTTGGTTCACCAATTACTTTTATGCTTCCAAATACAGACGGGAATGCGGAAACATTACATTGGAAATTAACGAGCTGATGTGTGCATCACATGACTTCCTTTTACTCCAATTTTAATGTCATTTTCCCATTATTGGCAATTTTAATGTGATTCAATTGTTTACTCTCTAAATATCACCAACAGTGGCCAAATAGAAACAAAATTTAAAAAAAGCGCCAAATTTGTCGCCAACTTGGCGACAAAACTTGGCAACCAAAAGACTGGCGATATACCACCAAGTGTCCGCTAAATTATAACACCAATTGAGTATACATCGAAATTAACAATGATTTCCCCCAAAAAAGGGGCAAAAGACCCCTTTAGAAACACCCGAATGCAATCAAAAGGGGAGGTGCACTACTAGACTCCACTAGGAGTCTACGTACGAAATTTCAACTTTCTAGGACATACCGTTCTTGAGTTATGCGACATACATACGCACATAGATAGATAGGTACATACGGACGTCACGAGAAAAGTCGTAATTAACTCGGGGAATGTCAAAATGGATATTTTGGGTGTTTATACGTTCTTAGGCACTTATCCGCGTGTGGTCGGGTTGAAAAAAAAAACTCAACATTTATTCGGGGTTGAGCAAAATGGAAATTAAGGCCGAATTTTGAGTGAAAATTTTTTCGCGAATACAATATTTCCTTTTTTGTAAAAGGAAGTAAAAATGCTGGGAAGACATTCAATAATTTCTCGAGCAAATACACATTCTGAAATCTTTGAACGTTTAGAAGATTGTATTATTTCTATATATTGAATTTTTTTTTGTTTCATGCGTTGTAAAATAAACTTCTTTAGAATGATAGTTGGTGTCCAAAACTATTATCTATTGCTACATGCATAAAAGAAAGGTCAAAATGTTAAGTGTCCCAAGTTAGGGAGGGGGATCCCTAACTTGGGACAATGATTTTCTTAATTTTATTTTTAAGGTACGTATCTACACATATCTACCTGGTCCTAAGGCGAAGTACTGAGGCACATACTAAAAATATAATATTTCGTTCGAATGAAAAACATACGATTAATATGCTACTAACGGTCAAAGTTATAAACTGTCCTAAGTATGGGCACTTGAATGTAGTATATATATATAGTTTTAAAAATCCCATTCTACTGCGCAAATTTTTGCAAAAGTGTAAATCTGCAGTACATGTTAAAAGTTTGAAAATAAACACTCAAATTTTGCAAAAAAAAAAAAAAAGTGTGTGAGTCTGCTGTACATGTTAAAAATTTGAAAATAAACACAACACTCAAATTTTTCAAGAAAAAAACCACTTGGTATTAATTTAAATTTTTAACGCCTTGAATTCAAACTACGTTTTTCGCAATCATGAATTGCGACAGGACCCATTTCGTTTATACGAATGGAATAGAATGTAAATTTTCAAGAAATTTGCCCCCGTCATATTTTGAATGGGGATTTTCTAGAATAGGCAATACGAGGCATATCCATAAAAAAAAGGAAAGGGTGATTCGGATGCGGTAATAAAAAATTTTATGGCAGATATCCACCATTTTTGCAAAAGTGTGAGTCTGCAGTACATGTTAAAAGTTTGAAAATAAACACTCAAATTTTGCAAAAAAAAGTGTGAGTCGGCAGTACATGTTAAAAATGTGAAAATAAACACAACACTCAAATTTTTTAAGAAAAAAAAACCACTTGGTATTCATTTAGATTTTTAACGCCTTGAATTCAAACTACGTTTTTCGCAATCATGAATTGCGACAGGACCCATTTCGTTTATACGAATGGAATAGAATGTAAATGTTCAAGAAATTTGCTCCCGTCATATTTTGAATGGGGATTTTCTAGAATAGGTAATACGAGGCATATCCATAAAAAAAAAGGAAAGGGTGATTCGGATGCGGTAATAAAAATTTTATGGCAGATATCCATCAATACACTTGTCATAACAATTCTTTACAGCGTGCGCAGTTATGGTATTTTTTTATCTTATCAATTTTACATGATAGGAATTAATAATCTAGAAATTTTGTGTTTCGATGCATTTTTGGTGTTTAAGTTCAACTATAAAGGTGTTTTTTACAGAAAATAAAACGTAATTTTACACAAAAAAGTTTGTTTTTTTTAAATCTAAAGTCTGCCTGAGTTAAGCCCTGGAAAAATATGAATACAATCAAACCGTAGACGATTTATAACTATGACGACGAAAATTTCGCTCTCTAAATAAATATTCGAAACAACCATCTTCATGGTAGTCTGAAAAATCACAGCAACATCAACTTTGGTCAAGTGAGAATAATAAGCAAAAAAAAAGCATGAACTCTTATATTACTTAGGAGTACTATACGATATTCAGGCTTTATGCAGACTATTTTTGAAGCTTTTGTTAAGATATTTTATTACTACTACTATAGATTGTTCTTCATCATTCTGTAAGCATGCTAAATCACACTGTAGATGAAAACTTATGCTTTTGAAAATTTGTTGGGGGGGGGGGGGGTTACTGTGCAAAGAATCTACGTATAGAATCGACTGATGATGCTCCTAATAGGTTTCATTAATTTTATATTACTTTTATAAATTCATTTGTATGAAACATTGGCACAAGTGGTTTGCACCCACCTGTTGACTCACTGAAAATTAGATATTTCTATCGCTTTTTCATAAAAATTACTATGAAAAAAAATATTAGAAATACATTGTGCTGAGCAGGCAAGCATTCTTATGTTGTTGTGAAAAATAAAATTTTAATTTATAGGTGTCCTCGTCGTTTCGAGGACACGAAATTTCCTTCCCTCTGTTTTTCCTTCTCAATCTTTCCTTTGAAAATAGTAAGAGGGAGAGGCAATTTTAGAGTCGACGAAACGGGGGCAAACCAATTTTTGTTCCCATTTATACTTTTCATTTCAACAATAGAGTATTTGAAAAGGGAAAAGGTATTGTTTTTCCGTTATACGTGAGTAACACAGCAAACTTTTAATTGTTGGTACAACAATACTTACATAATGCATTCCAACAGAATATCACTTGGAGGAAAAAATATTTGCTTGGAACTTGAAAAACTATTATGTGCGATTAAAACGTGAATATTATTAAGTCTTATCAAGCGAGTTGTAAAATTTCGTTCGATCAGGAATGTAAACACCTTTCGTTTTAACAGGAAATATCCAACGTTGTTTAGCACAAATAAACAGATTTCAGAATACACGTGTTTCGAGGTTTCAAGGAACCCCTTTTTCAATTCAAAGGTGTGCGCTTCTAGATGTAAAGACACCTAGTAAAAGCCTAGAAGCTCACACCTTTGAATTGAAAAAGGGGTTCCTTGAAACCTCGAAACACGTGTATTCTGAAATCTGTTTATTTGTACTAAACAACGTTGGATATTTCCTGTTATTCCTCGGCACAAAGGTATTTATTTATTGCTTAACCTTTCGTTTTATTACACTTTTTCAAAAGAAAAAGAAAATATTATTCCCGCATTTTGTTTTGATCAAATTTAGTCATGAATCATTTTTACAATGAGTAAAAATAAATGCTGATGCTAAATAAGATTGATACTGCTAAGGTTTACAGACATGTAAAGAAAATGCTATTTCTGTGTGATTTAAATAAAATAGGTGGTCGTTTCGGAATTTCCTAAATTGAAATCAATAACTGCCTGCTTAATATTTCGAAAACTCTCACTGAAATAAAGTAATGTGGTTATGTATTACTAAGGACTAAGCACTTTGTTATATTCAGAAATCACAGACTTGACTACTGAAACAAATTAATTTTTGAAAGTACCGTAAAACGTGTTCAGTTGTCTACCCTTATAAGTTGACCGCTATTGTCAGGTACTGAGGTGCAATATTAGTCCTGGATTATTCAACTTGTTTCAGTTGACCACTAAAGTCATTCACCATAGGTGATCAACAAACAGATTTTACTGTATATGTTTACACATTTTCAGTTTGTCTATATCATTAAAAGCACAGCATCTTTCGCTTTATTTTGTTTACCCCAAGGAAATTTTTACGTGGATAAGGTAAAAAGTACGGCTAAATTCCCACATTTACACTATAAATAACCTGTAAAATATCAGCATTATATTAAAACACAATAAAATGTTTGAAATAATATTTAAAATTAGTATGCGTTTAAGTCTTTGGTCTTTTTTTTTGTATACATTTTTGATGTTCTTCAATCTTCAATGACTCTGAGGCAGGGGCACCCGGATCATCACGTGACCTCCCAAACATTTCCTTATTCGAAAATTTCGTCTGGTGGTTCGGAAAAACTTGAAGCTCCATTCGGCAAAATTTGGAACAACATTCGGAAAAAATAGCATAATTCGGCGAAATCTGGAGCTTTATTCGACAAATTGAGATTTTCAGCCCCCCCCCCCCAAAAAAAAAATTAAGTTCGAGACACTCCTAGTCTGAACGTAATGCAATAAAAAAAATACATATCTAAAAATAAAAATAAATAAATAAAAAAATAAAAACTGCATGAATTCAAATGGATACGGATATGTTCAAAAAATAGCCAACACTCCCAATAGTTACCAAACGCTGCTAAAATTAAACTATGAAAAATTATAAACTAATAATTATTTCGCGAACGCCTAAAGCAATCCCCTATTCAAATTCAATCTTAGTTGCACGTTCCGTCAATTTACTACAATCGCACAATCAAAATAAAACCTTTAAGTAGAAGGGAAATTGTTGATGCGTAATTCTTCAACTAACGCCATTTAAAATATGAAAAATAAAAAGCATCTAATTCGCTTACCTTAATATTAGTTGAGCTACTGCATTTCGTTTCTTTACCAGACTTTTACTATCCTGTAGGGTTTTTGTTCTCCATTCAACGTCAATTCGGAAATTAAACTCCAGACTAATAAGGAAAACCTCCTGGTTGCAGAAAAGACAATGCATTAGTATTAACGTGCAAATTATAGTTTTATAGAAATTTCGGTACAGTTATGTGTACACATTTCAAAAGTTACTTCCTATTCCTATTCAGAGTCACAACTGACTACAACTGTATTTATGTCGAGGACTGCATACAAAGTGCCTTGCCTCCATTATTTTATATACCGATAGATGGCAGCACCATCACCGGATCGAACAGTTAATGAGAATTTAGAACTAGTCCAAGAGCTAATAGCTACCTGGTACTAGCACCCCCAGAGGTATCGTTTCACTTGGAGGACATTGAGACCACGAGCATATTTAACGTCGCCCAGTCCCCTTTAATGACGACGGTGGGTCTTCGACCAGCGGGGATCGAACCCGAGCCCCTCCGGCCCCGAGTCCAATGCCCTACCGATCAGGCTACCACGGCCCCACTGCCTTTTCGACCGCACATTTCAAAATTACTTTTCTTCTTCTTCTTCTTCTTCTTCTGGTGCTTAATAGCACAGGTTTATTTTGATGAGGACTACAATCTGAGTGCCTTTCCTCCCTTAAAATTACTTTTATCAACAGCAAAAAAACAAAGATAGTTACAGTTAAAGAGTTCTCGTAGTTAATTTCACTTTTTTTTTTTTTTCTGGAGCTATTGCTGTGTGTGGAGTAATTCCTTCCTTTACAACAAACGCGTAGAAATCTGGGCAATTTTCTTTCTTTCTTTTGTGAACGATTTGTATAAATTTTGTCAAAATGTTATAATTCGTCGGATTTACCTGAAACAATTACATAGGTTTTCAAATATTATGCAATTCTTAAATTCTTGATGCATTTTAAATAGCTAATATTAAATGAATAAATGAATTACCAACGTTTTAATGCACAAAAATTGCAAATTACTGCATACACGTGTTTCAGGGTTACAAGCAAACCCCTTTTCAATGCAAAGAAGTGTGAGCTTTCGGATGAAAATTCATCCATGTATTACTGTAAATCTCTGTATCGATTTCAAATCGTTACTAGTTCAAAACCAGAGTAGAACAACCCAACTGCCCAGAGCACACCAAAAAAGAGATTGTTGTACAGAAAGTCAAATAAGCCCAGTCAACAGTGTGTTTTATGTTTCTTGTTTTACCTTTTTGATCGATTAAAACCTTTTCCGAGTTGCATTTCGAAATTTCACAACTGCAACTTTGCTATAATAAAAGCAGCTCTTCCTAAAGGGCCGATTGCAGCTTACACCACTACTAACCGCCTTATTCACCGTTAACCTAACCACACGCCTTAAACCGCGAGGTTCATTAACTCGTAGTTGGGATTGTTACCGCGAGGTTAAAATTTCGGTATTCATCGGCGAAAAACACCTCGAAGTTTCTCAACAAGAAGTTACTCAACCAAACTTCATGCGGTTATAAGCGCAGACACCCTATTGGCTAATAAATATCATATGATTTTCACACGTTTTCTTCTTCGTACTGTTATTTCAGCTCTGCGCTTGTGTAGAGTTCGTGGTAGAGGTAAAGCCGATCTTTGCTCGTGGTGCTGTTGTCATAAGCCTGATAACTTTTTTTTATCATTTTATATAAAGTAGCTTGTTGGTAAAGAAAATGGAAATAGGTAACAAAAAAGAACGCGTCATCTCTATATACGCGTCTCTGAGTTCTAAAAACTCGATGTATTGCAGTTGCCGTATGCGAATTGCACTCGGCCCGCCATTGTTTCAAATGTTTACTTGTAAAATGCGCATGCTCAGAAGCCAAACCAAGCCCTTAACCTTGCTTCCGGAGCTTGGTTAGGTTTTCCAACCACGCCTGGTTTCGAAAACCTGTCAGCGCATAGTTGAAGTTAATGGTGAATACAGAAGAGCGGGATAACCCCAGGTTAAGCGCTTAACCGCGTAGTTCAGTTAATGGTGAATACAGCGGTTAGTCTCTTCACAGCTGTCGTAGGACATGCAAGCAGACTGTGAATTCTAAAATCATTCCTAAAATTGCTTCTTCCATTTTCTTCTGGGAAGATATTTCGTGGTAGAATTTTTGCTGAAATTGGTTAAGACCCAATCAAACAATTGATTTTGGAATCTTTAATTTTTGAATTATTCTGCAATTGGTTTATTTCACTGAATATTGTTTTATGGTTTTCTTTTATTTCTTTTTTCCCAGTATTATTTCGGTATCTTTTCGTCAGTTGCCACTGCTCAGGGTGCATTGTCGGAAGTTCTCAGAATGACTACGTCCCTGGTACAGCGAAACCTGTGTATAACAATACTGTCTATAACAATAAACCTGTCTATAACGATATTTTCTTTGGTCCCGCCAGCAATATGTCAGCATTAATAATCAAACTGTCTATAACGATAACCTGTCTATAACAATACTTTTTTTAGGTCCCAACAGTATCATTGTAAACAGGTTTTATTGTAGCAGAAACAGCGCGCCGCTGCAAAATCCGTCGCTGATACTTGAAGAAGTCTGCAGGCTATTTCTGAATATGAAATTAATATTTCGTTTTCTACTCGAATCTGTAGAATTTAATCTAGAAAAATACTGTTCAAACTAAAACAAAAAAGCAAAAACAAAAAACAAGCTAAAACCTATGAAGGAGTCCTCACTGATTGAGAGGTCAATAACATTTGCTTAGGCAGTTACCTGCGCCCTAGTACGTCATTTCATTTTGTGTCACTTTATCGTCTGTTCTATTCTATTCAGAGTCACAACTGACTACAACTGTATTTATGTCGAGGACTGCATACTAAGTGCCTTGCCTCCATTATTTTATATACCGATAGATGGCAGCACCATCACCGGATCGAACAGTTTATGAGAATTTAGAACTAGTGCAGGAGCTAATAGCTACCTGGTGCTAGCACCCCCAGAGGTATCGTTTCACTTGGAGGACATTGAGACCACGAGCATATTTAACGTCGCCCAGTCCCCTTTACTGACGACGGTGGGTCTTCGACCATCGAGGTTCGAACTTAGGACCCTCCGGCCCCGAATCCGACAATCTACCGATCGGGCTACCACGGCCCCTTTATCGTCTGTTTCACTTGCAAATTTTTAATTTTGCATTTTATTTTCATGCATTCCTTGGTGATTTATAATATGTTTTACAACTAATCTAATGCTGCTTTACCTTGCAGACTATTTTTGAGTTTTGCAATCGGTCGCAGGCTGCTGAAAAAGGTTTTACTTCCGGGGCCTCATAATTTATTTGTCTAGAACAAAATGCGTAGCGCACCTTGATCTTTAAGCCATACCATACGGGCCAATCAACTTATATTACGAACAGCGTATTATATCTGAAAATTTCTCTATAGGTTCTGAGGCACTGAAGTGCAAGCATTGAGTTCTGTAGGGCAGCTGAGAGGCATAGGCCCTGGTTTCCTGTCTTGAAGCTCTGGAGCGGGTAGTTCAGTTGAAACATTAGCACAACTATGGAGCTTGTATTTTTAATCTCTTTTCAATTTTTCAAGATTTCTCCTGCACTTTGCCCATGTAACGTGACAGTAGTAGACTAGAATGATAGCTTAGTGGGTTTTCACTTCCCATCAGCTTGGCTTTGATTAGACCAGGAACTCCTTAAGTACAGTAGTTTACTTATTCATCAAATCTCAAATTGAGAGTTCGTTTGTATAAATATGTATACAGTCGAGCCCGCTTAATGGAATAGGCAATTTGCCAGGAAAAGTTATTCTAATAAGCGGGATATTCCATTATCCGGGATAAAAGTAACACACATCAATGGAGTAGTACATTGGAATTTTATTACATTAAGCGGGATATTCTCTTATCCGATATTCCATTAAGCGGGCTCGACTGTATTTTTTGTTTTTACCCGACTACGCGTGCGCGACGCAAAGGAGCGTAATGTGTTTATGAGTCTATGTATGTATGTTTGTTCCTATGTGGCGTTGTAGAGACTAAACGCGTAGGCCAATTTTAATGATTCTTACGTCAATCGATTTGTCTTAACCTTGCAAGTGTCACTAAACACATGACAGTAATCAAAATTCACCATAGCAAGAACCAGTCGCCATATTGACTACTAAACCGATTTTGGCCAGATTCTAAATTTTTGGGATAGCCAGCCATTATTTTGCAGTGCTATACAAAGCAATTAAAAACAATGTTCATAGAGTAGGAGTCAGAATCGAACCATCAACAACAGAATTTGATGCACTTCGTAGTTCGGGTAAAATAGAACGAAAAACGTTGTTTTTTGGTAATGTATTGTGGTGTAAGTGTACATAAGCTCCAAGGAACTATCTTTGAACCGAGCTGTGGTTGACTTAAGTTCGCGCATTTTTGCTAAATGTCAAGCGTATGTAACTTTAAGTCGAGGTCCCTAGAGGGACTAATAAATAATCAGTAGTTTAGACCACCACAAGTTTCTTAATAATCCTCACGATATAAACTCTCTCAATCAAAAGACAAGATTCCGAAATTTACTGTCTTATAATCATAATTACTAAGTCAATGCAAGTTAACTAAAAAGTGTAAAATAAAAAATAATTATTAAAAAAAACCCGTCTGCGTAAACCCCCCCCTCCCCCCCCAAAAAAACTAAAAAGGAAAAAAAAAAGCCCTACTACTGAAGAACTACACCATTGAAATATAGTTTTATGATACATAAGACAAATCATAAATTCAAAAGCAGAACAGATGGATCATCAGTCGGTGCCCATTCCTTTTTAACCAGTCAAGGAACCCCGTAAAATTTTTCTATATTACAGAGAACAACGGGGGGTTAGTCTGTTTGTTCTGCATGGCTTTATTTTTGCTCACCCCCCTGTACACTTTTATAATGCTTCTCTCTCTAAAGAAATTTTACATTATATTTGTAGAAACGTTGACTTTTCTGATCTATTATTATCTTTTCACCCACACAAGAAAAAACTAGTATGTTGTGGCCATCACGAAACTTTCTTCTATATTTTTCTTTTTTTTTCTGATCCCTCCCCATGCTTGACGAGGAAGCAATATTCCCAACAAAAACAAAATTACACATGAAAAAACTTGACGACCATCCCAATGTCTGCATTATTCGCAACTCCAACGAACTATAGGGGGCACTGAAGTCACTGTCTAATGGCGGAATTGAAAACTAAAACAAACGCACATGGTAACGAAGAAAATGCTAAAAGTGTTGTGATTTTTATTCGGACGTATGATTTTTTCGCTTTATTCTTTTTAAATTAATTTTCAAAGTCTTGTTGATATTCTGACCCACGTAGAAAGAAATGAGAATTCAAGAAGCATTACTAAACGTCAAACATTAATGCAAAGTACGTAGTTCATAGTTCTAAGCAGCCATTTTCACGATGTTGAATTCGATATTTATCAATTCTTGATAAAACTAAATAATAATTGTGGCCTGACAAGAATAACAATTATTGCTAGAAAATTTAATATGACATTACAAATTATTACCAAAAGAAGATGATACTTCTTTGCTTTGCTTTGGCTAGCACTTGTTTTCCATTTGTAGCTGAGTTATTTCTCTTGAATTCCCAAGTCGGTTAATTTAAAATTTTTCTGTTTCGATTTTTCTAATTTCTGAGTTACGATTTAATTGTGTCATGTTATGCAAATCATCAACAAAATTCTCACGGATATATGGTGGTAGTTTTCTTTTCAGTTGATTGACAATTATTTCTTTTTACTTATCGAATTCTGTAATCTTATTACCATTTTATTCCACTCATGATAAAAATTGAAAATGGTTTAACTAAAAACGCGAAATCTCGCCAAGGCTACTTTGCTCGCACTATACTAAAACATAACCCTAAACAAATTTGGCGAAACCTTTCAGCTGAGAATAAAAGGAATAAAGTAAATTCTTTCTCGGTTATTCATTTTGTTCTACGATAATATATTCAAGAAAATATTTTGCATACTGTCTATTCCAACTAAATGCTGCTGTAAAATATGGTAAGTTTAATTAATTTAAGATTAAAAGAAACCCCATATTCTTACAAATTCATACAAAACAATAAAAATGTTTACCTTGTATAACGTTATCCAAGTTTGTTAATTCAGAATTTTCGCTTTCACCAATTATTAAGGAAATAATGAAAACTAACATTATTTTGAGAAGCTCGAGAATACTACTAAGGGACGAATTAATTTCTGTAGCTGAAAGCAAACTAAGACACATCGATTGCGTTAATAAATACTCAGAACAAACTGCCTGTGTTTACGTCAACAGACACACGTGGAACGCTTCATTTGCAGTTTTGTAAATCACCGCAAGGTAGCGTATTCGAGCGCTGGAGTTCCGAATTGCAAAAGCAAAGCAAAGAGCGAAAATTGAAAGTTATTTTAAAAGCCTTGCTTGAATTAATTACAAATATTTTATTTGTTAACAAACATAAGATGGCAACAGTTAAAAATTTTAAATCATTGAAATAATATTTCCGATCATTTCCATACAATTAAAATCACGAGAAATAAGCAGACGATAATCTATTACGATTTATCTTTCTTATTGTTGCACTAATAAAGCTACTTTTATTCGCTAAAAAATAATGATAATAAAAATAAATCAGCACCTCTTGGCGCGATTGGCGCCAAAATTGAACCAAAGCCTGTTTACATATGGATTCACATATATTCCAAATTTCAACCAGAACGTAGCATTACTTCTTGAGATAGGGCACTCACAATGGAAAAAAAGAACGGGCGATTGCGCTACCCCCTTTTTAGCTGTTGACACCAAAATAAAATCAGTTCTTATAACCACTAAGGGCTACTTGCCGATAAATTTTTCTTTCATTCCGTTCATTATTTCTTGAGATACAGCAGTCACAATTGACGACAAAAAACGTTCTATAGCTCAACCCCCGTTTGAGTTATTGACACCAAAATTGAATCAGCACCTGTTCCTGTTAATACCAACATATGGACCAAATTTTGTTTGATTCCGCCAGTTACTTCCTGAGGAATAGCAAGCACGCGTAACTCGAAAAACGTCCCATTGCTCCACCCCCTTTGGAGGAATTCGCGCCAAAAACTAATGGGCACAAGTTCACATAGGGGCACATACGTGTACTAAATTTCGTTCGATTTCATGCGGTAGTTTTTGCTGTAGAGCGGCCACAAAAAACTGGTCACACACAGACGTGACACACATACATACATACACACACACACACACACACACATACATACATACACACACACACACAGACAGACAGACATTTTCCAAAAATAGTCGAAATGGACTCAGTACACCTCAAAACGTTCGAATCCGTCAAAATTCGAAATTCGAAAATTTGCACGAATCCAATACTTTCTTCTATATATTAGATATAGAAGAAAGTAAAAAGTTAAGTAAAGTAAAAATGAAATATTAAAATAATAATTTCGATAATAGAATATAAAAATTAAATAATGAAATAATAAAAGCATTTAAAAAGACATAATGTGATGAAAAAATATCTCCAAAGATGAATACTAAATCCGTAAGTTAATGAAGTGTAATCAATAAAAAATGTTAACTAGTTTTTTTAAGTAGACTGATGAGAGGCAGAGAAAGTAACTCAGTTAGGGAAAGTTCAGGATTAGCTAATTAGAAGTTTTAGATGACGTCCTGTAACGTGCCTATCCCGGGCTGCTCACAAAAATTTCAGCGGGTCGCGCTATGGTCAATCTTATAAGGTTGAGAATTTTAGCTCCTGATATTGCAAAGCCTCTAAGTTCATCGTTTTGAAATTTAATTCGTTCAGAGGACGAGTCACTGTATGTGTAAAATTAAAATCAAATTATGACTGCTTCTAATTTTATTTTCTAATATTAGGGTTGACTATTTTAAGGGGGTATTCTAGTCTAGAAATTAAAAAAAAAAAAAAAAAAAAAAAATCAATTTTTTTTCTTTTATATTTTCAAAGTTTAGACCTTTAAGAATAAGTTTCTAAGAGGGTTTATGGAAACTAAAATTATTTTTGGAGTTACAGTTAATTTTGTTAAAATAAACTCTTTTGCTGAAATGAGATTGCAAAAGTTAAAAGCGTTTTTCTCGAAACTAGTTTTTTCAATACGGTTGACAAGATATCTCAAGTTCTAATGCACTGATTTACTTCAAATTTATTTGGTTCTGACTTTCTTAGTACTAACAAAGTTGTCTCAACGTAGGGGTTTTTGTATTTTTTTTATTATTATTATTTTTTAAAAAGTACAAAAATTCAAAAAAGGTCCCAAAAATTGAACTTTTTTTTTTTTTCAAAACGAAACCCTTTTGTGAAAAAATTTTTATTTTCAAATCGGCTACGTTCAAACAATTCTACATCCTTGTTTAATAAGAAGTAACCTTAACTATATGTTTCAGACCACCTGGAGGATTGGAATCATGTCAACCAGGAGACCTTCCTTTTTTTTAGAGTCCCCACTTTGCCAGCCTAAACTATTATGCATTTTTATACTTTTAAAGTATTAATTAAAAAAAACTGATAAAAATGGATAATGAAAATAGCTACTGTTTTTTTTTCTTTTATTATTCCACAAAATCACCTTAAAATCAAGCCTCTAGAGTAGAATACCCCCTTAAGGCTCGAAACCCCGAGTGATGAATATGCTGGCCCTCTAATTCTCGTTAGAATGTTTAAATACTCTACCAGTAGGAGTTTAAAGATAACTACGGAGTAAAATCAAAATTGTGAAAGATACAGAATATCTAGTGTATTGTTTTAAAAAAATATGTAACTTCGGCAACAAATAAAACTCACTGAAATATTCAAAATTTTTTTAACGTTCAAATGAGGGTGTTTCCTACAGTCAAAATGCTACTTTTAATCACTAAAATTGATAGAATAAGCAAAAAAAAAAAAAAAAAAAATATCATGGAGCGAGAAAAAGCTTTCATTTTACCAACGCTTAGTTTTTAATATTTTTTTTCTAAGTATCCGATTTTGAAAATAAGGCGTGGGCTTCATGACGTCATAAATGATGTACTTTGGCGCATCTATCTACCGCGTTTCCACGTTATGATAATAGAGAAGCGAATTAAGCATTGCGCTCTACGCTTGCTATCAACCATATCATTGCCATTACACGTGAATAAAGATGAGCATTAAATATTGCGCTCTGCGAATGGCAGCAGTGAATGGCATTTCATCATTTGTGGTGTCATCAGCAGAAGCATAAACAATGAAATCGAACTGATTAAAATTTAAAAAAACTATATTAAACTTAGTCAAATTATTTAAAAAATGGTCAGATCCTATATTTTTAAACATGCTCTTTCAGAAAAATATACTTTTAAAATTTTGAAAACGACCCCATTGAATTATTTTTATTGTGATTTCTTATTTTATAGCATTAAAATTTCTGAGTTAAAGCCAACAAATTACAACAAAGCAATCGAGCAACAATAGCGTCGAATAGAGCAATAACAGTCCTGCTAAAATGATTTTCAACAATGTTCCTCTGTGTTTAAACTTAAACACATTTATTTCTATTGTTGCTTTTATTACTTAAGAGAAGTTTTTTGAGCTTGTGGCATCACCTAACTTTCACTGCGACTTATTTCGTTGATATTGTGATAAACTTATAGACTTTCAAAAGTCTAGTTATACTTTATTTAAATCGTTTTGCAAGCTAACTTAACGCTTTCTTTTCAGTTAAACGCTTTCTTTTCAGTTAAAAACTCGAAAGTTGCTTTTTACTCACCAGCTGAATACGTTAACGGAAAGTGAACAGAGTTGTTCTTTTTTTAAGGTCTTGTTTGTGCGTACTTATGTTGAGACTGACATTTCTTTGCACTTTTCTGCGAAATTTCATCACATAAAAATGAAATGCCATTTAATTTTCTAGATATAAATTTTTACGAAATGAAACAAGTTTATGTCATACTAAATGTTTCGATAAAAACAACTCGGAACAAAATCAGCGTAATCTATACAACATTAGAATTAATTTTATGTGTATGAAAATAATATATAGTTTAGAAATACTAATTTGTATTTATATATGCCTTTAGTACTTAATTATTGAAATATTCTCATATCCTGGAAAACAAGACTTTACCTCTTCGAAAGAAGTGTAGGGGAAAGTCGGGCAAAGTGAAATATTTAAGATGACTGAGGTTTTCCAAAATGAACAAATTGGAAATTAATTTTGAAACTTACAATACATAAACAAAGAACATTCTATTTTATAAAAACTTACATTGAAACATTATTTTTTATTATTAGCAGTAAATTTGAGCCTTCAAAAAATTGTGGATTGTTTCGCTTTTTTTTATCATGGTGGAAAGTGAAAAAAAATGCAATATTTTTCTAATGAAATATTTTTTATTCAATTATAGAACATAACTTTGATCAAATGAAGCAGTAAATAAAAGGTATAATGAGTGTATGTAAAGATACTGAAACAATAAACTAAAAAATAAATTAGTTAATTAATTAATGTATGAAGAAAAATAAATCCCACCAAAAACATTCTGTAAAAAACTAGCCAAGTCTCGATGGAGCTGTTTGTTTATCTCTAAAAAGTAATGAAATCTAGACAAAGTTATGACAAGTCGAAGGTTCCTTACTGCGATTTCTTTATTGTCATAGTTAATGTAGTGTGACTTGGCCGTTAAACATTCTTTATACGTTAGTGGGTACAGGTCAATTTTGTTTACACGTTTTCCAAGTGGCAATTTTCCATCGTCAATGGGTAGCGGTTCTGGCGACAGATTGGTGTAATCGTGTCATGGAGCACCTGGTTTTGTACCCTTGTGTACCATTTAACGGCCAAGTCACACAACATTAACTATGACAATAAAGAAATCGTAGTAAGGAACCTTCGACTTGTCATAACTTTGTCTAGATTTCATTACTTTTTAGAGATAAACAAACAGCTCCATCGAGACTTGGCTAGTTTTTTACAGAATGTTTTTGGTGGGATTTCACTTCTTTTTGTAGAAACATTTAATTTGTGTAATATTCGAGTAGACTAAAGTTAGGCTAAATTAAATTAGAAGATGTGTCCCACTACGCTGGACTTTTGCAATGACAGTCGATTTTTTTATGCACCAATAGTAGAAGGGGGCATTACCATATCTCTAATACAGCTGAGACCAGCTGAGGGTTCTTCATTAGATACTTCAGACTTTCGATTTTTGACATCAAATGAAGCGGCCAACCAAGTTGAATATTTTTTGTAAAGGCGGTATGTCGCTCTCTAATAGTTTGGTCTAATAGCCAGATCTTCGATTATCCTAGTTTTTATAGTTTTCCCTTTATGTGCCCATTAAACCCTAACTCTGTACCAAATTTCACCTCTCTGAGTTTATGGGAAGTACTAGTTCTATTTTGATGATCATGAGTGAGTGAGTGTCATAAATGCGAAACTTTGCTTTCGCTTAACTTCGGAACTAAATGACCTACAGACTTGAAATTTCGGATTTCCAGTGTGTGATTATAGCTTACTGGATGACGAAAATTTCTGCGTTCTGGTCTCATCAAAAGGTTCTCAAATAGGGGCCTGAAAATGCGGCGAAATGGTTCCAGTAAAGGATAGTACGGCAGTGTTTGCTTCGCGCTCGACTTGGCGGGGGCACTGCCGTGCCCCCCGATAAACGGGTAAAAGAGTGAATGAATAAGAAAAAAGTAAATGAATGAATAAATCAGTGAATTTCTAAATGGAGGAAAGCAAATGAGTGAATTAATAAATGAATACGTAAGTGATTTAGTAAATGAATGAGCGAGTAAATAAAATAATCTATTTCACTTTGCTCCATCCACTATGCCCCGCATGTACTTGACTGATTGTAGAAAATATTTAAAATACAAATACAGTGGCTCCCAAAAGTGTTCGTACACTTTGAAATTTTTTAGTAAAACCAAACTAACGCGAAACTGAATTCAAATATGAAGTCTAATATTTTTTCACATCATTCCTATGTCATTTTAAATAAAACTCTGTAGTTTTTTTTCAAAATATTGACGGATTTTCTTTTTGAAATGGGTCAAAAAATGAAGAGACAGAAATAATACGCCACAAAAGTCATCGTACACTTAAATATTTTTGAATAAATTCATGATTAAAATTATCATACGTCGTTGTTTTATTATTTTTGCATTGCGTTGACCCTCAAAGGTCATTTGGCTTTTATTTTTTTGTTTATTTATTCCTTAATATTGTGCTTATTTCTTTAAAATGGCTGGTATTCGAAAAAAATCGCAAACACCATTCGAAAGTTGAATTTTCTCCTCACAGTAGCGGTAAATTGGTTTTAAATGTCTCTAAACTAGTTAATTCATTCCATTCTATAGTAAAGGGATTGATAAAATGCTTAAAAGAAAAGAATCGGACCGAAAACAAGGTAAGAAAAGGTCAACCGGTAAAGTTGACAAAGCGTGATCGGAGATTTACAGTTAAAGAAATTATGAAAAATACATATTTGAGTGCTGTAAAAGTTTCTGCAGAGTTAAAGGAAATTTCTTATATTTAATTTTCACCTAAAACTGTTCGCAAGTTCTCTGATTAGCTGGATTACATGGGACCTCTTCCCGCAAAAATTTTCTTGGCCGTGCGAAAAGCAGAAAGCTTACGCTTTTCGTCGGAAAACAAATGATAAATAAGCTCAAAACGTTTTGGAATTACGTCTTACTTACAGATAAAAATGAATGAAACATTTTTTGATTAAATTGTTGTATAATTGTAAATAGAAGGAAAAACTAGGAACTTAATCTTAAGAACTTAGTAGGACCAGTTAATCAGGACGGTGAAGGTGTTCTTGTGTGAGGATGCATATCAGCATCAGGACTTGGTAGTTTGGAATTTTTTTATAAAATAATAAATAATCATTTAAATATCATTTAAATCACTTAAATATTTAAAAAACCAATTTTAAACTCTTAGCCAAAAATTTGGTTATCGGAAACAACTTTGTTTTTTATCAAGATAACGATAAGAAGCACATGGTTTTCAACGTTTGCGTCTAGTTCCTCAAAAATTGTCCTAAAAAGTTTAGAAAATACCCTGAAATCTCCAAATTTGAACTTAATGTAATATATTTAGAGATATCTGGAGGCTAGATTACGAAAATACGGCTTTGGAAAGAAAATAGACAGAACGAAATAGAAGAAACAATAAGACTCGAAGTGTAGATGAACACTTGCTCAGAAATTTCGCAAAAAAAAGAAAGAAAAAAAGAATGAAATCTATTCCCAGACGTTTAAAAGGTGTTGTTGATACTGCATGATATTCTACTAAATAATAACTAAATAAAAAGTTAGATTATTCAATAATATATAGACATTTTTTTAAGTGTACAAAGACTTTAGTGAGATAAAATTTCCGGCACTTTTTGGTTTTTTATTTTTAAAAAAATAAGTTTTACTATTTTTAAAAATATTTTCATGTAGTTTTGTTTAAAAATTATCATAGATCTTATAATTAAATACCTGTTCCGAAACATTAATTCTAACCAATGGATAAGGTCCTATTTCATTGAAAGTCGTAGGTGTACGAACACTTTTGGGAGCCACTGTAAGCTTAATATTAACTAAATAAATTTTTCATAGAGTATTATGAGGTTTCAGTTAATATTTAAAAAGATGTTAATAACAAGAACTTTATCATTTTATAATAACAAAAATAATTTTTGACTTGTAACAAAATATTACAATATGAGTATCAATTTTTGAAGATTGCCTGTATTATCACGTGTTTTCATCTTCTGTGGTATTTTTATACTGACTGGAATAGATTACATGTGCTACCATATAGTTAAAATATTACCATATAGGTGGCGCTAAAAGCAGAGTACATATTTCATCATTTCACTTTGCCCCTCTATTTCACTCTGCCCTGCATTCCCCTACTACGCGAAAGTCGTAAATTTCATATCCGTCAGTCTTACATGATATCTATAACTGTTAATTTAATTTAGTATCTTTCTTGCTTACTTGGTGAAACATTTTAAATTGCAAATAATGGTTTTTAGGTTTTTTAAGGGTGTTTACGCATTTTAGTTAAAGAGAATGATTATTTTACATCAGAGGGAGGATTCCTATTGATCTAAGGCTTTTTTTCCTTGATCGGAAAGCTAATCGATCGGAGCTCGCTTCGCTCGTTAATTGGCTTGGTTACGGTTGCGAGGTCGCTTGACAAGTTTGGCGATAAACAATAGATTTACGGGTTATTTACATTTGAAAGCTACTGTTAGTGTAATTTATATCATTTTTGCTTATGCGGCGAAACATTTTTAATTGCAAACAAAAAAAAAATAAATAAATAACGAGCTGACGTGCGCTACACATGGATTCCTTTTGCACTAATTCAATGATAATAGTGCCTTGCAGTAGACAGGGAAATATTTTAAATATGTTTACCCCTCGTTTGCTGCGAACCGAAGCAAAACGAGCGGATTTGGTCATCACATGACTTCCATTTCACCAATTGAATGATAATAGTGCCTTAGTGTATTCAAGGAAACACTCCGAAACCTCCTTTCCACCCCTTGTTCGTCACGAACCAATGCAAAAAGGTGTTTCACGGAGATTAATTTTTTTCCCCCATATCAACAATTAAAAAGTGATTCAATGGATAACTTCCAAAAATCGCCAATGGTTTCCTTATCCCAGGAAAGGTATTTCTACATTGGAAAGGGTTCAAAGAAGATCTACTAGGCTAGTAAGGTGAGTTTCAGATTTAGATTATGATACCAGACTTAAAATGCTTAATATGTATAAACTGGAGCAAAGGAGAGTCACAAGGGGGCATGATTCAGTTATTTAAATTTATCAAAACGAAAGATGTTAATGGGTAAAATTTTTGCACGGAAAGCAGGAAGAGGGGTCATTGTTTCAAGCTATTTAAATCTCATGCTAACCTGAAAATTAGGAAAAATTACTACTTTATAGTCCATTTAGCGAGAGCTGATAGTGGACGTAAACAAAGCAACGTGACAATTGGCGTTACCGCTGTCTGCTTGGCGCTGGGATGATTGAAAACAGCGCCAATCAGATAAGCGAAATGTCCGCCGCGCTTTCAATGCAAACAGCATTGCCAATCAGGCGAGTAAGTCATGAAAGTAGTAAAACCCTCTTTGTTTACTTCCTCTATCAGCTCTCGCTGAATTGAGTATAGTAGGGTCGTGGGCACTTGGAACAGCTTACCGGAAGAGGCGGTGTAAGGGACTGAATAGCTTTAATAAGAGGGCCATTGATTTTCATTGGGGACTAGGACCTAGCCTAGCTGGGCCTAGAGCCTGTTGCTGGTCGTCACATTTATATTTATACTTTGCTTACTGGCAAGAGATTGTACTAGTAGCCCTGGTAGGTGTTGCTGTATAGCATGATTTAGAAAAAAATGTCAATGAAAGCCTACGTAGGATCTGATCTTTAAACGCGTTTTAGTCGAAACTTAAAATAGTCCACTTGCAACCCTTTACTTCTCACTGCCTCATATGTAGTAAAAAAAAGTTCTGACAGTCGATAAGGTTTCCACTTTAACTTAAATCTAAATTCTGCTGGGCCACTTAGCATTAGTCAGTGTTGTATCAACGTGCATAGAATGTTTAGAAAATTTTCCTCAAACAAAATGTGGGGGCCTGAAAATGAGACCAACCTTCTCCCAATTTAAAAGTTTAATCGAGCCCTGAGGATGGAGATCGCTTAAGCCTCTCAAGAAATCTTTTATTCGGCAAATTTGGAGATAGATTTGCAACATTACGATGAAAAAAATAAAAAAACAAGCAAACAATGGTGCCAATGGCCGCTCTCATTAAATGCACACAACACATATTCTAAACCATCAATTTATGCTGGTATTTAATCATTCCATAAAATTTGGATTTTCATTCCGTAAATTTAGAATTTCCCCCCCTCTCAAAAATGTACGTTCGGGTGACCCTGCCTCCGCTGTTTATCGGTCGGTTAATTTCAAAGAGTCGCAGGTGCTTAAGTATTCGCAAAACAATTAATGCCAACTTTATTCTAAATCGTATCAATTGCTAAATTTACCCAACCATTTCTCGTAAGGTTTGTGGCGCCATCTGTTAAAACTAACTTCAAAGATTTCTCTTTTACGTAAGTGGTAAGCATGTTAGCTAAAATATGTGCCATATGATTTTAAATTATCAACCAGAATTATTATACATAATAAAAACAGATTAGTTTGTAATTGTGGGTGCTTTCTTAGGAAAAAAAAAATCACTATAAATTATAGTTGAAAGGGAAAAAATATAAATTGTGTTTTTGGTAATGTCTTTTACCGCCTTAATCAGTTCAGAATAAATGCGTAAGGATAGTGGCGCAATCTATTGAAGTTTATTTCAAGCATTTCTGTTCTTAGTTTTCAGAAGTTTCGAAATTTCGAGAAGGTAAACACAAGCCCATCGTTCCAAAAACTTCTAATTGTGAGGGGGGGGGGGGGACAAGGGTACATTCACTATGAAAATTATACCGAAAAACAGCAAAAACCTCGCGCACTTATATATAAATACATTAATATTCCAAACACAGGGGCTCCCAGACTCTCTTAAATGACGGTCTTGATTAAACATAGAAAATTTCACTTTTTTAGTTTGAGAAATTTTGCATCCTATGTTTGAGAGGTATTATAGCGGATAAAATTTTGAAATTTTCTATAAAAATTACGTACTGATTTTCTGAAAAGAGGTTAAATGCAGATCTATGTTGAATATCGAAACACTGTAGTTCCTCGTTTTACGTTCCACGGAAATACCGCTTAAATCAAAACTGCCTAAATTAAGATGAAATAGTAGTGTGTTAAAATCTTAGATCGAAGTTTAAAATAGGGATTTGGTTGTATTAATTAAAAAAAAAAAAAAAACTTCATTCTAGTGATAGATAAATGTAAAATTGCTTTAAAATATAGTGCCTGGGGAATGTAGTTTACGTGTACATTATTCCGATAATGCACAACGTGTCCCAAGAACACATGAAATAACTTTGTGTTTATAAATAAAAGCTGGTTATGATTGTCCTTTGACAGTTATTATTTTTCTTTGCAGTTTTTTGTGACACATTAGCGTATCCATAATCACTCGCGTCACTTTCTTGACTGGATCTTTTGTTTGGATGTCATCAGTGTCGGTATCCTCGTTGGTTTTGTTCTCCTTTTTCACCTCTGAAAGCTCTTTTTCTGGAGAGATAGGAATTGTATGACTTTAATAATTAAGAGTTATGGAAGCAATAGCAAAAAATGTCTCCAGTGGCCCAAGTTTACTTATTAACACGCCAAAATGCAGTTTGTTGAGTGTGAGGTGCAATCTTTGGATTTTGAAAGAAGGGAAAATTTTATCTATTTGCAATACAGTAACTGCGAAAAATCAAAACTCATCAGCGTAAAATAAAATAAAGGTGTCAAAACTTAAACCGCGTATAATCAAATGCGCGTAAAATGAGGTTCCACCGCATTTGGACAGTGTCTATTTTTACTTTTTAAAAAAAGCTTTATTATAAATACAGCTAGAATTTATCTTCTGCAAGGGGGCGATGGGGGAGGGGCAACCCACCTTATATAATATGCCTTCGGGGTTTTAAGGAATTACCTCAGAAGAGGCTGCAGGAACGTTCTTGGGTCCCCACCAATTGCGACTTTAGGTACCACGGATTTAGGTATAAGACCTGGTCCGATGGCACCCATTGGCCACATAATTTACCACCCCCTAGCTACTGGCAGCTACAGATTTAGCCAAACATTTGCAGAGGGTGGAAACTGAGAAAGGAGGGGGCACAGAGTCTTTTCATATGTATAAAATATCGTACACTATTAAAAATTTTCCGGAAAATTTACGGTAATTGTTACTGGCATCCATGTTGCCAGTAACTATTACCGTAAAAATCAAATGTTACTGCAAAATTTTACGGTTTCCTCGGTCGGCCACAGCAACCAATTGGCGCTGGGATCGCTTATTTCTGTGGTATAAATTACCGTAAAAATCAGCGATGCGTTAGTCCGCCATTTTACAGTAACAATTACCAGAAAATCTTTCTGAATTTTTAACAGTGTATTAATATTGGCAATTTGAATAGGGACCCGATCAAACCAAGGAGATGCCTTGGTCCCGGTAAAATTTGGTGCCTCTCTCAGATGGAAATAGAGACATTTTCAAAGAAGTAGCTTCTAAAAATGGGTGTGGTGTCCAAGGTGGGCGGACCTGCAGGACCGTACCCTGATCAGTCCAAGAGTTTGGCTGAAAACTAAAAGTTCAAGGTTGGAGAGGGGGTCAAACCTCTGCTCCCACCCCTGCGTAGAAGGCATTATTATGTATTGAATCATTATTATTGCAAATGTAATTTGCGCCAAAATGTGGATCATGCCCTTCGAAAATGTGTGATCACAATTTTAATAAAAATAAAATTGCTAATTGCTGAGACATTTTTTTTTTTCACTTTTCATTTCCAAATTGTTATCTAGAGAACGATCAATAAATACTTTCGTATTTCCTATACTTAACATACTTAAAGTCGAAGCTTTAATTAGAGATCTACTACCTCCAGCTCTGTTGCGGCAATTCTAAAGTATGTTATAATAGTAAAACAGAATTAGGTTTCCAATGCGAATCAACTAAATTGAATGAACATAAAATGTTTTGCAAAATAATTTTAGTGAAGATATTCAAAAAATTTTTTTTCACTTAAAACGAAATTTTAACTGCATTTTTAACGCGTTAAAAGTTTTAAAACCTCTTGTTCGTTGCAAAGCCGGAAGTGTGAATCGTTTATGATTAGAAATACTACTCCATACCGGAGGACAAAAACATTCTTTTAGTGTAAAATATTTACCTTTGGGGAAAGATTTTGGCATTTCCAATAATCCCAACCATTGCAGTCGATGGATTCAATTAGATATTGCTTCCAATGTTAACACTTGGCACTTAAATGCACGCGTTCAGAAACCGTGCAGAAAGCTTGGTTTGGTTATCCGAAAACAGCAGGTTAATGAAACCTTCGCACGTTGAGTTAAAGCTAAACCAGAGTGGTAGCAAAGCTGTTGACAAAATAACATTTTCTAATCGGAAGTTATTTTTCCCTGAATAATGCTGTAGATGAAACTAGGGAGACTTCCCAATTTTTGTTTTTTTTTTTTTATTTTCCACTTTTTTTTTTTTTAAATAAAATAGTTAGAACGAAATAAAAAATATGCGTAAATAGTTTGCCATTTTTCGCATTATTATGGCTGAAAATAATGGCATAATTCGAAGTAGAAATGGTACAAAAAATTATATTCATCACGTCTGCAAATGAGTCAAGTGTCCCTAGAGCTAGAGAGACTTGACCCAACAAACACCTTGGGAGACATGTCCCTTCATGATGTTAGAAGACTCATATATGTTGAAGTCGAAAACTCAGGTTTGATGGTGTTTTTTGCTTTAATAAGGGATACTTGACGTGAATGAACAAATGTTCACTCTTTAGATGCAGTGTTACAGATTTTTTTTTAAAATTAATCTTATTGCACATCAGCAGAAAAGCAGAAGTCTGATTCAAAATTTTATCAGCTAAGACCTAAGCAATATTTTAGTTATTTTATTAAGAAACAAATCATTGGGCCTAAAGATTATTACTATTTTAGTTATTAGTCAAATAAAAACAATTTATTAGACCAAAATATTTTAGTGTTTCATTAAAAAAAAACCTCCTTCATATTCACAAAATTAAAGTTAATGCTTAAATAAAAACAAATCATTAAATCATAATATTTTTGCTAGACATAAACAAAAATTCATTGAAAAAACATCAACTAATTCTTTGAGTGAAGTCTCCCTAGTTAACTTGGGTCATAGCTCCCTAAGTAGCTTTGTCTTGTTTACCTTAAATTTTTAGAAATTTAGATCAATAAAATCAAGTCATTGGGCCTAAATCACAATGTGTTATCGATTCGAAAGTAAAAATTCATTGAAAAACGTCAAAATATTCTTGTGGTCAAGTCTCCCTAGTTAGCTTGGGGTCAAAGCTCCCTAGTTAAATTTATTTTGCTTACCTTAAATTTTTAGCAACTTAGATTAAATTTATATAAAACTACTGTGTATCAATAGATAGCTAAAAAAGTGAATAAAACATGTATACTTTTAAAATTCATTTGCCTCAAAACTGGAGGATGAATCAAAAAAATTCCAAAATCTTTACTTTTTAGGTGCAGTATCATTTAACACTGAATTTCTTGAAAACCACTGATAATTCTGAAATAGCTTATCCCTTCGAAATATTGTTGTATAAATGATAAACTAATAATATGACTAATATATTTCCTAGATATCCTTTTCATGGAAAAAAATCCTCGTGGGTCAAGTCGCCCTATGGGTCAAACCTCCCTATCTCCTCTGCTACTGAAAATAATGCTAATGGTTGGTTTAGTCACATGTTGGATAGAGTAAAAGTATAGAATATGGAGTGCCGTTTATTTTTTGTCACCCACAACTAACATAATTAAGAAAAAAAATCTAAAAATTAACGAAAAAAAATAAATAAAATAAAAAAGATTCTTGGATTGGAATAATATTAGTTTAAAAGATTAAAACAGATATTTGAGCTACGAGTTTTGTTTTGGAAAACGTCTGTAAGAGGTTTGTTTACATCCAATGTCTCTTCCTATTATGGGTTAAAGGCTGTCTACAAATGATGTCTTACTTCAAGGGGGGGGGGGAAGGAGGGTACGTAAAATTGTGTCAGTTTGTGACAAGGGGGAGGGTAACAGGAAATGCGAATATCCTGCTTTTTTTTAAGAGTAGGTTAATAAAAAATAGCGTGACATAAGATAAAGGGAGGGGGGGGGGGGAGGTGTATGGTGAAATGTGCTAATTTGTGACAAAGGAGGAGGGGGAGGGACAAAAAAGTAACAAAAAAGTGATATTTTTTGTAACATAATTTGCGGATAGCACCTTACCGCAAAAACATTAGAAAACCAACGCTTGCATTTCACAAATCAAGTACATGCACTTCAAACCAATGACATAACTAAGTGTCTGTGTTTGAAAGTCATTTAATATAATCTATCAAGACACCGATCGGCTCGAATAGAATTATTTAAAGGAAAAGAGAAGAATTATTTTCTTTTAGTTACATTGTTTATCATATAGCTTCATTGCTTTTTTTTTCTTTTTAAAAAATTGTTATTTGAAGTCACTACAATTTTTTGCAACAGTATTTAGTCGTCACCCTGCCACAAACCTCATACCATAAACGCGGGCTACTTCAGCCCTAAGGTCCTTCTTTGGCCCATATTGAGAAAAAGATACAACGTTTCTCTGTAAACCTTCAGGAAGCAATATTTAAACATATTTTGACAAAATCTGTTACAGAGCAACCTCAAGGACTCAGTAATGTATACCAAGCAGTTTGATAGCTCTCCACAAGGAGCAACACTACTGGTTTGGCGTTTCTTGTGCTAACGTGTGTCTTTCGAACTTCTGAGACTTTTACACGTAGATGCAGTTCTATATCAGCTAGTTGATATAGTAGATATAGTATGTATATAGTATAATATAGTTGATATAGTATAGTTGATATGTACGTTAAATACATACTTATGAACACAATTCAATGCTTCATGTTGTAGCATAGTTGTACTTCTCATTTCTTTGTTAAGATTTTTATTTCAAAATTTCACAATAACAACGTTTGTCCTAGAGTAAAAATTGCGACCTACTTTGGCCCAGCATAAAAACTCGAAAAAATCCGTCAGAGAGATTTTGAAAAGAAAAGAAAAGCTAAAAGTAAAGTTCTAAACAGGAAAAACACAAGAAAAAAAACCACGAATTCTCAGCAACAGATTAAGAGAGTGATTACTGACTCAAATTCTCAGGGCTCAACTACATGACTTTTACTATGGAAGATGAAAATGAACTAAAAATTTGTAGGAAGTTTGAAAAACGTTGACCCAGTTGCACCTACTTCTTACAAATGAATAAATGAATTATCAACGTTTTAATGCACAAAAATTGTAGATTACTGCAGACACGTGTTTCGGCGTTACAAGGAAAGCCTTTTTCAATGCAAACGAAATGAGCTTATGGATGAAAAGACATTCGAGAAAAGACTTGGTTAATTTAAATCAACTGCTGATTAATGTAGTCTGTTAATTTAAATCAACTGTTAATGACAGGCCAACCGTGTTTTTTCCCCATATTTACCTTTATTTTTGAAGTACTGCATACTTAGCCAAAACATTGATCGCATACGGCATAAAAATTAAATTATGAAAATGAATTATATTAATACGTTAATTTATACATGAATATCCTAAACTATTTTCCTGAGTACTACTTTACTGAGAAACATTCGATAACAAATAAAGTCCAAATTTTAACTATTTAGTTCCCCAAAACCGACCTCTCCGCAACGCGGTGTCAATTTTTATCTAATTTCTTTTACAATGAAATTCTTTTATTCGAGTGTAATTTTTTCATTGCATTAAAGTAGTATAGTGAAAGTCAATTAAAAAAAAAGAAATTCATCTTAATAACTTATTACAAAGAAGAGCAATGACGCTAAAGGAAAGTTTAAAAATTGAAAGATTTCCGGTGCTCTCCGGAACGTATTTTCAATATTTTTTTTTGTCAGTTTCCATTTGGATGTTTGATTAAATTTTCATGCAGTAATGCTGTTTTATTCATACTCTGGTTAAAAAAAAATTGAAACTAGGAAAAACACTAATAATTTGTAGTCTATAAATGAACTATCTCCTCAGCAACGAAAAATGTTACCTTGGTTCAGGTTCCTTTCATTTCGAATTGGAGGTGGCAAAGGGTGTATACTCCACGAAATGTTATCGGGAAACAGCTAAAAACACCCCCAATTTATATGTTAAAAAAAAACTTTTCAAAGTCGGGGAGATGAGCAGTGGCGGATTGGTTAAAGAAATTGGCCCTGGCATAAAGGGATGTCGCGGCCCCATAGCTTCTATAGATACTACTTTTTGCAAAAATGATTGGGAAATGGCATCACTTAAATATGAGGAAACTATTCAAAAAAATTAAATACTTTTCTTTTAAACAAAATTTAACAGATGGGATTTTTTTCTGTGTGTTTAATGGTTAACAATTGGGCAATTCCACAGAAAAGGGGAAAAGGTGGCAGAATTTTAAAATAATCTTTTTCTCACAATTTTGGTATCAATAGAAAGGTAATTATCTGAAGTGTATGGAAATAACAAAAATATGCAACAAAAGCAAAATTAATTAGAGTTCTGAGGCTTCAAATCAGGCTGTTATGATCATGTTCTTACGAGTAACTTTTTTATACGACATAAGAATAGCTGTTTGATACTTACATTGTCGCATTTTTCAAATATTCTCTCTAAAATATGCTTCTCAGAACTCTCTAGAAGAGTTATATACAAAAAAATTGCACTTTAACTGCAAAACTTAATTTTTAGGGATTTTTTCATATAAGGCATTTTTGTAATTCTACTTCCGACACCAAATTGGCTGAAAGTTTATATTATGTAAAACTGAGTGGAGATTTTTACAAAATATTTTGTCTTCAAATAAAGATTTTATATGCAATTAAAAATAATCATTTAAATTAAATTTCAAAAAACTAGTTATGCTTAAATAAATGGTCAGAAAAATTCTACGTCCGACACCAATATTTTCCTAACTGAAACTAGGTTTATAAGTATACGAAAATTCCTGGTTAAATTAAATAATTCACACATGCTATTCATGCCTAATTATGTATTTATATTTATATTTTACATAACATAAATTTAAAGAATATATACATAATATTTTAACTGGGGAAAATATCTGAAGATAAGAAATGAGTCTCATATGTTTATCAATAGCGATTAAAGTAGTTATGTATAAAATTATGAATATTTAAGAAGCATTAGGGTTCTCAGTTCAGAAATAACACTCCTCCCTTCCCTAGTTTTCACTTAAAAACTCTCAGGTATTTTTGGTGAACTCACAATAACCCCTGTTTGTGCCTAGAAATGCTCAGTTTCGTTTTCAACAATTTGTAACCAACATCCAAATTTCTTATTATTTGTTAGTAAGTTAGATTTTTCTTCATTAAAATTCTACAAATCAATCTTCATTTCTTTTCACCCTAGAGATTGAGTTTTTTGTTGTTCACACAGAGATTGTAAAAAAAAAAAAAACTTGACAGAATGCGTCTAATCTCTCTTGTTCTCGTTATAGTATTTTCCTTATTTTATGAGTGAAGACTTAAAATACAAATTTCCTGGAATGGTATACAGATATTGATACATTAGGAGTGTCCATCTCCCCAAAAGCAATGAGACCCCCGTGCCCCCCCCCAAAAAAAAATCCCTCAAGAACATCCAGAAGAATAATATTTTGTCAGGAAAACAAAGAAATGTCTTGAAAAACATTCCTTGTAAACAAGTTCTATGACATAACTTGGGCCATGACCCCCCCCCCCCTTCTCCCTACATTCTTTTTTCATAAAATTTTTAGTTTCAAATTATTTCAATTTTCACAAAATTATTTGATTTTTCACAAAAAATGGAGTTCTGGGGAAAATTCTGCACAGACTCCTGTTATGCATATTTTCCCCTTCTTCTGTCATGATGTTATGGGCAAAGTGGGGATTTGGGGGTTTTCCTCTTTTTTTTTTTTTCTTTTTTGAGATTGAAGCCCAAAAAAAGTAATTTTAGACGATTATGGGAAGGAGATACTTAAGGGACCACCGAAATTTTTTCGACACTGCTTTTTGATCCCTCTCTTCCCTCCTTTTGGCTACGTCCCAATCTTCTTTTATTTATTTTATTGATAAAAAATATGAAACACCCTCCAACAGTGTTCTCTTTCAAAATCATTTTCATTTAGATTTTCCACAATAAAATTTTCAATTTCCAGCCCAGTATTTTTATTTGCTTGAAATGCAAGCCATCTGCGGCCCCAGGTAAAAAAAAAAAAACTTTTCTTGAACTGATCTGGTGCTTTGGTGACCTTAAATAGCCTTAACGATCTTTGGGGGTTTTTTTTTTTCACTCTATTTTATTTTAAATATCATTCCTTCTTCACCTCTTGATAAAGTTTTGTTTCAATTTTTAGTTCATACACGATTTTTACGTTCAAACACTTAGAACTACTGGTGTGACTATTAATTTCAATATTTTATCTCTCTCTCTACATTTTTATTTTTCTTCTAGTTAAACCATATTTCTGGAGCCTGTGTATTTTTCTATATACATAACTCTGATTTTCAGGATGATATTTTTCATTAAAAAAAAAATGAGAGAGGTAAATGGTAGAAAATGTCGGTGTATCGGCGGCCCTTGAGAGTCATAGTTTTTTATATAATCATTTTTTAAATTCAAGGGTCTTTAACCGTGGGTTTAAATCCTTCGAGGGATATTGAGTGAGAGAAACTGAATATTTTATTTTTCGCAAAAACAATGTTAGAAACGCACATTTAGGAGGTCTTTACTTAAATAATCTTTACAATACAGAATTTTGGATGCTCCAAATTGTGTTTTAAGATTGCATTTTCTGTTACAGCTTTGTTGAAAAAATACTTCTCTTCACTTTTATCGCAATTGTTATGAACTACAATTCATAACAATTGTGAATTGCCATTCATAAGTAAAGTAAATGAGAATTGCAATTCATAGATGAATTTGAAAAATGGACAAAAGTATTTTAACTTTTAAATACTTGCCCTTGTTTTTCTGTTTTTATTGCATTACTAAAATGAAATTGGCGGCTCCATTTCTGAAAAACTGGGCTGGTGTAGCACCCCCATGGCACCCTTAGCGACGGCCTTGCACCCTCCATCCGCGGGCTTGAGCCCATGCATGAAGAGGGATTGAAGCTAGAGAATTTACGTAGCGTTATTTACATTTTACTGTTTGTAGACAGGGCAACGGATCGGCCCGAAACATGACCGGCCCACCGGGCAAATGCCCGGTTGCCCGCCGGGTGTATCCGCCACTGGAGATGAGGAATTTAAACTCCCTGAATGACTGGCCTGTCATAGTTACTTCCGATATTTATCTTAATTTTTGAATTTTGACAGCTCATAAGTTTCTATCCTTGGCAGTCACAGGTCTTGCTACTAGAGGGCAGCACTAATGCCCCGGAATTTGGCTTAGCCTTTGATGCTTCTGTTTTCCTAACATAAGTAATGCCGGGGAATTAGTCAACTTGAAAAATAAAAGTAGATGGTTGAAAAAATAGGATAATGGGTGTACTTAGATGTCGTAGTGACAAAAAAAAGAAGAAGAAGGAAAAAAAAAAAGACAAAACTTCAATGATATTGATGAAATAGTTGCTATGGAAAAGTGGAGTGTGGAGCAGTAGAATACGATTAAAAGATTAGTTACTGGTAAGCAACAATAAAGAAATATTGTATTAAAAACTGTGCTGTGTTTGGTAGACAAAGCTGTTTCTAAGAATATTTAGTACTCATTCCGACAATTTTCCTGTGCGCTGACAAAATTGATCTTAAAGCTACAGTTACTTCAACAAGCAATTATTTAGTTACAACTTTAATATTGCAGTACCGTAAAATGGAGTGCATCGGAACACTTAAAATTCGAAAAAAAAAAAAAAAAAATGAATTAAAGATTGTTTTGGCTAGAAACTTTAGACTTATTTTGCTCTTGAAATTTCGAAAAAAAAAATTAATAAAAAAATAAAAGCATTTTGAACAGTTTGTATTTAAGTCTGGAGCAGAGGGGATATCTGAGGCAGTGAGAAGCTAAGGAATGCAAGTGGACTATTTTAAATTCCAAGTAAAACGCGTTTAAAGATCAGATCCTAGGTAGGTTTTCATTGATATTTTTTTCTAAATCAAGCTGTATACCGGAACCTACCAGGGCTACTAGTACTATATCTTGACCCAAGATAGAGGAGGATGATTGAATAGTCTTTTCTTTGTACCTTGGAATTTCTTTAGATAAAAAAAAAAAACATTTCTTTACTTTATGGTAAGTAATAAAGATGGGGAGGGAGATAAAAGGAACAGGAAGTAATTTTCAAAATGTTTATTTATTATTTATGCAAGTGATTGCATGATTTGACAAAAATGCGAAAGAGAAACTTAGAGCTTTTTTTATATATTTAGTTCTTCATGTCGTTTATAAAAGTTATTATGACCTTAAACGAGCAGATATTTGCATGTTTTTATTTGGTTAAACTAAATTTTCTTTATGACAACTTCTAGAAGAACAATACCTCTTCATCCGTTTTTTTTTTATTCATCCGGGTATTAGACAGCAAGCACCATTTTGTTAATTTTTCCCATACAAATGTCGTTCCGAAATCTGTGCTCTCATCAGAACATTCAACGACCCCAAAGTGGTCCTTAATTTGCAACTTATCAGAAAAATGTAGCAAATGCAAAGCATTGAATGCCATGAACTTTTCATAATATAATTTTGGAACTTTAGAAACAAATTTAAAATTCACATTTGCATCAAATTTGTATTGAAAGTCCAACTGCATCCACTAGCAAGATTAACCTGCTCCAAGTAAGTTGATGACTACTAATGCGACATGAAAGACACAAATGCAGAAGGAAATTCTTCCACTCACATTCCTTATATAGAGTTCTCTCAGAGATAGCTCTTGGAACTCTTCCGACGTTACGCGGCAAAATAGTTTTCTTCACTCCGTCATTTCTGACTACAGAATTGGCAGTCGAACCAGTGCCATATTGAGGGGGGAACAAGCTGAGGCCCTTGCCCTAAGCTGCTGCTTCTAACGGGTACAAATTCACACAATTACTGTTTTCGTTGAAAGTTGATAAAAAACTTGAAACTGCCGCCCTTGCCCATCTTTGTTCAGGTTTTACCCCGGCTCGGAAAAATTGTAGAAACAGTACTATTGTAACAATCTTTGGAGTTATTGTGACTACCAAAGCATCATGGAACACGTACTTGGTTGCTAATAAAAAATTCCATTAATGTATCTGACATTATTTGAAAAATAGGTACTCGAAGTACTGCACTTTGGTCTTTAAGCTTTTGTTCTGTATGCTCTTTCCTACAGACATGGGACCGCGCATTGACTTTATGGTTTTTTGCTCCGTTCTGTCTGCATAAAGCAAATCAATCTTTATAAATCTATTTGACAGTGCTACCCACAACAAACCCAGGTTTTTTGCACCAACTGTGCTGCTTTTCGGATATGTCCGTGCTACAGAATCAGTACAGCAACATACTGCAAATGCTCTTAAATTATAGTTTGATGCAGGTTCTCACGAAATCCCATTTTCAGCAAGTTCGATGGCTTCAGTGCCTCACACGGAGTGAAATTTTGGTTCTTTTTGCCCAAACCATACTCCAGCTACAAGCACATTTTGGAAACGTATTGTATAAGGAATTTCATTAATTGTAACTAAAATTGATCTCTTTGCATTACTGAAAACAGTAAGAACATCAATTCTGTGTGAGAAACAAAGAATTATTCTAACTTCGTAATTTTCTACGCATTTTATTATCATTTATGTCTGGAAATTTATCATCCTGCTTCATGTTCTTGTTAAAATCTTGAAATATGGTACACTAATTACATCTTTCACCATTGCGAACCCTGTTCTTTATTTGAGTTTCCAGTGAAAAACGCACAACATAACAAGTATGCACATTATCAGTCTGGACCTGAAAACCACACGTGCTTCAAATTTTGAATTTATCTTCTTTATCAGAACATAAGTAGGTTAGACATCCACCAAAAATGCTTTGATTACCAAAACATACAAGCTCAAGTGCTATGGCAGTGTTAACATTTTTATTCCCTCAATTTTAGATATTTTGTGAGAAACAAATAAATTTTAGAAAGTTTTACTGTTAAAATCTAATATTTCTCATCACAGATTGATATGGCGTCATTAATACATGACATATATATTCAGTTATTATTAAAAACAAAAGACTCCTCTAGGTTCATTTAAAAGCTATAAGTAGAAAATAAATGAATAAATATAATAATATAAATAAAAAAGTAAAACTTTTGTTACTGTTTTTATTTTTTAAAATTTAAACTTTCTACAAGCGATATAAAATTGAATGGATAAAATTTTGTCCCAGTTCAACATTAATGATTTCAATTAGGCTACTGATCCCAGTATCCAATTGCGGTATCGTAAACAGAAAATCTATATTAACATAAAGTATCCTTCTTACAGACGAAAACGTTAATGTGATGTTCTTGATTAAGAGTTTCAGCTTGTAAAATTGCATTATCTGTAACCAAGAACTCTTCATCTGAGCCTGTAGTAATTGCAATATCATCTTCTTCTCCCTGGCTTCAAAATTAGACACAATATTTGAGCTTATGTTTTTTCTTTCAGATAAAGCTTTTTTGCTGTAAGATAAAACCTTTTAGATGCATTAAGATTAACTCTGGGCTGGAGTAAACAATTCAATCTAATATTTCTCACCACAGATTGATATGTTGTCATTAATATATGACATATATATTCAGTTATTATTAAAAACAAAATACTCCTTTAGGCTCATTTAAAAGCTATAAATTGATTACCAAAGTAAACAAGTCCAAGCGCTGTGGCAGAGTTAACATTTTTATTCCCGCAATTTTAGATATTTTCTGAGAAACAAATAAATTTTAGGAAATTGTTACTGTTAAAATTTAAAGTACGACGAAATTTTAAAACTATGCGGTTTATTTATTTTGTAATTTTATTGCCTTTACAATGATTGTTTTGAATTATTAACTGCTGTTACAGCAAAATATCTCAGTAAAAATGTTAATCGTTAAATTTTCCATAAGAGAAAAAAAAAAAAAAACAAAAAAAAAAAAAAAAAAACAATGTATGAAAATATATAATGAACAATGAAATAAAGAAAAATATTTAGATGAAGAAAAGCGAACTTATTAATTTAGTTTAAGTGTTTTTCAGTTATGAAGTTTTATCGACAATAAATTTTAAAGTCAGATAAATTTGCAAGCAATTGGTACTCTTAACTGCTGCTAGGCCACAGACCAGCGCATGTTCAAGCAGCTCAAGCTATATTTTGTGTGTTGGACAAGCATTAACTGTGTCTCAAAACACACCATGACTTATTCAGTAAATTACCGAACTTTAGCCAGGGCTAAAGCAGAAATACATGAAATACACCGCCAGCTCAGTCATTTCCAGCCGAGGACTGCAGTTTCGTGCTTATTAGCACTCAACAACCCGGCATAGGAAAGTGACTGAGCTGGAGATGGTTTTTCATCTCCAGCTCAGTTACTTTCCTATGCCGGGTTCAGTCACTTTCCTATGCCGGGTCCAGTCACTTGCCTATGCCGGGCTGTTGAGTGCTAATAAGCACAAAACTGCAGTCCTCGGCTGGAAATGACTGAACTGGCGGTATATTTCATGCACACCATGACTTGCTGGTAAGTGTCGTGGAACTAGTAAATATTTTTGCAAGTTTTGCTAGCTATAGCAATATTAGCAAACACTTTCCAGCATGAATTAAACCTGGGATCTCAAGTAATGGTTGTAGCTAATGAATAACAAGATTTAATAAAACAACCTTTTAAGCTGAAATAAAAATACAAACCAAAGTTCATAACATTTATACTAAACTATTGCAAGCCTGAAACACATATAGCTCATCGGCGGCAAATCTCGAAAAATGTGAAAGTTTAATGTTTATTGACTTGAAATTTGAATTTAATACCCTTTCTTTCCACAATACTTGCGCAAGGCTGGATTACATACCTAGCATGAGGTGGCATAAAAACGATGTTTTTAATAGCGGCGCATCATTTTGAAATTTTCCAATTAAGAACAACAATGTCACACATTAAATCGTACATTATTAATTTAGATTGCAAAATAACCGACCAATAAGGAGAACTATTGAAACTCTTTTTCATGCATTATAGCATTTTAAAATAAAATAAAGCAGCAATACGTAAAATCTTGGTGTTTTCTCCAATACTCTTTTTTTTGAGATGGGTCACCATTGTTACCAGTGGGCGATAAATGAAATTTTGCTGTCTTTTCTTTTTGTAAATTTTACGTAGATTTTTTATTTATTAAGGCAAAAATGAAAAAAAAAAAGTTTTTTAAGGGGCATTGTTGGGAAAAAATATTTGAAAAACATTAGCTCACGAAAACTTAATCATGGGTTTAGTTAGCGTCTTAAGGTGGTTGAGCAGGCTTTGTTAAACTGTGGTTTTGCCATTAACTTACCAATCAATGATTAAAAAACAAAGCTTGAAATTTTGAGATAACATCCGAGTGTTTTAAACGTCTACAAATGCAAAACATTTTTTTGTTTTAATGTATTTCCAATTGTTCTTGCTGTTCTAATATTTATAGCCTTTTACATTTTTTGGAATTTTTGAGGTTTATCTAGATTTTAGCTGATTTTATGCATTAAATTTTACAGCGTAATAATATTTTAACTCCATTTAAAATTTATGAAAATTAAAAAGCATAAATTGCAGGTTTTACATTTATTATTTTAAACTGCTAAGAAATATTTCCATCAAGTCATTACAACTAGCGGCCTTTCTGAATACATGTGTAAAGCGTCGCATTTTTACGCAGTGAAGAAAGAATTTTCAGAGAAATCCCTTCAGCTATTGAATAAAAAAGAGATATATACGTTGGATATACTTAAACAGAATTAAAAAATTAAAAAAAACTTTCTTCTATTTCATAATGTGAAATATGTCTCTCTGAAAAATTTGTACCTATACAGCTTAAACTTATTTTCAGTAATCGATCTAAATAATCAACAATTTTTCCCGAAATTCATTTCATGTCCATCATGTAAATCTTTTTTTCATTTCATTTTAATTTTTTTAAAATTTACGTCATCGGTTTTTAACCCTAAGCGCGTTTGTAGTACATATTTCAAGATACAATCTTTACCAACAACATTATTATTTGTTGATTACATCAACGAAATTTTTTTCCACATAACAATTTTCACTTTACCACTTTACCATTAGCAAAATAAAAAACGTAAGCACTATGACGTAATAATGAAAGATAAGCGTGCAGACGTTGCAGTAACACGCGAGCTTATCATAAAGGAAAAGAGAAAAAAAAATCTAGCAAAATGATTAACATTTATGCAAATAATGACGCCTAAATGAAAAAGTTTTCCGACAAGAAAACTGCAACGCTAAAAATGCAGGTGAATATTTCTTTGATAAAAATGTTCCCGCCGCCAGTTCCCACATGTGTAGTTCGAGGAACGAATACACGAAGAAAATATTTATATAACATCACACACAAACACTTTCACAAGCCTTTCCATTTTAAAATATTAAACAAATGAAAGAAGAGGAGAAATTGTCTCGCGAAAAAGATCGGCTGACAGAAAAGTGTGTCCAATCTGGATCTATTCGAACGGATACTTTAAAAGAACATTTCTGCTCTGTGTCGGGTACCGTAATGCAAGCTTTGCTTTTTTCACGAGTAAATATTTTCACACGTCTGTTTTCCTTCTACATTTAAATTTTTGACGCAGATATTTGTCGAGAAATTTTCCGAACTAAAAAAAAAACAACATTGCGATATCCATTGGAACTGCCTTTTTGTTTTAGAGAAATAAAATAAAAATGTTTCGCTGCTATTGAAGCGATTGAAGCAAAAAGGAAAATCAGCATTACTTTTGAAGCGACACAGAACTTGTTTCTTGAAGGTTTTTTTTTGTTGTTTTGTTTCTTGAATGAAACTCAATCTCAATATTTTCTCCTGCTTGGAATAAAATTGAAAACTTTGAACATAGGACTTTGGTCGAAATCTTTTGTTAAGGCAATTGTTGTTCTACATTTATGATTGACGGAGGAAGAGATTTATTGTGCTCAGAATCGGCAAAGGCTTTTCCGATCATTTCTTTTTAAAAAGTATTTAAAATGAATGTCCTCCCAGAGTGTCATTTATTTCGAGGCATTATAGTGATTATTAATGAAAAAGCAGTTTTGTACCACACGAAAATCTCTATCAGATTAAGCTCAGAATTTAAAAAAAAAAAACATTTTTTTTTCCACTGTTTTTATACGAATACAAGGAAAATAAAAACCAATTAGATGCCAAAATTTGTCTTCATTATCTCTGAAGTATTTTACAAGGTTTTGATTCTGTTATAACCAATTCAGTTTTAATAAGTATTTTCAAGTGCCGTCAGATGGAAACAACATTGTCCCCGTTCTTCTTAAATTTAAAGCAGGAAAATGTGGGAAGAAGTGAAGTTTTGTGAAATAGTGTTTGTTTTCTAAAAGTATTTTCTCCGGAAAACAAAATAAAACGAAGGAAAAAATGACCAAATGAAATAATTAGTGAATGAATGAGGAATAAATAAACAGTGAATGATTAAATGTGTGAATAAACAACTGAATTATGAACAAATAAGTAAATAAATAAATAAATAAATGCTGATAAAATTATTAATTAATGATTAAACCACCAGATATGCAAATACATAAAGGAATGAACATAAATAATATAAATTATTCCACATTCCCCCGTGTGTGCACTTAACAATTTATAAAACAAAATTAAAATGAAAACATGTCTAATCTGTATTAAGTCATTATGTACTGCACTGAACATTTTAGTAGTTCAAACTTAATATTTGACGGAAAGAAATATTTAATAAAGCTACCTCAACAGAGTTAACAACTTTTAAACCAAAAACATGAAAGCTTAGTTTTACTAAAAGTAAAACAAATGCTATTTCATCCTCCTTAAAGATCACCTCTTGTAAATGGAGCTCATGAGCAATCAGCTGCTTTTGGTATTCAAGCTTTCTCATTTTATAACCACACAAATTATTTTGTATATAACATAAATTATTGCAATTACTACTTGGTGGTGGTGATCTCCCATGGACAGCATGTTGCAAGAGTTCTCAAATATGCTTAGTAATGTTCATGTCTGGGACTTGTATTGTCAACACAAAAGTTTACAGTCAGAAGAGCTCCCGTAGTCACTCTGTATCAACTCCTGACGTGTGAGATGACGTATTGTCCGGCTGGAATTGTCTATATCTGTTGAAGTGCATATTGCACATGAATGGGAAGAGATAGGCTGTATACGACATCTATATACTTGGTACTTTGTCCATCTGCCCAACGCAATTGGAAACTCGACAGAGCAGGCAACGCGTTTCCAGTAGTCAACAGGCCAGTGGCGGTGTTGGCTGGTCCCTAACACTTATTGATGCTAAGGCACTGAACTCTGCAGCAATTTGAGATAGGTCATACATTTGTCGTGTTTAATGGTTCTCGTTAGCCTTCTTTGGCCATAATCTGTTTCCGACCATCATGATGTTTGATACTCAATGTTTTACCAGATACCCGAACACTTGAGAAATGGTCGTAAGTAAAAATCGAATTTTATCGAACCTGAGAGATGCTGTGGCCCATCTCTCGCATGTCAGTACCTGATCTTAACAGCTGGGCAAACATTTGTTGACAGATGCAAGAACTGCTGATTGTATCACATTGTCTGCTTCCATTCTTCTCTTATTTTCATATGCATGTGTATATCAGTTATTTTCTGACTTCAGTACATTATCATGTATCTTGATCTTCCGAGGTGATTTTTTTTTTACTGGAATCAACAGTATTTTAAATAACATACTTATAACATATCTAGATTAATGACGCGTAAGCAGAGTAACATATATTCTCAGTTTATCTTTTCCCCGCTATGACACTAAGCTACTTTACTCTACATTCCTCTACTTAAGATTATCTTTCGCTGTTGTAATAAGTGGGAATTTTCGCCACTAGCTTTTACTTTATTCTTAATCATTACTTTATTCTTTGTCATTTTTTAATTTCACTCGCAAAATTTTTCATTCGCTTAAAACTAGCCATAATTAAAATAATAATCTATATATATATAAATGAATGTTTGTCTGTATGTCATCCATGAACTCAAAAACTTCCCGGCAGATTTGGCTGAAACTTTCACCGTTTGTTATTTTTGGTACTGGGAATGTTTATAGACCAGTTCGAAAAAAATCCGATCGATAGTTCCTTTTTTATTCCAATTTAAGTCACAATCCATTGGATAAATACGAATAAAATTATCGGCTGCAGAAATTAATTCGCGTGAAAGATCTCATTGATAAGAAGTTAGCTGTTGCCATTTTTCTTGAGTTTGAACAAATAAATTCTTTCTTTATTGTTTTATGGCTTTTCATGCAACGGGGGGATTTAAAACTTTTTCTATTTGATATTTTTAGCGATTGATTGATCTTGCAAACTGCGTGAGTACAAAATTTGAGTATAGTCACGGCTTCACTTGATACCTGGACCGATTATTATGAAAATTGCTATATATATGTATTTTTCCACGGAGAAGGTGCATAATATGCTCATTGAAGCCACTCGCCACCAGGTGGCACTGCAGAGTAGCAACTTCTGCCCCGTTCAACCGATTGTCATGAAAATCAGTATAATGATGTATTTTTTTTTTGTTGGCGTAGCAACGCGCGTCGGGTACAGCTAGTAATGAAAATAAACTTATGCCAGACATAGAACTAATAAGTCAACAATTCTATTTGATTCATTCTCCCTATTATCAATTTCATTTTCAGACGCACTCAACACCGTTGTCTGTTACCGAAACCATTGATGGTCCGATCCACTTCAGCAGAAAATGACACATAAAAGAATACCAGTTAATCTCCCCCCCCCCTCTATATCTTTGGTGGGGACAGCTGAAAATCGTGGCATAAATGAAGAACTCAAAAAAAGATCGTATCAGTAAGATATCACTGTAAATTATTAGTCAAGAAAGTTAAGGATATTTCCTATTAGATGAATATTCAGTCCTTACACCCTCGTTTTTACTTCCTTTAACAAAAAAAGGAAGTATTGTATTCGCGAAAAAATTTTCACTCAAAAATCGACCTAAATTTCCATTTTACTCACCCGCGAATAAATGTTGAGTTTTTTTTTTTCGATTCGACCACACGTGGATAAATGTCTAAAAACGTATAGACATGCGAAATATTTATTTTGACGATTCCCGAGTTAATTACAAAGAGTTTTCTCGTGACGACTGTATGTACGTATGTATGTGTGTATGTATGTCGCATAACTCAAGAACGGTATGTCCTAGAAAGTTAAAATTTGGTACGTAGACTCCTAGTGGGGTCTAGTTGTGCACCTCCCTTTTTGGTTACTCAAGTTGTGTTATAATTTGTTTGACACTTGGCGATATATCACCAGTCTTTTGTTCGCAACTTTTGTCCCCAACTTGGCAACAAATTTGGCGATTTTTTTAAAATTTGGTTTCAATTTAGCAACTGTTGGTGATATTTAGAGAGTAAACTATTGAATCACATTAAAATTGCCAATAATGCGGAAATGACATTAAATTGGAGTAAAAGGAAGTCATGTGATGCACACATCAGCTCGTTTTTTTAACGAAAGAACATATCCGCTGATAATCATTCTCAAAACACATAAAAAAACTGCCTCTTTGACAAGCATTCAATTTCTCATGGAATGGTCAGTTTTTTGCTAATGAGCTAAATGATTCCTTAGATTTAAGAATATGATATGCAGTGTTGTGTCTTCATAAAACTTTTCCGCTTTATTGAAACCCGGTTCTCAAATTTCTTCATCGGCACTTCCACTCTTCGATACGGCAATGAAATTCCTGGTATTATTTTCGCGCATTTCCGATTCAGATGCATACATTTAAATCATTCACTTGAAGAGCGATATCAGATTTAAGTCCTTAGTCAGAGCCTGACGGAAAATAATATTTCCGAAGATTAAAATGCATAAAAATAAGCCATCCGCGTGCATTTTGATTGGATAAAAGAAGATATTTAAATTTCGACCATATTATTGCTCATCCGTGCTTATCTTGAGTATCGATTAAAGATAAACCGAGCGGGATGTAACTTGGTTTTAGGTGCTAACAGAATACGATAACGTCATTTCAAAGTCAAATGAGTTTCTGTTGAAAGCAGAAGGCTTGACTAAGACATGAAGAGTCGGAAGGAGTCCAGCTCTTTTGAGAGTTCGAAAAAAATATCCAAAAATAATTTAGATGAAATAAGGGCCACAGTAAGGCTTGGGCACATGGGGCTCAGACTCGGGGCACACCAAAATTGTGGGAAATCAAATCTGTTGTTTTTATTTGTAAAAAATGTAGTTGTTTCATATTGCACAGTAGCAAAATGCAAGTATTAAATCTTGGTGACAAATTGTTCTTAAAACTTTAATTTTTTTCGCAAATTCCATGTGCAGTCAGAATATTTTATTACCTCACCATAAAAAGAGGTAAAGAGGGGGCGAGTCACCAAATAACATTTGTACCCAGAGTCCTCAAAAGTCATAGTCAGGGTCTGGATGAGATCACGTTCGGGTCAAAAAACTAATGTTTTGCTGTCTGGATGTAAAGTTACATTGGCAGAAGACGGGCTATATTTCAAGCCACAAAAATATACTTAACGCTAACGACGATAGCTTATGAAGGGAGGAACGTAAAATAAATAGTTCAACAGATTAAAATAAATAAAAGTTAATTTATTTATGGCATTTTTCATTATAAAATAGCTACGTAAAATTAGTTTTGCTTCGTTTGCTTTCATATTTTATGAATAGAAGTTTTATATAAGCAGCATACTCATATAAACATAATCCTTAAATTTGAATTTGAAGCCGTGTTGGGTTGTGGAGGTTTAAGAGTGAGTTCCGGAAAACTACCGGAAAAAAATCGATCCGTCATAGTACCCAGTGCTGTTTCACAATTTGAGGCGCACGCGGGTTGCCGTTATTCAAATTATATGAAACTTTTTTTACAATTGTTTTGACCCCAAAGGAAAAATACAAGAGGGTGTGCGACTTGAAGAATCTACTTCCTTTTTTTATTTTTTTTGGATACCCTGCCTAGTGGACATATTTAGATTATGTAGGGGCTGAATGACCCAGTTATGTTTGCGATTTCTGTAAATATTTTTTCCCTTTAATAAATAAATTATCTACCATTTTGTACAGTTTTTATCATGTTTTAAACTATATTTGGAGGCTTTTTCGACGAGAGCCCATATTTACACCCCATTTTTTCTGGTGCTTTTCCGAAGCTTTCTGTAAATCGCCATTTTTGATATGAAATAATTTATATTAATCACTGTTTTGCCTTCTCGCATTTAGGATACTTGTTATAATTGTTAATGAAAAACAAAAATCTAGAATTTTTTGAATAGTTAGTGATTTTAAATCAAAAACCAAAAAAAAAAAAGTGCCCCTATTTATATCTTTTCCTCTCTCTTCATTCATTTTCACTAATTATTTTAAGGTTGATAAAGACAAAATTGAAGTAAATGTGCTCTTATAACCCAAGACGTTGCGCGTAATTAAAAACCGATAGTGTGGATATTTCATAATTAGACAATTTGGTGAAGAAAATCAGAAGCAGAAGGGCCATTAGTATGTTTCTTCATAAAACTATTATATTTTCGGAAACAAAACTGCTGTCCGGCAATAATATTGCTGGAAAACAATATATAATATTGAATACATATTCAATGTAGCATATTGAATGTGCATCTTTTTTTTTCTATAGTGTGGAAATTTTAAATTTGTCCGCAGACAGAACTAGTGTTTAGAAAGTTTTTTGTGTAGAATATTACAAAGGAATGAGAATTTGATTGAGCGAATAGAAAAAAATGAATCAAAGTGTTGCCACCCGAGGGCGTTCAGATGACGCTTTAATGAATTAGAATTAAAGAACAAATTTTGAATTTGAGAAATTAATGCATCAATATCTAGTTCCATTTAAAAGGTTTAAATTCTCCTACATTTTTCTATCTTCTTCGCTCTTCCTAGTATGGCTTTAAACGAGCGTGCTCAAATTTGCATCCTCTCTTATCCACGATCCGACGTTTAAATAGGATCAGGAAAAGAGTTGTTCAGAGTCATTGGATCATACAATGCGCTGTGTACAGCGATTCCAACAGCCTTGCGACAGAGTGCGGCATTTGACCTTCCAAAACTTCTTTAAGAATTAACGATACAGAGCTCGCCCACGCAATTCAAAGTTACCCTAAGTTACGGTAGCATTAATTTTAGTCAAAAAAGTGATTTAGTGATGCACAGCTTCAGTCACGTGCAATAAAATTATATTGCTAATTAGAACTGAAAAATTACCATTAAAAAAAGCAATACATCTTAATACAAAACTTACCTGGTTTACCACTTTACTCGAAAAATTAATAATATTTAACTTTCACTTTCAAAATAATTCAATTACGAAACTAATTTCAAATCATTCACGTCATTTTTATGACTTCCAGACAGCGTTTATTTTCTTGAACTTCCCAGAAAAGAGCTTTCGCGATTTTTATATTACCAAGCCTATGAGTGTGAAGAAGAAAGCTTTCTTCGATGCAGCTTTTTGTCCATCGTCGAAATCCTAGTTAAGTCAAGTCGATAATACAGATTGACTTAATTAAAAATAAACTCAATAAATTTCTTAAAAATGTTTCCTACGCACAGAGCGTTGTCGTTCATTCATTCCCCATACTTAATGCTAAATGTTGAATACATTCTTTTCCTTCCTTGAACGGACGAATATTATATTAAGGGAAATGACAGCTCTTAAAGTCGCATTAAGCGGCAGTAGTAGATGCGCTCCTTAAGTGCTCGTAATTAACATTAGCGACAGCAGAGATTCAATTACTGCCGCCCATTTTTAAGGAGGCGGTGTTCCTATGGTAATTGCAACATTTTATCCTTTTTAATTCGATACTTTTAACCAGTTTTTCAAAGGAAATCAAAAATGGGACATACAACTTATCTAAACCCATCACTCTTGACTTTTAGAGACATTTTTCACTTGAACTAAAATAACATTCGAATGAGGAAAAAATGAGCATAGCTTTTTGTTTTCTTGATAAAATCACGACTTAGAATCTATTTGGAGAAGAGATAGCTTTTGTTTTAACGACGCTGAAACAACTTATACTACAGTAAAAATAGGGGTCGGACCCAAACATCCAAAAAAAAAAAAAAAAAAAAGCTAAACCTGGTGCAAATTGTTTATTACCCTCCCAATAAGAACAGGTAAAAAGTCCCACCCCATTGTGCGTCGGGTTTTGGAATGGGAGGCATCTAAAAATTGCTGTTTTGGGTATTTTTCCAGAATTTTTAGAGTAAATTTAAAGTGAGAATATTATGTTATACTAAATTTAAAAGCGTGAAATTAAAGATGTTTGACCCCCAAGAGGGATGACATAACCCACAAATGCTACAGAGCCCCCCTATCCCCATAAAACGAAGCAGTACCCCCGAACCCCCCTCCATACATTTCATGAAACATTATTTTATGCTAAGAAAATTGTTAGAAACAAGTGTTTCTATCCTCCAAGAGCGATGGTGCACCTCCTCTCAAAGCTACAGCACCCCCCCCCCTCTGCCAAATAAATTAAATCATCAACCTCCCCCCCCCCACCTTTTATTTCAAGTAGAAGTATTATTTCATGCAAATCTAAAATGCAAACCGTTTACCCGCCAATGTTCCAAAAATGGAACATCATATTTAACTGAAAATTTTCCCAAAAAATAACGTTAAAATAAACCAGTTTTTTTTAACACAGTTTAGTCTTATTTCAAAATATTTTTTGATTTCCTGCTTGATTGTTTATATATTTTCAATTATTTATTGCGATTTTTCAAAGATGAGTGTTTTTTTAGCTTTTTGCAACTTTTTCTTATAAAATTTACCAAAAATTGGCTTTTTCAGAAAATGTGATGATATTTATTATAGTTGTGAAAAATACTTCAATGTATGATTTTAAAATGCTTGTAGAAATGTACAATGATATTTCCAAAAGGTGTACCCCTTCAAAATAGCATGTTCCAATTTTGGAACATTGGCGCTTTTAGGGAGTCAAATTTCCAAGAAGTAAATCGTTCGACTTCAAAGGGGAAATTTCATTTTTCGTAATATATGTTTCTTTTTTCTTCTCATTTGGAATGTACTCTGATGTAGATGTTGGCAAAACCAAGTAAGTTTATATTTTGAAAGGATATGACGTTTCGTTAGGAAAGAAAATAATAACAGTCTACTGTTAGACAGACTATATGGCTCCGAATCCACACCTGCTCTGACGTTGCATTGTCACGTGATAATAAAAAATAATATTAGTGAGCGTTTTATTCTTCATATTTTAAATGCAGTTCAATAATTCGCTAGCTTTGTTTTCGAGCGAAACGAAATTCTGTTTGACGTATACCAACTGTTCATAAATGTTAAAAAATGTCTACAAGATTTCTTACTGTAGAACAAGCTGTGGCTTATTTAGAGACATTGTCAGATTCGGATTTGTCGGATGTAGATATATGCCAATCACCCCTGGTGAACCAGGTAATTTTTTCCGCCAACTCTTGTGAAAATTTAACAAAAAAATCAGAGGAAGAACAAAGTCTGAAATCATTAGATAATAAAAGTAAAAAGCGAATGAAAACGGAAAAAAAGAAAAAGTTGGAATTATGAGGAAATAAATTTTAAAAAAATGAAAATAAATTAAATAAAATACATTAAGGAGGAAATAAAATGAATAAAATGCATTGCAAAAAGGAGAATCAATAGATGTTGACAGAGATGAAATCCTACAATTTTTTGGTTTGCTGCCATTGAGTGGGTACCATTCCGTTTCTTCTGAAGATATGTATTGGAGCAGTGCAGAAAATACATCTGTGCCAATTGTACCAACAATTATGCCTCGAAATCGTTTTCGAAAAATAAAAAACAACTTTTATTTGATGGACAACCATGAATTAAAACAAAATGACAAACTTGGAAAAGTATACCCTATTTACGAAGAATTGTGTAAAAACCTTCAACAATTTGGTGTATTTCATGAAAAATTGAGCATAGATGAATCTATGGTTCCCTACTACGGTCGGCATTCATGTAAAATGTTTATTAGAGGAAAACCAATAAGATTTGGCTTCAAAATTTGAATGCTGTTCTCTTCAAGTGGATACCCATATTCCATGGAGATTTATTCAGGCAAAAAAGAAGGATCCCCTGATGTGCAATTAGGATCCAGAGTTGTAAATGATCTATTATCAGTTTTGACTGACACGTCTAAGCATGAAGTATACTTTGATAACTTTTTTACATCATATGACTTAATTTCTCAGCTATCAAAAAAAAGGTGTACGCGCAACAGGAACAATTCGTGAATACCGAACTGGCCATTGTCCACTGAAATGAAAAAAAAGCCCTTTCTAAAGAAGATTGGGGAAATTTTGACTATCGATCTGATGGATCAGTGTACATGTGCAGCTGGAATGATAATGCAGTGGTTACAGTAGCATCTAATTGTTATACACATGGGCCACTTGCATCTGTAAAACGTTACTCAAATGCGCAGAAATACAAGATAGATGTGCCACAACCTCATCTTATCAAGAGATACAATGAAGGAATGGTGGGTGTGGACGTCTTGGATAAACTTTTAGGGAGCTACAGACCTTATTTGAGGAGGAAAAAATGGTGGTGGAATCTTTTTAGTAATGCTCTGAATATTTCAGTTGTAGCTAGCTGGTTACTTCATTGTGAGTTACACGAAGTCAAGATGAAGCATTTAGAGTTCCGAAGAGAAATAACAACTCACCTTCTAAGAAGAAAAGTACGAGTGGAAAGTCATCCAGGGCCTCGTTGTCATTAACATAAACAGTCAAGAATGTCTGACGGACATTATATTGTATCTGCATCCCAAGGACGTTGTGCGGTGTGGAAAAAAAAAATACGACTAAAAAATGTTTCCATTGCGACAAACGATTTCACCAGCAAAATGCTTCCTTTCATATCATGGGCATTAGATATTTCTGTCTTGGATTTTCTGAATTCTGGTATGTACATAAATGCAATTTAAAATATTATTTTTTCTGTAATAAAGTATGCTAAGATAAAAAGCGCATTCAAAACCTCTTAGTTTAAAAAAATTCTCTGAAAAAAAAAACTTCATGCAAAGCGCCAATGTTCCAAAAATGGAACACACTGAAAAACATAGTAAAAAATTTTTTTCTGGAAATTTTATTTTATTTCTGTATTTACTAGACATAAATAGATATAATTTCAAAAAATTACTCAAATTTGATCTTCCGTCAATAGTTCGGCGGTTAAAGGGTTAAATCAGGACTGTCCACCCCATAAGAACAGTAGCTCACGTCCCAAAACGAAATTTTGTACTAAAATATTATCCTTCCCCTCCACCCCCTCTGATGGTGCACATTTGATTAAATGGCCAGAAAAATAACGCGGAACTGTTTTTTAATTTCAAATGATTTCTCCTAAGCTTGTAACAAAAAGTCTTCGCTATCAAGATGTGTTTCGGAATCTAGATCCTCAGCAAAATCGTTATTGTTGCAGCTATGTCTAACACAGTTTGTGCATATAATTGAGCACTTCAGTTCACTTTCAGACTTTTCAAACATTCACTCTATCCAATGAACCCCTCAGAACAAGCACAAGATTTGAGACGCAGAAAGTCTTCTAGAGCAGAAGGCTTGGCTGTTGTAATTAGGACGCAGATTATATTTCTGTGGTGCTTTCTTTGCACCCATCAAAAATGACACTAGCTTTCCCAAACTTACAAGTGACCTATACACTGCATTGCTGGCATATTTCCTTGAAGCTTACATATCATTACCAAAAATATGATCAAGCAGGTATCTTCTATCTATTACATATGAGGCAATGAGAAACAAAGGGATGTTAGTGGCAAAATTGAAAATTTGGAGATAACCAGTACAAATGGTTGGTGAACCTCTCCTCTATCTGGGGGCAAGAAATGGTACTAGTAGACCTAGTAGTTGCTTCTATACAGCATGATTTAGAAAAGAAAATCAATGAAAGCCTACCTAGGATCTTATCTTTAAACGCGATTTATTCAAAACTTGAAAATGTCCACTTACATCCCTTTGCTTCTCACTGCCTCATATATGACACCAGCTGTTCGTTCTGTGATGTTGGATGAACCTTTTGCTTCAGATAATAGTACTTTAACGATACAGGATTTCCTTCCTTCTGAAACCAGATTCATCGAATACTGATGGAGGATCAGCGCGTAACTCGTACTAAAAGTTTTTAGCAATTTGTTATTCCATCTTTACTGTTCATACCATTCGGTGTAAAAGATGGTTTGGGCTTACTCATCTTTACAGATAGTAACTACTCTCGTAACAGAAGCTAAAGACATAACTGCTTACCTCCTTTACAAAGAAATGCCACAAAATTGTTTGCCTTCAATATCCTTTGATGTTACTACCCGAACGTTAAAGGTCTCATCGCAACTCACCTTATCATCAGCGAGCAATACCAACTTGAGATTAAAGAAACTTCTGGGGGCTTTAGAAACGGATTGTGAATTCCAAACTGAGAGACAAAAAGGTGTAAATATTTAGCATTCTATTGTTGTATTGCTCATTGCTATCATCAAGACTTGTTCTATCGTTGAATCACTACAGGTTCTAGACCACCTGAATTTGCCACTGAGTTAGATCGTTGGATAGCTGATGTTTTAGCTGATATGTTTGATGTGATCAAATTTTTTTCATCGCATAATGTACTCAAAAGTTTCAGATAGTGTTGCAAGTATATGTCCGCATATTTAGCATAATTCACATAACCAGCTGCGTAAAAGAGAGGTAGCTTGGTGTTTGCAAATAAGAACCCCCCACCGACTTAGAGGGTGCAGAATTGCAGCATTGCCCGTTTCACTATTGGCAATTCCGGTTTGTCCCACCCTTACGGTGATGGCAAAATATTGTAGAAAAGTTGAAGTAAGTTAATCAAGAAGAAGTAGGGAAACTTTGGTCAATTTGGACTTTTTTTATGCTGCACAGGAATTTTGTTTTCCAGCGGTCTAAACAGTTTAATAACTCAAGTCCAAATAATTTGGTTACTGAGCTCGCTTAGATCATTTAGAATTATCATTCTGACATTACCATATCATTGTGAGGCACTTTGTACTTTGGAAAAGTTTAAGTCAGGGAAATTTTTTCGTGAACTTCACTGCAATAGTTGATTTTAGAATGTAAATTCAGGGTCCCCCCCCTCAAAGCGATGGCGCACCCATTAAGTGTGACGGAGTACCCATCCAGAATAAAAGTCCTCAATAAAGAAAGAAATACCCCTTGAAAAAACTGCCTTAAAAATTCCAATGACGCAAACCTGCTCCATGGATCCCCCCATTCCCCCCCGCCTGTGCACCCCTGTTAATTAGAATTTTTTTGTGAGAGTTTATTGTTTTACTATTATAGAGTGGTTTCTGTGAGGTTTGAGAATTTTTTTTAAGTGATAGAAATTATTTTTATTTAAATAGAGCAGCGGTTCCCAACCATTTTCTCTTTGCGAACCCCTTGGAACAGGCAAAGAAGTTCGCGAACCCCCTGATGTTGAAATTAGTAACATGTAAGAAACAATAAAAAAAACAGCATGCTTGCTTTCCATTTTTTGCGGCATTTGATTGCAATAAACAAAAAATATAATTGTAAAATATCATTAAGTGCAAACATTAATAAAAAGTTAAAACTACATCTACAAGAAAAATTATAAACAAGAAGTTTTATAAATCAACTATTTTTTTAAGCATACTTTAAATTGGGGAAAAAATCCTTAATGCGATATTTGTGGCTGTTTGACGGAACAAAGAAACTGAAAGTTTGGTTCAATGTCTGACAGTTTGAGTCTTAAATCAGGCTCTGCATTCAATCTGCTTCGGTATTTATCTTTGAGATAAGTATAGGAGGAAAATCCTTTCTCGCACAGATATGTTGTACAAAATGGTAATAAAATGCGAATTGCTTTTTTGGACAAAACGGTATAGTCATTTCTTACACTGAGCCAGAAGTCAATTAACGAGAGCTCTTTAAAGGTAGTTTTCAATGAATTATCACAGGATAACTCGATGAGCATTTCCTTTTCAGGTAATGTCAGGGTGTTCTCTAAGCATGGATTTCCTTCAAAAGGATTGCGTATCCAGTTGTTTGAGAGAGGGACGTTACGTCTATTAGGAAAATACTCGTCAAAAGTTAGTTCAAGATGTTGCAGATGTTCACATACATTTCTTTTAACGCTTTCATCAAGTTTCATTGAGTTTTCTGATAAAAAAACTACTAACAGAAGTGAAACAAGAAAACTCGCCCATTTCCAGGCATTGGATCCAGAAATTCAATTTTTTTTTACCATAGCTTCAATTTTATCATATACAACGAAAATATTAACAACTGCACCTTGCAAGGATAGATTTTATTCATTTAATTTTGAAAAGATGTCAGCTAAATATGCAAGCCTTTGCATCCAAAGAGGATCGAATATGCAAGTGGACAAGTGAAATGGATGATCAACAAAAAATGCTTGGACTTCTGACTTCAATTCAAATAAGCGTGTCAAAATTTTGCCACGGGAAAGCCATCTAACTTCTGTGTGAAGAAGTAAAGTAACATGAAGGCTTCTCAATTCCTCACAAAGCGCGTGAAATAGACGGCAGTTTGTGGCACGTGATTCTTTGAAATTTACAATTTTTACCGCATCATTCAAAGTAGCGGATAATTCTGCGGGAATACGCTTACATGCTAATGTTTGTCTATGAATGCAGCAATGAGTCCATTCAATTTTCTCGTTGATCTTCTTTACTCGCACCACAAAGCCAACAAATTTTCCTGTCATTGATTTTGCACCATCCGTGCACACACCCACACACAAAGACCAATCTATTCCATTTTCTTCAAAGTAACTGTTGACCAGTTCGAAAATTGCTTCTCCAGTTGTGTTGGTTTTCAAAGGTTTTGCAAATAGTACATCTTCTTTAATTGTATTGTTAAAATATACCTAACATAGACAAGTAATATTGCAGCGTTTGCTACATCAGTCGACTCATCAAGCTGGATCGCAAAATTATTCTCTTTTATTCTATTCACAAATTCTTTCTCCACATTACTTGCCAAATCAGTAATTCTGCGTGATACTGTGTTGTTTGATAGCGGAACCAGGTCAATTTTTTTTGCTGACTTTTCTCCCAGCATACACTTAGCAATATCTTTAGCACACGGTCCAATTAAATTTTCTGCAATTGTATGTGGCTATCCAGATCTTGCAATTCTATAACTGACTCGATATGAAGTTTCAAGGGCCATTTTACTATCTTCGTTGGATTCTAACAGGAACGTAGAGACGCTACACTGTTTATTATATTCCAATTTTCCTTTAAAATATTCGATAGGTTTGTCCTTGTGTGTCGGATGCTTTGTTTCGAGGTGTCTTCTCAGAAGTGACGGTTTCAAACTGCTGTTCGCTAGAACTTCGTTGCAGAGAAGACAAAGCGGTCTAGGTTCAGACTCTTCTCCAGTAAAATAAAATCCCATTTGTAAATAGTCACTGTCATATTTTCGCTTTTTTTCCTTTTTTCTCCCCTAGTTCACTTTTCTGTTTAGTCGGGGGAGGCGGCAGTTCATTACAGCTATCTATTTCAATATCCTGTGTTGATTCGAAAGTTACTGCTGATGTTGAGGGTTGATCGATTGACTGCTTGTCCATTTGTCGCTCAACCAAACTACCAGTTTTCAACCATCGATCCATAACAGCAGAAAGTTATTAAATCATAAAAATTACCAACACGATTATAACTTCACAAACAGAGTAGCAAGTTCACGTAGCAAAACCAATTGCAAACAAAATCACTTGTTTTCAAGCATCTCTAAAGTATCTCTAAATACGTCTGTTAACAACTATTTCCCCAGAACTATGAGCATGCTGATGTTATATATTTTTGAAAACGAACAGATGGGTTAAATCCAGTAATAAATTTTAAGTTTGGAGCCTTTTGCTGTCATGTCTGCTATTCGATGACTGAATTCGACGGAAATTCCCGAGATATTTCAACCAGATTAGAAATAATACCCCTATGATGCATTGTATGAGAATTCTTTATTTTTTTCGACATATGTATATTATAAGATAAATAAATACCTTTGTGCTGAATAGTAAAGTCAGACCAAACAACGTAAGTAGAAGCACAAATTTGTAAATTACAGCAGACACGTGTTTCGGCGTTACAGGGAACGCCTTTTTCAATGCAAAAATAATGAGCTTATGGATGAAAAGACATCCGACAAAAGCTTTTGTCGGATGTCTTTTCATCCATAAGCTCATTATTTTTGCATTGAAAAAGGCGTTCCCTGTAACGCCGAAACACGTGTCTGCTGTAATTTACAAATTTGTGCTTCTACTTACGTTGTTTGGTCTGACTTTAATATGTATATTATGTTTATTGTTTGATTGGCTCCACGCGATGGCGCCTTTTTAAGGTCATCGTGATCCCCGCCACAGCTTAATACAACGTTTCTGCATGGCGCCTCGCAATAAAGAAGGAGGGATATCTCTTTTTGTTGTCTATCGAAAAAAAAAATGAGAAAAATTCTTTTTAACCAAGATTATAAAACCGCTGAAAGATTTTATTTTATTATTATTTTTTTTTTGAGCTTAATGCAAGAGTCTGGCGCGTTTTCAAATTTTAAAAAAAATTTAGTAACTATGTGTGCAAATTGAATATTTTATAATTTTTTACCAAACTAGGAAAAATCCGCCATTGCACCGAAATTTTCGCGAACCCCCTTCCTGCACCTCGCGAACCCCTGGGGGTTCGCGAACCACCGGTTGGGAACCTCTGAAATAGAGGATTATTTCGTCTCCCCCTTCCCCCCAAAACCCGACGCGCAAAGTGCTGGGACTTTCTACCCCTTCTTGCTGGAAGGGTAAGAAGTAATTTGCAACAGGTTTCACCTTTTTTTTTGGATGTTTGGGTTTGACAATTTTTTGGCCTAATTTTACTGTACTATTATGAGCATTTATTCACAGTACTCATTTAATAGTGCATAACATGTGGATAAGTGTTTTATCAATTCATAAATTTCATTCAGAGCAATGTCTTTTTACGCATTTTAAATATGGTTAAATCGAGCAAAACTTCGCTGAATCCATCTTATTGGTGATAACATTGACCAATGTAATGTGCTTTGCAAATGGTTGTTTGTAAAAGCGCCATTACATTGGTGAAACTTATCAACCTATAATAACATAGTTAAAGCTAAAGTTTGCTAGATTTAACTTATTTCTTGGTGAGATAATGAATTCTATTTTCCAGAGCGATTTGCTGTTCCTCAGGGTATCTTTGACGTACGATTTATCTGATTTTAACTGCCTAAATCTTATTTTAATAATGTTCCATCTACTTGCATGAAACGAAAAAAAAACAACTACTCTGTTAAAAATTCAGGAATCTTTTATGATAACTATTACTGAAAATAAATGGCAATGGAGTGTTTACAGTACAGAAAAAATGTGCAGTGAATCGTATCGGAAAAAAAAAAAACCGAGTGCAGCGTCAATTGATACACCACGTGACTTACAGTGCCAAGCAGACAACGTACTTCCCTTCACTCGATAAATCCCAACTGGTATGGTGATCAACGAAGCCGTAAAATTTCAATTTTTTTAACTGTGTAAATTATTGTTTAGTTTTCCAAAATTAGGAAATAATTTATTAAAATCCGAAAAATTGAATAATTAATATGGTTCAAAGCCATAGTTGCCATGGTTGCCACTTAGGTTAAATTTGAACCCTGTAAAAAAAGCGAAGTAAAATAAGTTATAAGCAGTAAGTTACCGCCCTGAAGCCAGGGCTAAGCCAGAAGAACTACATGCAAGATACCTACAGCCCGGTTATGGCATTCAGAGCCCACAGTTTCGTTCTTATTATGATTCATCAGTTTGGAATGGTCAGTAACTGAGCAAAAGGCAGATTTTCTCTCATTGAAGCTGATATTAACAACAAAGAGCATATCCAGTTCAACACGGAAGGGGGGGGGGTGCAGGCTCAGGGAAACCCCGTTAGGAGGTTACTGTTTTTCCTTATTCGGCAAATTTTGTCTGACAATTCCGAAAAAATTGGAGTTCTATTCGGCAAGACTATCATCTTTCGGCACTAATTTAGGGTTCCATTCGGCAAAGTTTGGAGTTCCATTAGGTAAAATTTGTAGTTCCATTTGGCAAACTGAGAGTCTCACCCTCCCAAAAATTAAAGTTTGTGCGCCCCTGGGCATGCCCATCAATTGAGCAATTTGGGAACGGGTCTATTACCCTACCCTCCTCCCTTCAAGATTTTTGAAGCAATGTAATTCTAAAATGATAGCGATATTAACCCAACTAAACACCAATAACCAGTGCTCGATTTCAGGCGGAACGCGGCGGCACGGCGTTCCGGAACCTCTCTCTGTAAAAAAAACTAAATTATTTGAAAACAGTTAAAATTCTTTGTCAGTGAGTAGACTCATCCGCCGCGGCGCACGTGCAGTATAGCTTCCTCCCCTCCAGGTTAGAGATAGACTCGTCCGTCTGGCGTCTATTCCCCATTTCGTTCATCACTAGATGCTCAGTTGCTCAGTCGTAGTCCCGTAGTCAGGAGTCCGTGTTGTCCTGTACTGTACTCTACTACGCGCTACCCACTTGCACACACGGTCGTCTTTTATTTATCTCTGTTACGTTACTTAGGTTAGTTGTGTTGAAGTTTATCAATGTATGCGAGTGTGATTGTTGTGAAATAAGATGAACAAAAAGTTAACCGATTTTTTTTTACCCTCGGGTGATACTAAGAGACTTAAGCGAACCATTGATTGTGAAGACAACCTCACGCAACCATCTTCAACGACCTTACAACTGTCAACTAGCACTGAAAAGGTAACCAGTTCAGATTCTGACGAACATCACTCTAAAGAACAAGGACAAAAGGTTGAGTGTAACGACAATGCCTTGCCAGATTGTTGGACTAATTTTCAAAAAACTGATTTTTGCGAAAAATATGACTGGTTGTTAATTAAAAATGGAAAGTTAGGATGCAGTACTTGTAAAGAAGTAGGGATCTTATCTGTTAAGAAAAAAACAGGTATGAAAATTTCAAAAGAATGGGCAAATGTTGAAATAGACAGTTATGGTGACACTAAACAGAAAAAGCAAACGTCTTTAAGGAAAAAGATTTTTGACCACAAAGAGAGTGCTGGTCATAAGGCAGCTGCTGAAATCCTAATCGAAAGTAAAGACGGAAAACTGGAGAAAACTATTTTGAGACAGAACTCTCATGAAAAAGAAATAACGGGGAAAATTTTCCGAACGGCGTACAAGGTTGTTAAAGAAAATCAGTCTTTTAACAATTTTGAAACGGAAGTTGATTTGCAAGAATTAAATGGGATTAACATGGGTCGCATTTTACACTCAGACAAAGCCTGTGCTAAAATTGCTTTGCATATCAGTAAGGAAATGAAGAAAACCTTTGTAGATGAAATCATTAAGAATGATACAAAACTTGGTTTGATAATTGATGAATCCACGTCCTTAAGTAATAAGTCAAGTTTAATAGTATACGTTCGGTGTTCTTTGCCTAAAACCGGTATGAGTGGCTCCACTAACGTCTTTTTGGATCTAATAGAACTAGATGGCGTTACTGCTAGAGCTGTTTTTGACTCTTTGATGAACTGTCTTCGGTCTAATGGACTATCTGACGTATTTTTAAGTAATAATTTAACAAGCTTAACTTGTGATGGTGCTGCTACTATGATCGGTAAGCACAAAGGCGTTGCAACATTATTTCGTGAGAAATTTCCTTCTGTTATTGTTTGGCACTGTGCAAACCATAGACTTGAGCTGTCAGTGTCAGACGTTATTAAATCTGTTTCAGAAGTTAATAGGTTTAAATCTTTTATTGACAAACTCTATGTTGTCTATCATGCTTCACCAAAGAACAGCAGGGAACTTCGAAGCTGTGCAACTCTTTTGGATACAGAAATGTTAAAAATTGGAAGAGTCTTGAGCACCCGTTGGGTGGCATCTAGTTTTAGATCTGTGTCAGCTGTTTGGACGTCATATGAAGCATTAGTCGAACACTTTAAAGAAGCTTCAAATGACCCATCTAGAGACAGCAAAGATAAAAGTACTTTTTCCGGACTTCTTAACAAAATCACAGAAACTAATTTCATTCTAGACCTGGGATTGATGGCAGATGCTTTGCAAGAACTTTCAGAACTAAGTGAAGCTTTACAACATCGTAATGCAGATTTGAACTATGCGAACAGAAAATTGCTAATCACAGTTGGTTTATTTGAAGAAAGAAAAACAGTTCCAGGGTCCTACTCAACAATGGCTCAAGAAGCAGTAAACAACTTGTCTTTTTTCGGAGTTCCTCTCCACACAAAAGAAGGGAGATCAGACAATCAGCCGTTGAACCCCAAAATATTTTACGAGGCCCTTAAAACTTCTATTGAAACGAGACTACTTGATGACAAAGATGTTTAGTTAGCTACAACTCTTGAAGTTATGGATACCAAAACCTGGCCGACGAAACTCCCAATAACTTTTGGGGAAAATGAAATGAGGAAACTTGCTTCCAGGTTCAAACTTAACGAAAGACAGTTAATTACAGGTTTACGCGAATATATCTACTCCAGAGAGTTACCAGAAAGCCTCAATCCTGTAAAACAATCAATTGACTCGGTTGCCATTTCATCAAGTGAATGTGAAAGAGGATTCTCTCAGATGAACTTAATAATTACACCGCTGCGATCTTCACTCAACATAAGAACGGTTTCTGGCCTGATGTTTTTGAAAATTAATGGACCTCCTCTTAGACTGTTTGATCCAGAGAAGTATGTTAACTCTTGGCTGGTTTCTGGACACCACTCGGCGCTAGCTGTCAAGAGTAAGGAAAGATCAAGAGAAGGCAAATACGAAGAAAACATGATGAAGTTTTGGAGTATATTTTAAGAACAATTTTTGAAACAGTTATGTTGTATTGTTTTACTGCTTTTCATTATGTTTATTAAAAAGTTTGAGTTCAATAAAATATTTCTTTCTTTTTAACCGAATACTCCCTTTCTTACGTGGTTGGCAGTTTGACTTGTTGATTGACTGTGTTAAAGTGTTGATGTTGCTGACTGAAATTTCTTCTTACTTGATTAGTCAAAATATTTGTTTCAAGCCTTACTTTTTGAACACTAAACTATTGTTGATTAAGAAGTAAAAACAGCCTAAAAATGCGTAATTTTAAACTGAAATTTTGAAAATTTTCCGAGAGCCCCCGGACCCCCCTTTAGCTGGGGGGGGGGTATGGATACCCCTCAGACCCCCCGGTGTGTCCGCCCTTAACAGAGTTCCGGTACCTCAATTTTTAGAAATCGAGCACTGCCAATAACTTTCCCTTTTCAATGGGTTCCCAAAGAAGATGCATACACTTTCAAACTCAATGACTACAGCCAAACTTATTGATACATTTAGAAGTTGAAGCAACCGTCCATCAAAAAGTTTTTTCTTGTTTATTGTTTAATGTTAAATATTTTGGAGGGGGGAGGAGAAGGGCAGCCGCCCTCCGTTGCCCCCTTCTGCATACACCAATGTCTATGAGACTACCAGTAAATATTTCACTCACACGGTAAGTAAGCATCACTGTTACAAATATCTGAACGTAAAAGGAGTAAAATGTTTAACTTTTTGCTGGGAATAGATGCAGTTCTCATTCATTAGCCATTCTAGCACCACAACTCTTACCCATTACGTCACAGAATCTCAACAAGGTGTGTGAAATATCTCTCATTCGCGATTTTCCTGATTAGTGGTCACCCCAATCTTCAGACTTCAATCCACGTGACTTTATCTTTAGGGATGCTTGACACATTTCCTAACCAGTCTGTTTGGCTCTCTTAGCTCCCTTAAGAGATTTTTCGCCTCCAGCTCATGTGATTCCTGTTCCGGGCTGATGAGTGCTAAAAAGCACGAAACTGCAGTCCTCGGTTTGGAATAACTGAGCTGGCGGTGTATTTTAAGTATTTCTGCCTTAGCCCTGGCTTTAGGGCAGTAACTTACTACGAAATACATTTCGTAAGTATTTTTCATTTCGTCTGATATTTAAGATAGCATTTCACAACATGTTTCTAGATCCCAGAATGCACTGCGGTCAAGTATAAGACACGAAACTTAACGATTTTAAATGACAGTTGGAAAAGATGTCCGCCACGTTGGACTTTTTTTGTTCCAATAAAACTTTTAAACCGTCGTAAATGTACGATAAATATGTAATTCATTACGATACGCTATATAGATGTGAAGTTTTTATTCTTATATTCGCTCAAACACTTTCTCATCCCTCCATTATATTCTTCACAAATTTACTTGACTTTCTAAACATTAGTTTCGTGTGAGGACAACTTTCAAAATTTAAACGCTATAGAAAATTTTAAACGCCTATATAAAATTGACAACGCTATAGAAGGTTGAGAGACAATTTTTTTTTCAAACATATGATGATTTTGTACCAATGCACACTAATGAACCTTCTGCTCCTGTTGCTCAATCACAAAGTTGTCTATTCTTGCTCCACTGGATTGAGATAATGCCATCCTCAACATTGAACCGGTGTTTTGAAGCCAATTCCTGTATTTACTTTTATTTGCAATTCGAGCAAAAAAAGTCGGTTTTTGCTAAATATGTTGTTGCAAATGGTAGTAAGAATCAAGTAAAAAGTTAGGTTAAGTTTAGTTGTAACTTTCCATATACATAAATGGTTGCAAATCATGACCCATTTTTAAGCCTCCACAACCAAAAACATACACACGACCTAACCTGCTGCTGTAGCTACGGCAAGATCCCTTATTCGCAGGATTTCTGAATTTCCTTTCCATCTCATTGGCTCGTTTACATGTTTTAAATATATTCCTTTTCATTTCTTTCAAATATGAAGATATTTTTAAGATAAATGAACTATTTTGTTAATAAAAATCTCCAAAGTTGTCAAAATGGCAAACACGCTTTTTTTTTTTGGGGGGGGGGGGGTACGAGGAACCTTTTTTTCAAAGCGAAAATGTGTGGTGAACTTAAGGAATTAACTATTTGCAATGAAAAAAGTTTTTTTGTGGTTCGAAAACATGTAACTGCATATTTTTCCAAATGCAGGCATTTATAACGTTGTTTAATTGACTTTTGTTTTAAAGATCTATTGCATTAAACAGGAGTGTAACAATTACTGAACTTTATTTATTAAATAAATCAAAATCACGTTTCAAATAAATTTTGTTTTTGCCGAGACCTTCTTTGAGCAAAACCAACGAATAACGACTTCCATACAGAATCTAAAATCTTTTTCCCTGTATTCTTTTTCATGTATTCATAGATACTATATGCAGCATTTCGAATGCCTCGTTTTAACATTTATTTCATTTCAAAAGATTGTGTGAAACATCTCACCCAATCTTTACCGATAATAATATATCCATCAAAGACAGAGGTATAATTCTGTGCTGTTTTAGGAAAAAGACAAACTTTTCTCATAATGTGATAAAACACGAAAGAACTTCGGAAAATAAATTACAGTAATAAAGCTCTGTCTCTAAGTTTCGTTCACTCAAACTAACTTGCTTATCAATTGACCCGTGCAAATGTGATATTCTTATGGAAATAATAATTACAGTATACTGCTTTCTTTTTTCTAATTTTTCTTTCTGTTATAGTTATTTCAAAGATGTACAAGCGTCCCTAGTATAACACGATTAATTCGCTCCGTGTAGTATCGAAACCATGTTATAAGAGACTTTTTTAAAATTAACTTTTAAATTTTTTTTTACACTTATTAATCATGTACATAGTAAAAATAATGTACATAGTAAAAATCATGTCAGTATGTATCGTGTTGTATCGAAACCGTGTTATACGAGACTTAGAAATAATGTACATCAAGGGATGTGCACCGTGTTATATAGAAACCAAGTTTTATAAAAACAAAGTAAAAACTTATTAGAGTTAACAAACATTAACAGAATCCATTAAACAAAAATGATATTCCATCCTTTTTGAAGATAACATTCGTGTTATATCAAAACCATGAAGTATTAAATTCAAGTTTCGTACCGTGTAATATCGAAACCGTGTTGCACAAGTAACGTGTTATATTCGTTTCTTTAAACTCCATTTACTGAAATTTACAGCAAGTGCTGAACTTGTTAAGTTAAAAAAACACGTCTAAAGGCAAAGTTAACCACGAATTAATAAATAGAATCACTTCAAGGAACATGATATGATAATTGTTAAGCTCTTGATTATAAAATCTATCGTAAATTTAGCGTAAAAAATAAGTACAAATAGATTGTTTTCAATTTCGGATCTCCTTTTTTTAAGCATTGAAAGCATATAATTACTTTGTCTTGTCAAACAAAACCATTTTGAAATGACAGCTGAGAAACAACTCAATTGCATTACTCATGAGAAAAGGAAATGAAAACTTTAGACAAAAAGAAAAAAAAAAATCTTAAATTCATTAAAAGTCGCTTTTCGTCATTAATTTCTTAGAATTTTTATTTTAAAATTCATTACGCTTCGTACAATGCACTTTTTATTACACTGCTTTTGACGCATTTTTTGACTCGAGGAAAAAAGCGTGGGGGTATCTCGAAGGAAGAGTACTAAAAATGAGATAACTTTTATTTAACAATGTTTGCGGAATAATTTTATGAGATAAAGAGAACTACCGAGCCATTAAGATTTTCAGAAAAAAAGGAGCGAGTCCGCTTTTTTTTGCTAGATGACTTTTTTTGAGCCATTTATCGCTAAATTAGTGAAAGTTACACACATACACTCTTATAAAAAAGGAAAGAAATTTTAATCTTTGTTTTATTTGAAAATGGATTAAAAAAGTAGAGGAAAAGTGGAGTAAAAACGATTTTGCGTCAAAGACAATCTCTTTATCTCTCTCCTTTGATGTACAAAAGGTACTTTCAAAAAATGTTCCGAGTGATTGATGTGAAAAACATTATTCCTTGCGCGAGCGAAAAAGAAATTTTGTGATGAATATTCCAGTGATAAGTGACATAGTGTATAACTGACAGTTTCGTTGTGACTACCTCCGATGAAGGAAAACTTGACACGTATAATTTTGAGAACATTTGTTGCCAGAAGGAGAATGCAAAAGTCTTGCTTTCATCCCGACAAAGCTTTTTTGAAATAAAACCATTCAAAAGAAAAAAAAAAAGAAAAAAAGAAAATGTTTTGTTAATTCTAACATACTGAAAATTTTCTAACATCAGAACACTAGGCCGAGTCTCGATTTTGTGTGAAGCACTTAAAAATCTTGTAAATGATGATTCGATCAAGTTTCGATTACATCAATGTATAAAATAAATATGTTATTAGATTCAGTTTGATGGACTCTATAGATTGATTAGATGTGAGAAAATGTTTTAGTTGAAATGTTAACGTTAATACTTTCTCGAAAACATATTAAATTACTGATTAAACTATTGAGATATGTTTTTCGGAAAGCCACGAGAAAAAAATATTTTTTCACTTATATTTCATTAATTTTTTCTGTCAAAACAGAATCTCCTAGTACACCTTTCTGCATAACTGGCTCTACGTTCAAAATTGTGATATATTGTTGCATGAGTTATAACTCATTTACCAATTAGTAAACCTGCAAAGAAACGAAACTATCCAAGTCATATTTATTTAAAATAGAGTATAAAAACATATTTTTTTATTTTCACGGATCTTAATGATTGAAAATTTTTGAAGGTAGTTGCCTCATTCTTACATCAACTAATCTTTTGTGGTTAGAAGCTCAATCATAACTGGGAAGTTTACCTTTATTTAAGATTTATTAAATATAAAGCTTTCTTGAGATTTAACATATGATGCAAATATTTTTTTTTATTTCATTATTTAGAAATCACGCGATGTTTTATAGATAGTGCTGGATTATATAATCTTAGAGAAGAATGCTGCTTTCGTGACTCATTCGTTTTGAGAAATCTTGAGCCAATAAATGTGTTGAGGACTACATGGATTCAAGAAGGCAATAGACAGTTTTATAGGAAAATTCTTTCGAGATTCGTTGAACTAAAATGGGGTGCACGCACACTTAAGATCATGAATTGACTTTCCAAATTTGGTGGTTTTCTTCCCTATCCAAATACTACTCCTCGGTTCAGTACAAGATAGATTCCGGGGGAGAGCATCTTACCTGCTCTTGTGTTTTTGAAGGCATGAAGGAACAGGATTGCGAATTTATTTGTACCAAAAGGTACTGACTTCAGTGGTGTTGTCGATGAAGGCGTTTTCTAACAGGATATAAATCAGAAAAGGTATTAATGAGCAGAAAAGTACAGCACCACTTGAACAATTGACAGTATTTTTCTTTTCGCTTAGAAGGAAAAATCCTTGCAAAGGAAACGATCTTGCATTTTATGCATTTTTCTGTGTTCATTAATAATCTTCCTTTTTTCATAAAACACGAAGAAGTTTTAACAAGCATTCGGAATACAAGGTTTTGAGACGTAAATTAACGTACAGTATATGAGTATCAACGTAAGTAAAATGCAAAGCTTTAAAAAATGATAGCAAGTTAGGTATTTCAAGGCTTTAGGGGAGTGGTTTCAATTTCGTCCTGTGTAAAAACGCTCAAAAGGCCGATTATTGTGACTTTTCTTTTTCACTTATTGTACGTTACTTACATTGGCAATTCATTTTATTTATATTTTAGCATGAATAGTTTTTGTGAGCATTTTCATAAACTTATCTACGAGGAAAATGGTCATTTGGTTATATTATATTAGAAAAAAATGTACTAGTAGATCGAAATTCGCTTTTGGTACTTCCTTCTCGGACTTAAAGTAAGTCCGTTTTTTATGAAAACTAAACAATATTTTATTTTTTCATTTTTTGTAAAGAAATTCGCAAATGTTTAACGGATTTACCAGGAAAACGATTTGCTACTGAATTGATATTTTTTCAGCCAAAAAGTCTTACATGATTTCATTTCACATCATTCCAAAGGCCAATTATTTTTTTAATTTCAATTCTAGTAAGAACTTTTTGATTGTTTAAAAACTAAAAATATTTCCTCAGGTTACTAAAGTTGTGCATTTGACAGACATTAAGCAAACTCTGGATACCATCCGATTTCAAATGACGCAGACGGGAAATAGCCATGGGATCAGCTCTTGTACTTCTGAGGTTTATGTGAATATTTACATATACGATAGAATTCAGACAGAGCAGCATTTTCCTGGTAGATACATTAGAGAAATATTTTTTCTTCACTCAACAGGAAAACATTTTACACTGCTGTTATTTTTTTTTCTTGTTGTAGAAACTCTAAAACAATTTGGAAAAATATAACTCTGAGACATTCATTACACCCTTAAAAAAAGTTCCAAAATTGAAATGCTTTCTGTTTTGTGAGAATGACCGTAATAATGAAATACTATTTTGTAATTAGTAAAACTTAACGAAATTAGGCTACCAGAGATTGTCGTTCGGAAGCTTCGAAATTTCAACTATTTTGAATTTTTATTTTGAACTCCTAAAAATTACGCTAAGTTACTATTATCTATATTATTTCTGCATCATACAGACTTTATACCATTTTGAAGATTTTTAAAAATGGTATTAGATGAAAATTGTTCCAAATTGAACAAATGAAAAAAATAATGACCGGAACTAAGCGTTTCTGCACCTCTAGCTGTTTCTAGCGATGCAAAACTGAAATATTATCAAGGCTCGAAATTCTTGACACGTTTGATAAAAGAATTAGGTCAAAAAATGATTAAAGTGGAGATATGAATCAAGTTGAAATTGCTTTGAGGCATAAATTGTCATCCATTTTTTATCTCAGTTTTAATGAAGTTGCATGCATATCTGTACAACATATTAAAATAATCTCGCTCCAAACAGCTATTGAAAATCTTGTTCTAAAGCAAAGAAACATTTTTATGTTTTGGGAACGGTGTTTGTTCTAAATCGAAACTAGGCACTACAAAGTGTCTGCTTTACCGCCCAGAGAAACATACAAGTAGTTCTTCAAGCGCATTATCACTTTCCTTTGCAATAGAGACTTACATTTGATAAAGCATCAACAGAATAAAACGCGTTTTCTGCGGTTGCTATGACGTCAATTGATAGACTAGTAGTGGAATTAACACTCTTACAAGATTTCTTACCGACTTGTCTGCAACATAATCACTGACTGGCCGTTTTCCTTCTCCCACAACGTTATATTAAACTTTTATCATTTTACTCTGTTTTATCGCATTTCAACCCCCCCCCCTCATTCATACCTTTTGCCGAATACAATTGAATCTATTTCGCATAGAAAAGCATGCCAAATTACCATTACATTAAAGACTTGAAAAACTACATAGAAATTACGGTATCATAATTATGACTACTCCTTTTATCTTGAATGAGATATGTTTAATTTGAATGTAAATTATTGAGCAGTTCTACAAACTACAGAAACACAGAAACGTTACAACCAATAGCAGAATAATTACTGAATTCCTTTGTGACCTTTTTCGGCCGGTTTGTAAAAGCTTCCTGTTGTAAAAAAGCAAAGCAACATTTCGCCTGCACCGCAAGTTAAATTGTTCCTAATGAAACGCGTACAAAACACAAAAGATAGGAGGAAAATGAGTGCTTCTGGGGAATAAACGTTTTATGAAATCAATATTTAAAGTAATTCATTTAATCTTCTTCTGAGCCCGGTTAATCTGAACTAATTGGGACTGGCCAATGCTCGGATTGGCCGAAATTGAGATTAAGCGGAGAATTTCTATAGTACATGAGAAATCAACTTAAATCCCATTCTTTTGTACTCTCTCTCTCTCTCTCTCGCGGTGTAAACAACTCCCACATTTTATTTCAAATATGAATAACGAAGAAATAGTGAATGCCCATTGAAATTGTTTTTAAACTCTTAAATAATAATGTTTACCTTTTTTGTTACTTAACCTGAATCACTTCGTCTTCAAAATTAAATCATCCAAACAGATACCTTCATAGCCTACGCATTTATAAAGCTTCTTCCCGAAGTTCTGAATTAGATTCCTAGTGAATTTAGGTGATATTTTTACGATTTTATGCCGGATTGCAACTTTTAGTTCTTGCAATGTTCTCCCAACTTAACTTTAATTTTCAACTTTGCCCAGAGAAATAAACCACACGGGGCGAGATCAGTAAAACGTGGTGGATATGGCATTTCTTTTTGTAATGAGATCAGGTGCACAGGAAACTATTGAGCGATCGTGATTCAGAAATTAATTACAGCACACCATACAGTAACACGCTGGCTGTTGAAAGGTCATTCATAGACCAGTAGAGGACAATTTCTGGCTACCAGAAATTGTGTTCGTTGACGCAGCCCGATAAATGAATATGTTTTTCGTTACCTAACAGTAATTTGGCTGTAGTACAAGCCTACAGTAATGTAAATTTCACTCCATAACAGCAATTAAAATGGTAGACCATACTTTGCTCAAGCTATAACAATGCCTATCGCCCCGCAATCGACACCACAGAAAATGAGAAAGCATACGTGGGAGTTATTCCTGCCACAGCTTGCATATATAGAGTAAAGTATCAAACAGGGGTACCTTTTGCTTTTGTCTTTTTCATTTAACGTGATCAGGAAAAAAAGAACAATATTGAGTGCAAAGTTAAATTAATTGTTCTGAAATTAAGACCATTTTTTTATTTGATCTGTTTTGAGGTATTTCAAAACTTGACCCCTGTTAAGGACTCTGCATAACACACACACTCTGCACAGCACGATTTTCATCTTCAAATTCATTTTTTTATTCCTCCTTTTCTGAAGGAAAAAAGCTTGTTTCGACCAATATGTCGTATTTTGTTAGGGGGTTTAAGGGTATTCAACCGTTTAAACTTTGAGCAACTCTTTGAGTCTACCGTTTTCTTGAAGGAAACTCTTGATCTAATTATAGAAAAAAAAAGATGTCACAAGTTTAGAATAATTAGTAAAACATCATTTGTTTTTAAAAATATTTCTTGTAGAGCATTCAGCTGTAAAGGTTTGTCTCATTATAAACGGATTTTTAAAACAAGTTATTGGTTAAATTATTTCAACCTGAAAAGCAATAATTAAAAAAAAATTAATAAAAAATAGTTTTCATTTAAATAAAAAACATTCATTTTTGAAATTATCGTATTGAAATACTATTGATATCTATTGATCGCAATTTAGAGGACATTTAAAATGTAGTGCTATTTTTGTGATAGGGAAAATGGGGCACATGCGACCATAGCATGTTTTACTAAGAAGATAACTTAAATCGAAAGATCTTGAAAAATTCTCCAGCGATGGCAGTACCAACAAATACAAACAATTTGCAGAAGCTTGAAATCAATCAGTCGTTTTGTGTTTTTGTGGCGACAATTTCTTTTTATATTTAGGGAAATAATCTCCATTGAAAGATATTACTAACACAAAAATTTTGAAATTTGTGCGACCAAAGCTCAGGGAGATATTCCAGTTTAAAGTTTTAAGGGACCATACAAAAGATGAGATTGTAACTTACCGCCCCTTTCAGAAGAATGACAAATCATCAAAGTAAGAAAAACAAGGTATATTTTTCATTTCTATTCAAAAATAAATGCAAATGTTATGCCGTGATACGCAAAAACACGCGACAAAACCTTGAACAATATGAAAAACCACAGTATGCACTCGTATAATTTTAAACACATGTTAACTGCTATATTTTCCCCCAAAAGGCGTATTGACAGCGAGTGAAAAGTGGTGTAGGTCACAAAATGTTGCGTTTCATATCTCGGTGAATATTTGTCGTACTAATTTCAAACTTATTGTGTTGGAATTGTTTTTCAATGGATATCATTTCCCTAAATATAAGTTAGGGGACATGGGGACCGTGTAAAAAATTAAATTTTGTATTTTTTGACTCATTTTTACTTCAAACTTTCAATATCTTAACTCTGCATCTGATTTTGAACACTTTTGCAATTGGAAGTATACATCTAAGAATAACGGTTGCGAAATGAAAGGTCTTGCAGGTTAAAACGGAACACCCTGTATTTTGACTCATTTTTACTTCAAACTTTCAATATCTTAACTCTGCATCTGATTTTGAACACTTTTGCAATTGGAAGTATACATCTAAGAATAACGGTTGCGAAATGAAAGGTCTTGCAGGTTAAAACGGAACACCCTGTATTTTGACTCATTTTTACTTCAAACTTTCAATATCTTAACTCTGCATCTGATTTTGAACACTTTTGCAATTGGAAGTATACATCTAAGAATAACGGTTGCGAAATGAAAGGTCTTGCAGGTTAAAACGGAACACCCTGTATTTTGACTCATTTTTACTTCAAACTTTCAATATCTTAACTCTGCATCTGATTTTGAACACTTTTGCAATTGGAAGTATACATCTAAGAATAACGGTTGCGAAATGAAAGGTCTTGCAGGTTAAAACGGAACACCCTGTATTTTGACTCATTTTTACTTCAAACTTTCAATATCTTAACTCTGCATCTGATTTTGAACACTTTTGCAATTGGAAGTATACATCTAAGTATAACGGTTGCGAAATGAAAGGTCTTGCAGGTTAAAACGGAACACCCTGTATATAGATAATCTAATGGGTAGACACACATTTAAAGTAACTTTTGGCGGAAAATGTGGGCTCAAAAAAACTACGTTCCATCAATTCCTAAACTAAAATTGTGTGGGAAAGCAAAAATATTTCATAGAATTTGTTAAAAAATCAATTTTATTGCGCAAAAGCTAACGGAAACTCGTATCCGAATCCGGAGTTAGCGGCTGCTACTTGAAATGTAAGTAAAAAGAAGTATTAGGTAGAGCGTGTGCATTCCGATCTGGACGCACCCAAGCATTCCTTCCCCAGATGAAGGGAATGGATGTTTGTGTCTTTGTCTCGCGAACATCATCAGGTGGCCATTACCTCTAGCCAATCGTAAAAGCGAACGCTTCGTTGATCGCCTCAATTCTCTGAAGCAGGACGAGCACTTTTCCATTAAAATTCCGATAACAGTCAAGGCATAAACTAAAAACCATTCCCTCGCCGCTCACTGTTGCAGCTATCGATCGGCGGAAAAATGAAAACTTTTAAATCGAAATGCGAGTGTTTTCTTTATTTGTTCGATTGATGAGGTGTTATCCCTCACTGGGAGCCCTAAACCGTTCCGCTAATGTTGTTTTCTGCCCGGATCAAGAAGAAGATTGGCCACGGAAGGTGGGAGGTTAATATGTTTTCTTTCCGAACATGATTTTTCAAACTTGGCGCTTTTTAGGATTTACTCTCAGCTCCGTGTGCTTTTGTTGGCGAAAATACCACGAGCAATGATATCTTACTGAGGATAACCTTTTTTCTTTTTGTATTTCGTTCTTCATGCATTTCAAACATCTCAGAATGAAGACCTCAGTTCAAGAACGGGACGGGCTCCAATTTTTAACCACTTTCATGTTTTGCGCTGAAATACATGAAATATATATTATTTGAGACTAGCGGTAAGTCATCGATATTTATGTCTTCGAAACACAGATATTTTTGTTAAAATATCGATGTTTCTACCATCATACTTTTAGGGTCGATGTTTTTCTTAACATCAATGTTTTGTGTTCGATATTTCTTCGGTGTCGATGTTTGATAATTAAACTGAAAATGTCTAAAAAACTGGAATGAATATGTTATTTTAAATACACACAATGATAAAAACTACATTATCAATCAATGATTGCATCATCATTCACGTTGGGCAAAGTTTTCTATTATTAGTTGTTTGAAGAATTTCTAATTGCATTGGGGAAAAATTAACAACCCTTTTGTTCAACCCTCTTTTAACTAGGATATCGAATGTTACCGTAGTTCTACCCTATTTCAATTCAGTAGAAAATGCATTTTCTTAGAACACATTTAATTCTTATATATTTTTTTTTTCATTTTGATTTTAAGTGTTGCCTGTTCTTAAAAATATTACCAATTTGTCTCTTTTGGTATAATTTTTTAGTTCTGCTGGAACATTAAAAGGTGTTATTTCAATTAGTTTATGCTGGCTTTCAATGTTTTGCATTTTAAAAATACGCATTAATTAATCACTCTTTATTACTAGATTTAAAATAAATGTATTTTTAACGATTCATTTGCATTATCATTATTGTCATCTTTATTGACCTCGCAAGCACAGTTCAAAAAACCTTAGATATAGATTACTAAAGATAGGCTATGTGTTCACCTTTCCCACAAAAGTATTTGTTTGAGTTTTCGCATTAAATGCATTTAAACAGTGCAACCATTCAAAACATCGATATTTTTGGGTGAATGTATCGACATCATCGATGTTTTAAGCTTGAACATCGAAGTTTTTGAAACATCGACGTTTTTCATCGATGTCGTACCACTAAACGAGACATTTCCAACCAAAGTTCCAAAAGTTATTAACGGAGAGGAGCAGTAACAGGCTACGTTTCAGGAAAAGATTGATCGAGCTCTTGATAACTCACTGTATTATTTTAAAAGTAAAGTGTTTTTATCAAACCACTCGCTATGTATTAGAACCATACATTATTTAAAAACGGGACTACTGAAACACACAATTATTAAATACACATAGGCAATGTTATACGTTACAGGCCATTAAAATTGCTACACCAAGAAGATGACGTGCTATACTCTTGAAATTTACATGACAGGAAGAAGATGTTGCAATATGCAAATGATTAGACTTTCAACGCATTCCTATAAAATAGGCAGCAGTAGCGCCACCTAAAGTGCATTTAATTAAGTAAGCTGATTAGCAGGTTTCTCACACAAAAGTTGTATTTGAGCAATATTTACGCTGGTAAAAGTTGTTGAAATATTTCGTGTATGAAGGACAAATGCTTGCCAGCACGTTTGTGACATTGATAGAGGTTTAATTGTAGTCCGCTGGGATTACCGTTTATTGTATGAGTATTTCTGTTGGCGTCGGTAGAGATCCTATGACTGCCAAATATGGAAACACCTGTTTCAGAAGAGTCATGAAAAATTCCGTGCAGTACCTCAGAGGTCCGCTGTTACTAATAATGGCTATGACAGAAATCTTGCGTTTTGGTCCTTAATGGATAGTAAATATAGTTTGCGAGTTAAGAATTGGGATAATTTACATGATAAACAAGAGTTTGCACGAAAATTTTTACACCATGTGTTGCAACATGGTTCTTCAACTTGACGGCGATACCTTTGGCTCTCAACGATGCAACGAAACACGGGAGCAACAATCAACATGTTGCAAACAGAGCCGAGATTCGAGTGAAAACATAACGTCACTCAACTCCAGCTTATAGGTTTGTCCTTGATCCCGCCATTGAAGGTACCTCTGTCTGCGATGCAGGGTTAAATGTTGCCGAAGCCATTACCGTTAAACTGTCATACCATGCAGCTGCAAATATTGCAAAAACGTTTTCAGACTATAATTGTCTTGAAGATGATCCCATTTCTTAATTAGGGCTCGCGAAGGGACTGTAATATCCTTTAAGGCCTCAAAAGACATGTGTGCAATCTCTCTGTAATTAGTAACAACGGACCTCTGAGGTACATCATCTTATGACCCTCCTGCACCCGTCGTTTCCATATTTGGCAGGCAGACATATTGTACCAACCGAGGCTAGCAGCAGTACTGGGATACAATAAAGTGCAATCCCAGTGGACTACGTACGATTCAACCTCTATCAAAAGAAAAAAAAGGATTGGCAAGCATTTGCCCTTCATACATGAGGAATTGCAACAACTTTTACCTACGTAAACATTGCTCAAATACAATTTGTGTGTGAGAAACCTGCTACTTGACTTATTTAATTAAACGCATTGCTAGTGGCGCTACCGCCGCCAATTTGACGTGAATGCGTTGAAAATCTTATCATTAGCATATCATAGCATTTTATTCTTGTCATGTAATTTCAAGTGTGTATTACGCCGCACAGTGGTTCAAAACGACCAAAAACTTAGTATTCAATAACTTTGAATACTCTCAAAAAATGGTATGGAAAATTGTTAAAATTGTTGTATGGTAATATTTATCTTCCTGCTGGCTGATCGTATTCACTGCGAAACCCCGATTTTAAGTCCCCCGAATCAACGTTTTCCCCGCGTTTTACGATTTTTATCATCAGGTCCCAGTTTTTCCGTGAACTAATAATATTAATTTAGCCCGGATGAAAAGTTTGTTATTTATGAATTTCCCGCATTTTACGTTTCCCTTGGCAGTTAAAAAAAAAGAAAAAAAATGTTTTAAAATTAAGCAACGTGTTTCCTTCTGTGCATTTTTAAACATAATCGACTCCGTTGAAAGTTAATACATGAAAACAGAAATGTTACTGATCCATCCGTAGCCGACTTTATGGACCCTTCGGCTGCCATTGAAGATGAACAAGAAGAGGAAACACAACTCATCTCTGCTTTCTATACTGCATTTAAGAGCTTACTAATAGTGAAAGACTGTTTTCTTTATCATAAAGATCAGGAAAAAACTTTGCAAAGTATTTCAAACCTGGAAGCTGCTGTATTTACTTTGGATTCAATGACTCATTATTACTGAATATTTTCAACTTAAAGGCCCGGATTCGTAACTTAATGTGTTAGGATGATCTAAATTGGTATGTACAATAATGTTCTTTTCGTAAAATATCGCGTTTTTAACTTATATAAGCGTCATCGTAGCAACCTTTATTATTATTTTTGTTTCCTTAAAAATATTTTTGCTTTCTATACACTTCCCATATTTTACGTTTTCCAATATTTTATATATATATATATATATATATATATATATATATATATATATATATATATATATATATATATATATATATATATATATATATTGAATTGACGTTTACCCGTATTTTATGTATTTTATGTTTGATTCAGGCCACTGAGAAACGTGAAATCGGGGTTTCTCTATAGTTCAAATTCATTTCTGGGTTTAGAGAAAAATATAAACTAAATTAGTTGTATGCTACATGCAAGGTTTATTTATTGCAATTGATACCCTCGAGCAATATTTTTTGGCAATGTTGACAAACTGAGAACAGCTTTATACTAGAATGATTTCGAAAAGTAAATCAGAAATTTCAAACGTTTGATGATTTTCTAATTTCATTGTATTATGAACCGAATGTTTATTTAACTTTTTATGTAGAATTTTGTATAAGTTTTAAAAATTCCTTCCTCATATATATCTTGTTTAAAGCCATACTAAATGGGTCCGAAAATTGTTATTTTCAGGTTACTACTGCATTGCATGTAGAATAATGTTCCGCATTAAGCCATAACAACGTAAATCTGTTTAAAAAAATCCTCTATATTTATTGATGAATGTTTCAAAAGCCCCAACTTTCGGAAACAGCAAACAAACGTTTTTAGGCTCTCCTGCAAAGTAGTGAAACTGTGACATACGTTAGTCTGGAGCATGTCAAGTTTGATGACCAATTTCTTTGATAAAAAAGCAATTTAGCCCCATCATAATGTTACGGGTTATTTTCTAGGTTACAATATTGTTGTTTGTAAATAGCGAAAATCAAACAAAACATTAGCCACGACTGCAGTCGCAGGTGGTCGCAGCTAAAATGTTATTGTTTATTTACAGGGAGGAATAAACTATTGAAAACTATTGATATATGTAAATTTTAGCTCACCGGAAGCCGCCGATAAAAGTATATTCCACAATATTTTTCATTATATTTTTTTAGAAAATAATTTCTTTTTATTTCAGGTAGTTCTCAATTTTCATGAATTTTTAATCTTTAACTACGATGTAATAAGTGTGAAAATCCAATCAGAAATGACTTTTATTAAATTTTAGTCCTCCTTATTAAACGAATGAATTAAAACTGAAGTATAAGGCGTACGTCCGAAAAAAAGTAAAAACATAATTGTTCAACAATATTGGCTTATTTTTGTAAAAACGAATTTTTTTTTTCAAAAAAAACTTATGGAGTAAGTTACTACAACTCAAGGGCTAAGTAATTACGGCATGAAATATTTTTTTCTGAAAACTTAAAAATTGGCTATTTTTTCCGTCCTTGAACCACTGTGCGCCGCCCTCTTATTGGAGCAAATTTAATGGTCAGTAATGTATTTTATTCAAATATCATTAAAACTGGTTTTACAATCAGATGCAAATTTTATCATAATATTAAATATAAAGTGATAACTAAAACAATGAGGATTTAAAACTTTGTTTATTGTGATTCCTAAAAGTTTTGCTCTGAATGATTTTTAAAATGTGGAGTTGTCTCCTTTTTGCACCAAAGTCTCAAAATATGTAAAACATTGAAAACTTCATGAGTAGGCATCTCACCTACACTAATTTTTCTTCTTCGCTTTTATCTCACCTTTATTGCCGTTTTAAGCGCAAAAGTCGTATCTGCACTTTTATCAAAATTGAGTTACGATCACCAGATGGTTCTTTGTCGCACATTTCACCTAAATACAATGTTTTATGGTTATGGTCATTTGTAAATGGAAAATATTTCTTAACAAATTCTGAAAAGTTGCATCTAAATCAAGTACATAGAGGTGCAAAACTTTGTGAACGGCAATTTCTCATTTTCAACTCAGCTGCAGATACGACTTTTGCGCTTAGCTTGGTTTGATTTCCATTACTGTTTTCAGCGTTTGAAGTCTCGTTCAAGTGCCAAGCGTTAATGAACCAACGCTTTCGAAAATATCAATTTTTTATTTGAATAATTTTTTTCTTCAATTTTTAATTGATAAAAAACTAAACATTAGTGCTTACGAGTAACTTAAAAGCATATATGAATCCTGAATGACAAAACAGATTTGCTTCGCATTAACTTGATTGGAAAGGTTTCTCGTAGTTGAACATCCACAAAAATTGACATTGATGTAAGAATTTTGAGGGCATTTTTTGAGCAATTAAAAAAAATTGTATATTAACTTCTCTGGAAAAATTCAGATCTTTTGGTGTAAAAATAATATTAATTCCAAGATTTTTTCCTTTTTAGCATTGAAAATCATTGTAGATACTTCAAATTCAATTTTTGTTTGTTAATGTTATACTTAACGCGTGCTGAAGGTAAAGTTTCCACATAAAACAGAAATATTGAAGGAGAAACGACGTCATAAATTGACTATTTGGGGACAGCTTGCTTAATAATAGTAGTAAAAAAATTTCTTAAAGTGTTGGACTTTCTACTGTATAGATAAAATTTATGTGATTTTCCAGATGGGAATTGTAAAAACCATGCACATTTTACATGTTTATTTCCTCTTTGCTAATTCAAAATTTACAGTGTCTTTGCTGTCAGTGAGTTTTTACTGACTCGCTCTTCGATATGTTACTCGAGCTTGTTACGATATTTTCCTTCTTAAAACCACTTTTAGAACTGACTGTAAGGTCTAAAAACACTCATTTAACGAATTGACTAATCATTGGTGTGTGAACTCACAAAAAATTGACTATCCGACTCATAGTCAGGAAAACACTACATTTGAGGGACTTCATCGAAAAAGTTTGGTTTTTCATCACTTCGCAAACGTTTTACTAACTCGCGCTTTAAATGGTCTTACTTCACTCGTGTCCGCGAACGGTGGTAGGGAGCGCAATCGGAAATTTATGCAGAAATGATAATGGCCAGCTTGTGTACACAGCGGATCTATCCGGCAGCTCGAGTTTGACACCATTACCACATAATGCGCGAAGTTTAATGTAGTCCCGGAGCTTAACTGCTGCATTCATAAAGCGTAGTTTATCCATTGATTTTGGTCAGCGCCGGCTTACGTGTTTGTAGAAACACATGTTCCAGAGTGCTTCCATTTGCTACGAGCGATCGTTCCGTGACTGTTATACAAATGAGCGAAATCCTTGCACATAAAGGCCTGCTTACTCTATTCTCACTTTTATTGCCTAATTAAGCGCATAGATTTCAATCCCAACAAAACGTAGCGACTAAACGCTCTCGCGTTATTTCCGAGCATTAGAAACGCTTTTTACTGGCCGAGACCGACTCCAGTGTTTTGTGTGGCAAATAGATAAACCGGATTAAATCCAAACGCAGTGTTTTTTTTTTTTTTTTTTGCACATTTTGTGCAACATCTCATCTTATGTGAAAAAAAGAACTTGAGGTTTCAAATGACGGATATGCGATTTGAGGCAAGCTCCTATAATATATGTGATCATTGCGGCGAAGGTTTTTATAGGAATCCGAGGAAGAACAAAAAATGTTTCAATATCAATTTGAAAATTTTATTCGGCTGGAAGCGTCACATAATGAAATAAAATAAACTGTCTAGATCTTAATGTTTACAAGGACAAACCATTATATTTGAAGACTTTTAACAGCATTAAACTTATTATTGGGCACATTAGCAAATAAAAGGTCTACTTAACATTCAACTTCTATTATTTTGTAGCTATTGACACCACTATCAGTTGGTTTCTCTGTACACTTGTTGCAGATTGAAATTAATGATTTGCTTCTTGTCTTCAACAAGCCAGCTCGCGCCTGAATGGGCTTTTAATACCATAATGGAAACTGTAGGACCACGATCTCTTAGCGACTTTTTCAATAAAGTGAAGTGTTATACCTTTTAATACAAATATATGTAGAGTACCAGGAGGAATTACAATCATAATTAAATAAGGATCTCTTTAATTTTCTTTGATATGCATTTTACTCACACGAAAATATCTTCAAGGACTATAAATTGCTGGAAAACACTGACAGAAAGAAAGTTATACAGTTTTATTTAGGAATCCTAAACACATAATATTTACTACACGCAAAATTATCAATAATAAAAAAAAATACTTAAAGTTTTTATCAAATATATTTGTATTCATTTTTTATAAATATCAATTTAAATTTAAAGTATTTTTTTCTCAACTTAAAACATTTTAATTATTATATTCTGAAGAAAAAGTAATGCTCTTTAAAGATTTGAAAGCCAAATTAAAAGCAAAAAACCGTTTCGCTTTAGTAAGAGGTTTTTATGTTTATCAATTTATTTTTTACAGATATGAGTTACACTTTTTTCCCACATTTATCAGCATTTCTCATTTTTTCTCAGACAGAAAAACGATCCACTTGTTTTTGAGAGATGTATTTGCATACTAAAATGGTTCGCAATATTTTTAATCTTTACATTTCTTTTACTTGCATTTGTTAGGAATCATTTAAACTTCTTTATTAAAATTGAAACGTCATGGTGATTGAAGTACAAAAAATATCATCGAAAAAGTTTTAAAAACATTGCGCATTAGGACGTGTCACAGAAAATGAGAATGAGGATTGATTTTTAATAATACGTTTTACTTTATGAATAATTTCTTATTTCCGTTTTTAACTTCGAAGATTGTGTTCTTAAGACATTTCAAGTATCAAGCAAAATCATGGAAATTTCTGTCTGAAATTTTTCTTAATGTAGTCTTCTTCATATTACCAGATTTTTTTCAATAAATGCTTGGACATATAAAAAAAAAATTCTTAAAACTCATATGTTGTTGTCTAGGTCCAAATCTTTAACGCTCTGAACATTTGCATAGTGAAAGACTAATTTTTTTAGCTGAAAAACAGCCCAATTACAATGATTAAACTCTATTTTTTACTCGAAGTTGATTTAATGGTAGAATATGAAAATAACTACAAATATAGAAATATAGAAATTGAAACTAAACTGCTGGCTACACAAAATGCAACACCATGTGAAATTTACATTATGCATTTGCGGAGATGAAATATGAAAATCATTAGCATTGCAACACAGACGCACATAACGAATGATCGCAGCGTCACCTGCAAGTGCGATATAGGAGGAGAACAGAATGGTGATTTGAACTCCGCCAATTGTTTTTACGTGCATTTTTGTTTCTTTTTTTTGTATATAAACTGTTTACCAATTCTTCGTGGAAGACATCTAGCATGTTTCGACTACGCTTCTGAAGTTGACCGAGGAATAATAGCAGCCTAAAGCGAGATTGTGGGTTGTTCTACAGAGAAACCGGTCAATGTGTTGAACGAAACCAAGCAGCTGTGATGCGGATTCGTAATCGCTGGATGCAGGAGGGAACGACGAACTGACGTGGCCGATCGCACCCACCTCGTTACACCACTAACCGTGATAACAGGCAGATTGTGCGCATGGCAGTGATGGTTCGCGTAACCACATAAAGAACCATTTCGAAACAAATTTAGTCTGTTACGAATCAATGGAGTCCGCTCGTACCATTCAACAGCGTTTGCAGCAGAGTGGATTGTCCGCAAGGTGTCTATTGCTTCGTTTGCCCTTGACTGGAAACCACAGGCGTTTGCCCCGTTAATGGTGAGATTAACGGTGTACAAGACAACGGAACGAAACGGCTATTTGTTTACTGACAAAGCCCGCTTCTGCCTGCAACATCGCCTGTCGGACTTAAGTTTGGAGACACCGTGGAGAGAGACTGCTGAACTGTTGTGCTATGCATCGCCACGATGGTCCTGTACCCGGTATCATGGTTTCGGATAATATTGAATTTCTCTGCCCCAACCCTCTAGTACGCATTTCCAGTACACTAATTCGCCAGCGCTTTATCTCTGAGGTGTTGGAAACCTCACATTGGTCACGGGCCATCACCCATATCCCAACAGGACAATTCGCTACCATATGTGGCACGTAATGTCTAAGACTTTTCCCCTACTCATCTGATTTACCTGACAAGCTTTCTTGGCCTGCTTGTTCCTCGGACTTATCGCCATTCGACAACATGTGGTTCATGCTGACACAACGACTGGCCCGGACTGGTCCTTGTGATACACCACCCGCAGATACACCAGATAAACTTTGACGATGTGTGGGAGCCTCATGGAATTCGATACCCAAAGGTGCATCTAAAGCCTCTCTGATTCCATGCGGAGGCGTGTGGCAGCGGTTATAGCCAACAATGGCGGCTATAATAACGACTGATTTTGTCATCATCCACACGTCACATGAGGCTGTAATTTTAATCGTTTGATCTTTATACAACTTGTTATCTACCACGTAAATTTCTCTATGATATCTCTAATGATTGTTGGTGCTGCAATTTATGTGACTAGCAGTGCATTTCTCTATTTTTGACTAAAAAAATGGTTATCTCTTTTTTTTTCTCCGCCACTAATTCTTTTGTACGAAAAACATTGCGTAATTGAAGTGAACGTATACGCTTAACATAGTTTGCGAGAGAAAAGAAAATGTAAAAATTATTAAATGCGACTGCTTTAAATCCCACGATTAAAAAAAAAAAAAAAACTGCACCCAAAGTGATTCCTCTGTTTATTATAAGATATCCGAAAACACGAGTGAATAAGTACACTATCGAGTAGTGCAATTAAAGATTAGCGATTCGGAAAATGAATTGTGCGTATTTCTCCATTGTTACCGAGGAAACTAAAAAATAAGAAATTACAATGCGGGTACTTTCAACTAATAATCTGCAACAAAACCGATTCGGTGCTTTGAAAGAGACAATACTTTCGTGATTTGGGAATGTGAGAAGCCTTTTTCAAAAAGTAACTTTGCTGTCAGATGCCTTTTACAGTAAAAACTTTAAAGGATAATTTATTTTAAAATATTTTTTAATTTCATCAAAAATATATCCATTTAAATATGCCAAGAGTTTTCTTTATAAACATTTTTATTTTAATCTCTTTTTGGTTCACAGCATGAGAATTCTCACCTCGGTAGCATGTCACTGCGACCGTTAATGTTGCTCAATAACTTGTTTAATTAAAAGCATATATTAATTTATTTATTATTTCTTCCACAAGTGTCTCAATTGCAAACTTTTTAAGTATATTTACTTTTTTATATTGTAATTTATTTTTTTTAGTATAATAATGAATTACGTCACACAATAAGTTCTCACCTCCATTACCCAAACACAAAATTCCATTTCTCATTGACAGACGGGCTGTCAATGTATGTACTGCAATGGCATCACATTTTATTTCCCGAGATACAAGATAGCAACCTAGCTTATTTTGAGCCATAAAGAAGTTGTGAGATTTTCGTTAAGAAACAAGAGGACACATTTTGTTTTAAAAACCAAGTGTGTTTACTTAGAATTCTCACCTCCATGAACTTGAAGCTCAGTCATATAAATTAATGTAAAAAAAAAAAAAAAACAGTTTCAAGGTTTGATATTCTAAACATGTGCAGTTTGCAGGAATAAAGAAAAAACTTTTTTTCGCTAAAAAATGCATCCATTAGGCCTGTGCGTTGTCGAGCTACACATTTAACATCATTTGCATAATTCAGTGACGTGCATCTACACTGGAATTTGCATAAATTTCTGACCACGCCTTCTTGGTGGTGCATTTTCAGTGTCGAAGAGTATTTTATTAAACTTTTTTCAATTTAAATATTTATAGTAAAATCTACTTTGTAGTTGTTTTCAAAGTTTTTTTTATTTATTTTTTTTAATTAAGAGATGACACTTATGCGTTTGGGCAGTCGAAAGAAAAAGTGCTTTTATATCAATAGAAGGTTAGCGTTATAAAGTAAAAATGCAATCAAAATACCTTTGGCTTCACTCTCATTTGTAATGCGAGAAAAGTTGTAAACTTTGTTAACAAGACTCATTTGTAAAGCCAGACCGTTGTTTTGTAGATCATTTTAAGTAATCACGCATGATTATGACATCACGAACACTGTTCTAATTTAATTTATGGTCTGCTATATTTTACATTTAATATTTGTATTTTTATTTCGGTCAGCAATGTTTATATTTCTTTGTATAATTTAATATAATTATCGTCTGCGCTATCAATTGTTTTTTGTCACTGGAACGACAAACGAAATAAGAGAACAGGTGGCAAATTCGGATGAATGAATGTTATTTTTCTCGCCTAGGTATTCTTCAAAAAATATTTATTCCATTCCACTTGTTTGGAATTTTAATAAATAAACATATCTCAGCACTTCCTAAATTATTCATTTTTTTATAAAAACAATATTCACATTCCATCCAAACCTTCCAAGAGCTGTAATTTCCTTCCGCGTTGCCATCACAAAAAACTACAGATGGCGCAGACGATACTTAAATTAAATAATTAATGAAATATATACATTGCAAACGATAGTAAATAGATAAATGTTAAATATAAAACATAGCAGACGGTAAATTAACGGAAAACAATGTCTATACGTTTTCATACAAAATAAACAATCTCCAAATAAGTAATATATTTTAAGGCAAGATTTAAAGCGTAAAACAGGTTTACTTAAAATTTTTTAATTTTCTTGAATGGTTGATGTTTAAAAGATAAATGAGCAATTAAAAATTAAGCCGCTATGAATAGTGTCCTAATTGAGTCCCTGGAAAAGAAGAGGAAACATTTGCATGTTGTGCAGCTGAGTCAGCTCCGTGTTTCAAGTTAAGGCTTAAGAAATATTGTCCGAGAAATTTTATGCTTCACGCTTCTTTGCTCATCTAAATCTTAATAAAATATTTAAAATTAACTTTAATCCTTAGTTTTACATGTATTCTTTGCGAAATATTTAAAAAAAATTGACATTGTATTTCATTTTAGATATTTTGCATTCGGCATGTAACAAAGTATTGAGAAAACAAGGTTAAGTGATGAATTTCAAATTACCACATTCTCCCTGCATGAAAAACATTTGTTTTAAAACAAATCCAAGCACCTCGTGTTTCAAACAAAATGCTTTCTGGAGAAGAAAATGCAATTTATCTGGTGCAGCGTGCCAGCGCTCATTTTTGAATTTCTTATTTTGATTGAAGATGTAAAATAAAACGGTTGCATTTGATATGATGATACATGTTAAATCTCAGTTTTCTGACCGTATGATGCCTGTTCATTTCCTATTTACATCAAAATATATTCTGGAGATTCTTTTGAACTCGCAGGTTAAATGTCTTTTTTTTTATGTTTATTCAATACACGATCCTTAATTAGAAACTATATTTCAATCTTCTATTATCTAAAGTTTATCCCCGTTATCTTGTGCGCGAAAAAGAATAAAACATATCCAAAAGCATTGCATATATATATATATATATATATATATATATATATATATATATATATATATATATATATATATATATATATATATATATATATATATATATATATATAAGCGAAACCTTACTCAGACGATTATATTCAGTTTAAAAATAAGTGCTTGATTCAAAAGAGACAACTGTCTTTGGAAAAATGTCAGTCATTTATGTTTCAATATGAAATTTTGTGTTTCTAATGGCAAAGATCAAGGCAACTTACTCAATAATACTTGTAGTAGACATTTTGTAAGTAATATTGTTCATACCGAAGTTTTACTTTTGATGCATCATTGCATGTAGTAAGATTTCGATAATGGAGAAATTGGCAATCTTGATCCAATGCCGTCAAATTTTTAGCACCAATGCCAGCGCGAGAAATGCATTTCCTTTGCATACGTAAACCAAGGGTAAGGAAATATACATTTGCTTAGGGTTGTCACAAAGCAACATGGTATTTAAAACAAAAGTATTCACGCCAAACATTTAAAGACCACGCCAACTTCCCAGTTATCGAAATTACCCTTTTCATTCATTTATTTTGAGAATAGCATACAAAGAGCAAAATTTTTATACATTATTAGTTTGGTGCTGCAAGTACATGTAAAAATTGTATGTTCCCAGATGTGCAATAAACGAATGTATGAGAGTTGAAATAAAAATATATTACAAACAGGAAAATTCATTATGTTTTCTCTTTCGATCGAAAAGTTCTAAAAAGTACTAATCGGCTATTACAGTTTCCAATCAAATGTTAATTTCATAACTAAACATTAAAGAAATATATATATCGCTCATTTGGAAGAAGAGTGTCACAAAACGAAGAAATTAAATTTTACAGGAAAATTGCGTCTGAAATTGAACTCTTCAAGCAATTTGCATTAAGAAAAGTTTGATACGCTCTCCAGTGGTTAATATTAGAACAAAAAATCTGCAGTTATTTTCCAAAGAAGATAACGTCCTCTGGAGGAATTCAAGTGAAAAAAAAATTAAAAATTTCGTATTGTGGCAATTTTCTTCCAAACAAGAGATATATATTATTGTACCTGTTAACTAAACTGAATACATTTTAAATTTCACTAGATTTTTTTTGACCTCTGCTATAACAGTGCCGCTATGCAGTGAGAGTTTGATTAAGCATTTTTATCCTGTAAGTTTGCAGTCACAGGAACCATAACTAATTTTCATTGCACTAACTTTTAAGTTCGTTGAGCGTTCCTTCAAGCGGATCATTTCCAGCATTTTTCCAATATTTTCCCACGTTGTTTAATCGATTAAACGAATTTTGGTACCAATAAGTGAATATAACACTAGGCTTGTGTGATGTAATTTGTTTTGGTTCTTTAAGATTTGGTTCGATTAATTGGTGATCCAATCAAGTGGATTACAATGCATATAAAATGCAAATAATTATATTTAAGATATATTTCTCAAAACGGCCTTTTACCACCATCATGTCCATGAAAGATTTTTTTTAATTTTCCAAGAGCCACAGAATATGAGCAATATATCAGCATAAGCGATATTGAGGTGTAACTATATTTTGAAACTGTCATTCACAGGAATAGCTACTACGTACAAGCACTTTCCAAACAATAATTATCTTACGCATTCCAAAGAAAACATTTCTTCTCTAAAGTAAGACAAAACAACGTTAGAAGAAGCACAAATTTGTAAATTACAGCAGACACGTGTTTCGGCGTTACAGGGAACGCCTTTTTCAATGCAAAAAATAATGAGCTTATGGATGAAAAGACATCCGACAAAAGTATTTTATTTCATGGTTTTCCATTCAGCTTTTCCTTTCTTGCGGTTCACGGTTACTGACAATTTCTTTTCTTTTTGTTTAAGCTTCGGCTTAATCTTTGTCCAATTGAACTCTTTCAATCTGGGTTCGTACCTAAGAGAAAGCTCTTGGCCTTTGCTTGCATTCCTATTGGTTCCGGATCGGTTTATAACTTTGTCACTGGTGTTTGGCTAATCCGCTGTTTTTATCTTTTAAGCTGCATGCTTATCTGCTCTTGGCTTTTGCCGGATGTCTTTTCATCCATAAGCTCATTATTTTTTGCATTGAAAAAGGCGTTCCCTGTAACGCCGAAACACGTGTCTGCTGTAATTTACAAATTTGTGCTTCTTCTAACGTTGTTTTTGTCTTACTTTATTGTTCAGCACAAAGGTATTTATTTATCTTATTTCTTCTCTAGTTTAGAAATGAGCAGACGAAATCTGTCGTAGTCAAAGGATTCAGCTGAAGTTTGATGTGGCTTTTTTTCGTGAAGTTTTTGGGAAACCCGATAAGAGGTATTTAACACGAATCCATCCATCCTCGGATTCTTGACAGAGCGTATTATAAAATCAGCGGCCCACGCCCTCCGATAATTGCGAGGTATTGGAAATCATTGTCTGCAAACCACGCCTTAAAAGTGAGCCCATTCTATTCAATTACGGGGCATCGGGGAAATATTAAAGATACATTCGGGTTATCCCAAAGCCAATTGAAGCGCCTTCCCTATACTTAACTCGTTGAAGATAGCCCTCATTATGAGAATTTCTTTAGTTAGAAGGTAATTTGGAGCATGAATTACTAAGCTCGTTCACTTAGAATTGGAGACAGAAGTCTTCGACTCCACAAGCTGTGAGGCACTTCATTTACATTTTTTTTTAAAACATTCTTCAACCACACTTTAATAATTCATTCAAATGAGGGCAAGGTCGTAGGAAATATAGATGTGGCAGGGAAATGCATGCATTAAAGATTCGCAACTGCATACAACTTTAAATCATTAAAATTAATGGAGAAGTATTTTCAGCCAATGACGTGTCACATTTCTTAATCTTAAAGGTAGGATATTCAGATCATGAAGCATGGTAAAATAACTTCCCTGCTTTTCTGGAAAATATTTAGTTTTCACTTAGAGCTGAAACAGCAAGAAAGAAGTTGTGGTATGTTGCAGCATAAAATGGTGCCAAAATAGCTGGTTACAAAGGATGGTCCATAATTTTACTCTATTTTGGTACAATATACGCAAGTATATTGCTTACTTGCTTATGTTGCACAAATAATGTTAAAATTGTGCAGTTTGTTTTTCTAGTTAGAAAATGGGCATCATTTTTTTTTTTACAACATTACAAAATATGTTGCTGTGTGCATCGTTGCAACGCCACATACTATTTCAAAACATACAATTTTCTCGCGAACATTTCTCTGTAAAAGATCACGGCTTGTTGACAAGTAAGTCACAATGAATATGATATTAACAAAAGAAATAAAATGCGCAGCACATTTAATAACTCAGAGATATTTATCCGAGACAAGCATTCATTTTCAGGGTGTTACAGTTAACTGTTTCAGAAATTCTACGATGGGTAGGGTGCATTGTGATGATTCGAAATCATATAGCAATGCGGGGTCGGAAAGGCTTTCTCGTCCGGTCTCGTCTCACCGTGCTTTCTCGCCCGGAGAAATTTGAGATATGCCTGGAGTATTCCAGACTCTTCGGAGCTCCATGCGCCAAAGATGTGAGGTGTGCATTGTAGCCTGGTTGAAAACACTTCGAACACTTACTTAGATTCATGTACCTTTTGCTTTTTTACGTGTATTATCAAAATCATTTTCCATTTAAGGTCTCTTTTCTCAATGTTGGCTCGGTGTTCATCACCGCTTCAGGTAAGCATTTCCGACTGCACATTTCTATGCGATTTAAAATCGTCATGATGCACCCAACCCCTCTTAGAAGTTTTGAAACAGTTAACTGAAGCACCCTGTATACCGTTATAGTAATTGTAAATCTTACAATAGCCTAAAAGGACTTTCAGTGTTCATCTGCGGAGAATCTTTCGTGATGGTGAGGACTTACAAAACTTCCATAAAGCAACTTAGCTGTTTTATATTGTTGTCATGTTCCTGTATGCAATTAATTATGGTATTAAACGCGATTTTAAATACGCATGTATACTTTGTTCATTATCAGTGTCTCATATTATACCTAATATTTGAAAAGGCTTTTTTGTATTTGCCACCGTACTTAAGCAAAAGTCAGATTTATGCCATTCATTTTTTACTTCAAATGAATTAGCTTGGAAATTTCTAAGATTCATACCCGCTTCTTTCAAGATCGTAACAACTTCAGTGAATAATTTTTAAGAGCAGATTCAGTTGTTTTAGAACCAAAAAATAAATCATTCACATAAAGTGAGCTGTTAAGCATGTTGTATGTTTCAAAGTTACTTTTTTCGTATTTTCTTATTTAATACGAAATAGTGGAGGCTAAAATAAAGGGGACACGAGTCATTCAATAAGATTTGGTTTCTTTGCTACCTTCGCAATTTTCAAAATATAAGAATCTCAAGTAATCCCTATCTTCTTCTGCAATTTTAATTCGGAGAAAAGCTTTCTCGACATAAGCGAAAAAGCCTATTTTATTTTTTCGAAATTTTAATATGACTTCTAAAATTTTGGGATGTAAATTCGGTTCTGAATTAAGACATTCATTAAGAGAATTACCAATTAGTTGATTTTGATAAGGAAACAAAAAATCGTAACCTTTGTCGTTGATTTTTCTTTTCTTAATATAAGTCTATGCGGCATATAACAACTTTTCGTATCACGTGTTTCATTTTGAGATAATTCAATTACGCCATCTCTCAATTGTTCTTGCCTAATACCATTGTAATTTTCCAATAACAATTCGTTCTTATATAATTTAGGTTTTAAATTTTCAAAACGGTTTTCTGCAATCTTAAAGTTATTGCTTAACGGAAGTTCATGGGATTTCCGCAAAAGTTTCGTTTCATACCTTCCATTGGCAAATTTTAGGTTATCTTCGAAACCTTTCACTATAATCAAATCTGAATTATTTTCCTCGTTAGCTGTTATACCTAGCGATTCCAAAATTTCTTTATTTCACTGTTTAGTTCTGCATCCGCTGTTCTCATGAAATTCACTTCCGCTGTTGAGTTAAAGTTTTCAAATTCCAGTGGGCCCTGAACAGTATGTCCGTATATAATTTCACTAATAAACAACCCACCCGGTAACTGTTTGAATTCAGTCCTCATATTTTGGCAAGCATAATCAGAATCTAACAGGATTCCTATTTCTTCTTTTTAGGATCACTTAATTTATTGCCTTGTGAGCAAAGAAGTCTATGGAGGTCGCGAGGAGCTTGCTTCAATTTTGCGCAAGTGATAACATCTGTAACCAGAGCTTCAATTTTCAGGGAATTAGAATTAAATACGCTACGCAACTCGACTGACACAGCATCATAAATAATTTCTTGCGGTTTAGGCTGACCAAAAGCATATATCAGTTTGGCAATCCTGATTGGTTTTAATTTTAAAGAGTTTACAAGTTTTCTCGTTAAAAATGTCCTTTCACTTCCAAGTTCAATAAAACAGCGTACTAGCTCCTTCCCGCTATTTGATGGTATAGCAACAATGCAAGACTGCAAAAGTGTCGCTTTAATTTCTGTAGATGTTTCAGAATCCGTTAGAGATACTCTTGTATCTGTACTTGTATTAGGTTTATTAGTAGAAGTTTGATTTAATTTGCAAGACAATTTGTTATGACTTAATTCCTTAGTAAAGCTACATTTATCAATTTTACTTCTGCATTCAGCACAAGATGGTTTTTAAGAAAACATTCATAACAACAACCTTCTTTCTTATGCATTTGTTTTTTAACATTATCCGCTACAACGTCCTAATTATTAGAAAAATGATTATTATGAGATTTACAAAATATACAGAACAATTTGTCCACTATTACATTTTTTGATGCATTTAAAGTCATTGTTGCGGGGTTTCCCTTCCCATATCGTGGGTTCTGTTTTTGACCATTATTAGGTTTCGACTTAGAGTCACTGCAAACTTTACTTTAACTACAAGAGTTATAAACACCCGAGATAACTTCACATTTAATTTCGTTTCTCAAAGCTTTAATCAATTCAGAAACATCCTTACCTTCTTCAGGGTTACGCTTATGATGAAATTCTAACATCATATCTTGAGGTAGTAATTTCAAAAGAATTGAATTCAATAAATGACCAAATGAACCAGATGAAACTCCAAGATTTTGCAAACTTCTAATGTTAACTTCGCACTGATCTTGCCGGAGTTCCCAACTGCGCCACCTACAATTAAAGTTAAAATTACATTAAAGCTTAAATAGCAGCCATCCATCGAATCTGTATATAGATTGGCGCACTAGATATTCAGCTGATTACTGAATACAGACAAGCGTTAATATGCGGATGTTGACAAGGAAGTGTAACGGCATAAAGAATTGCTACAAAAAAAATTTTTATATCAAAAAATAGAACTGACTTCAAAAACTGCTGCTGGAAATTGCTCTAAAATGTAAAAAATAATTTCATTCCTAGAAAAACATCTATAGTACTTTTTGAACATAATTTTTGAAGTCGGTGCAAAAATGATAGGGAAAATGATGTGTCACCATTTCTCATTTACATTTTTCATGAAAATCAGTCAAAATTTGAACGAAAATGAACGACGAATTTGACGAATTTCCATGTCGTCTTCGATGGGTAAATTGATATATTGAAAGTGAAATAAAATTCCTATCGCAAAATAAACAGGTACTGGATTTATACAGAATTTATACAGCAAAATTTTGTTCATTTTCCTTTTAAGTAATTATTTTTTAATGACATACATGAGCGCGGGAGAAAATGTCCGTTTTTAAGGTGAATGGCCCATTTATATGTAACTTTGCTCGTTTTAAATCTGAATTTATTGAACCTTGCGTTTTTAGGAAGTAAAATAATCGACTATCAACATGTCTGAAAAGTAAAGTTCTCTTTGACACACCTTCTGTATGCAGTCTGGTAGATTCATGCAGTTCTTCAAATCCAATTTCACATACAGGGTGTGGAAAAAAACTCGAACAAGCAATTTTTCATATAACTTGAATATAAATAAATTATCAAAAAACAACTAGTGATAATAAGAGTAGACCTTAAGCAATAAATACATTTAACTGGCTTCAAAAGAGCCCCTTTTGTAGCGATGCAGAGGTGCAACCGATTGAACATTTCAGCCATGGTCCTCAACTTTACTTTTTACCTTAAATATATCCTATTCTTACCGAAAAAACTGCTTCAGAGAGTCAAAACTTTTGTGAGGTTTAGGGCAGACATAAGACTTGAAAATAGACCATATACTCTCTTCCATGGGATTGAGGTGTAGCGAGTAAGATGTCTACTCTACAGATAATATGTCAAAAAAAAATGCTCTTTGCATGACTTTTGACGTTTCAGCCATGTGAGCTGGTTTGGAGTCTCGGTGAAACGTCCAGTCTTCACGGCTCAAGTGCTTATTGGCCCTGGGAAGTACAACAGCTTCTAAAATGTCCAGCTGGTACACTTTTTGATTCCTTTTAACGCCCTCATCCACAAAACCCAGAGATTTTTTGCCGTTTGCGCAAATTTCGCAACAGACCATGACCAACTTCAGATTTTGGTGATATTTTGCATTTGCTAAGTTTCTTGGAGTGTCTACAGACCAAATCCTATCGTTCCTGGATTTATGAGCTGGGTTAACGGTAAAGAGCTGTTTATCAGTAAAAGGAATCTCTCCCAACGCTGACTTGCAGACAGTCTTAAACGTTTTTATCATCATTGGAGCCGCCCGCGTTTGTCTACCTCAGTGAAAGGCTGAACTTTTTGAAGGTTGTAAAGCTTTTGCCCGAGCTCTGTTTTTGCCATAAGCCACCTTTATCGGTCCTATATTCCCGTTTCAAAAGTGACCTACCTCATGAAATCCCGAGATTTTCATTTAATTCGCTTTTTGATGGCATTACGATTACGTAAGCGTTCACAATACGTTTTGTACACTTCCTGGTAGTGACTATCATTTTCAAGCTCCTGAAAAACGGCAGATTGCACGAGACACTACTTGCCGAGGCACATTAAGCAAACACGCTGTTGTTCTCCTAGCTAAAACAATTTTTAAACAGCATATTTTTTTGCTTGATATTGTGAAAAAGCCCAAAACAATACATGAATTGGGAGATATACTGCAAATTATTTTTCAATTAAAGTGAGAAAGGAAAAGAAAAAAAAAAAAGAAACGCGTTGAAATATATTAGTTTAATTCTATACAATAATGCAAACATTGACCGATTTTTTTTGGCCACACCTTGTGTATGGTTGCTTAATTGATGTAGTAACGTTATATTATATCTTACGCATAAATTTCAATCGATTTTTGTGTTTCAGAACGAAGACTCTAATGAAAATTTGGAAATATATTTTTTTAACCTCGTAGCGGAACGTAGAAAACTGCTGAAATGATCAAAATCCGATTCCCGTGGTAAAAAGATTACTGAATTTACCTTCTCTTGCACACGGAAACTAAGCTAAAAAAAATTTAAAGCGCTTTTCTGAAATCGAGCATCGATCTTTTAACAACAGCTAAAAGTTTTCACATAACCTTTTCATTTTTAAACAGTAGACAATATAAAGCACAGTGAGCAAAATTACAAAGCTTTTATATTATTTTCAACATTTTTTTTTCACGTTTTGATTGAAACAGTAAGCTTATTGAATCAATTCAAAATCATTAATAAAATAGAACTTACAGAAATTAAAATTGTTTTGAACATGATTTCTCCCCATGCAAGAAATAAATAAAATAAATTAAAAATTGACCCAGAAACAGGTGTGGTATATACAGGGTGTTCCGTTCTAACATGTAAGACCTTTATTTTCACAATTGTTAGTCCTAGATGTATACGTTCAATTGCAAAAACGTTCAAAATCAGACGCAGAGTTAAAATATTGAAAGATCGAAGCTAAAATAAAAATGAGTCAAAAAATACGAAATTTAACTTTTTTAACGGGCCCAAGGATCCTTGACTTATATTTAGGGATATAATCTCCATTAAAAAATAATTCCAACAGAAAAAGTTTGAAATTAGTGTGACCAATATTCACCGAGACATGAAACGTGGCGTTTTGTGACTTGCACCACTTTTCGCTCGCCGTCAATAACTTCTTTTTTTTTGGGGGGGGGGGGGAAAGATAGCGATTAACAAGTGTTTAAAATTATGTGTGTGCATAGAGTATGGTTTTGCAAATTGTTCGAGGTTTTGTAGTGTGTTTTTGCGTATCACGGCATAACATTTGATCTTATTTTTGAATAGCAATGAAAAATATAAATGCCTTGTTTTTCTTACTTTGACGACCTGCCATTCTTTTGAAAGAGCGATAAGTTCCAATCTGTTCTTCTGTCTGGACGCTCAAACTTTGAACTGGAATATCTCCTTGAGTTTTGGTCGCACAAATGTCAACTTTTTTGTGACAGTTATAGTTTTCAATGGAGATTATTTCCCTTGATATAAGTTAGGGGACCTAGGGCCCATACAAAAAGTTAAATTTTTTTTTTGACTCATTTTTATTTTTTGCTTCAAACTTTCAATATCTTAACTCAGCATCTGATTTTGAACATTTTTGAAATTGGAAATATACGTCTAGGATTAACGGTTGCGACAATAAAAGTCTTGCAGGTTAAAACGGAACACCCTGCATATATTTCTCTAAATACCTTACATCATAGAAAACGGCACAATCATAAAAGAGGATTTCCGCAAATCTGAAGAATGACATTTGCAGAATTGGGCTAGTTAGCGAAAATATCACACTCATGTAAAATAAAGAAAGAAAACTGTTATGAGCAGAAAAAAAAAACTTTTACAGAAAGTGATGCTAAAAGAGGAATGTCCGATCAATAGCAGACTGTGGCATTTAATACTGTTTTCAGTAGTATTGGTGGAAATAGCTTGGATTAGCAGATCGTACTTGAAACGAAACTGCGCTAAATAGTTCCTTAAAGCAGGTCATCTCACGATAGTTTTGAATACGAAAAACCTATAAAACCGATTTCCAACCCTTGTGCGAGGATGGAAAAATCTTTTCCGGTGGTAACCAAAGTGGACGATATTGATCTCCAGTTGTAGAATCATCAGAAGCAGGAGACAATTTGGTGGAGATGGGCGATAAAAAGCAATCAAATAGAAAGAGGAAAAATCGAAGCATTTATAAAGGGTAAGATAAAAGGTTTTTTTCTACGATAGCTGTATATGATGTTCCATGTAGTGCTTTATGAAGTTGGATTGATTAGAAATGCTTCATTCTTCATGCCCCCTCCCCCTTGCTTTTAAATTTAACATTCAAAGCAGCTCAGAAAAGGAATATGATAGAAGAATTTTGCACTTTTAGAACAGAGAAACTACCGTCTCGAGTAAAAAATAAGAAAGATATATAATCCAACATATAACACATTTGATAAAAAGAATGCGGCAGTAGAACTTCGCACTCTTGGGAAGATGAATTATTATTTTTTTATGTTGCAGAAATTCCCTTCTACATATACCTTAGTAAATATACGTCACACACATTTATACTCGCGTCTAAAGGGATGTATAAAAGCTGAAATATTGTGATGACGAATAATACTTCTTAAGAAGCTCCCTCTAACACCCCTCTATACCTTAAAAGACCGCAACAGTCTTGATGATACGTTAGGTGATCCAGGGGTATCCGGAAACCCCTGGAAGGCTTCAGGATATCTAGAGGTAAAGTATTAAAATCTTCTATTGTCCATCGCCGCAGGCGTCATTGAGCCATTGCTTGTGGCGAAGGGGTAGATGAGCGAAACGAGCAGGGTGTGGAGCCCCTAGCCGTCTTACTAAATGTTGTATTGTACATCGTTGGTACTATATGTTGCATGGTAGCTTATACTGATTTGTGTTTTAAACCATAGCAGTTTACACGAAATCAAATCATATTTCTGCTCAATAAACATTTTAAGTAATTATTCCAAACAATTTTAAATACATGTTGAAGCACGGCTTTGCTAAATGTTTTTTATTTTCAACAACATCAGCTTTTAGACTCTTTTCTACAGCTCACAAAGTAAACTTATTTATTCATTGTACCGCAGAGTGACACAAGAACTAAAATTAATCTCATGGAATAAAAATATTTAGTAAATTTAATCTTCTAGCGAAAAGCGAACATACGCAATTATATACAATGGATATAAACTTTAAAAAAATCGTTAGAAAATTTGAACGAAGATCGCTTTCCACTTTTAAGAAGCATTAGCAGATACTTTATTTTGCTGCATATGGAAGCTAATTATGTTTGAGAATTTCAGAAACTCAGCCTAAGGGGATAACTCCAAAATATACATCTGCCTAATCGATTTTTACTCTTCGCAGCACTCCACATAATTTTAATTTCTTGATTGCAGTATCAACCTTTGTCCCCTCTGTAGACTTTTATGCCGCTTATTCTTTAAGTTAAATTAAAACTTGACGCATAATTTCGACTCTAATTAAGCACATTTCTTAAAATACAGTTGCGTATATCAACAATGAATCAGTTCAGGCTTTAGGTACATCGGCGTTATATTCCTTTCAGAGATTCATTTCTCGATTAACTGTACACTTATCTCCCCAGTTTCCGAGATTCATATTTCACCGGCAGAAATGCGGTAAGAAGACACTCAGTTTTGAAAATTTAAGATAGCTGAAGAGAATTAATTTGTAGTGGAGAAAATTGTTTCGTAGAAATGGGTGTAACGTACATTTGGAAATAGTGGTGTCTATTTCTTAATCCATCTATTTTACTGTGATAAAATAGTTTTACTTAAATGCAATCTAAATTGATTTCTGTATCTGTAGGTCAGTTTAAAATACAGTATCTAATTTTTATATCCTCTACTATATGGATAGGTGGCACAAATGTCGCGTTTTTTGTGACAGTAGTAGTTTTCAATTGAGATTTTTTTCTCTAAATATTAGTTAGGGTACCTAGGGCCCGTATAAAAAGTAAAATTTTATATTTTTTGACTCATAATTTCGACTTTAATTACGTGCTGCTAGACACATGTGCATAATTAGTTTTTTCATTTGCACACACAAAACAAACTCACATCTTGTGCAGTATCTGCGGCTGTCAGCCCTCCCCGTTGAAAAATTTTTCTCTCGTCTTGAAACAAAATTTGAATCGATTCTATCAATCACTCGGAACTGTATCGATGGAAGCCAGTCAAGGGTTCGCAAGTTTGGTTCTTGAGTATTCAAATAAGGTGGCCGTGTTATTGAAACGTTCTCGTAGTGACTAAAGGGTACGTTCATTAATTACTAATCTCTGTTCCAGCTGTGATTGATGTTCTCGTGTGCGCTGTTGACACACGGAATGCTCGGAGGCGATGAATGGCGAGAGATAGGATTGCCACTTGCAAGGCGAAAACAGATTGACGCTGCATCTTGGGATGGATATTACGGGTAGAACTGAGAGGGGGCATGCAATTACATATAGTGCATTTGTACTAAAATTTATTAAATTATGCTGCAATAAATTACTTCAGAGATTATTTTATCAAATTTGCCCTTTCTGCTCAGAATTTAAATTTGCAATTTTGTATTAACTATGAGTCTTTTATATATATATATATATATATATATATATATATATATATATATATATATATATAGGGTGATTCCATAGAAATGTCAACCACAACCTCAGAATTTTTTTTTCCACAAAGCCTTAATTGTGACCTATCATTTCATTCAACATACTTTCTAGAACATAAATCCAGTAACAGTTTGCAAAAATTTCATTCGGTGTTTTTCTTCTGGCTCTAAACGTGCAAGGTTGTAGAAAAGGCTTAGCATGTGCAAAAAACATGCGTCTACGTTTTCTTGTGTAATGTAAATTTTTTTTAAATTTTTTAAAAGAACAATATTTATTCTAAATGATTAGATGTTGGCCCAATAAAATTGACTGTTCTTTTTGCATACATTATAAGATAAGTATTTTAATTAGTTTGGTTATTTCACTGAAAATATTTACGTTACGTTAGTCACGAAAATGTGCTATTTTCTGCTTAAAAACTAAACCAGATGATTGAACCAAACAGCACTTTTTATTTTCTTACATTTGTGTCATATCTACTGAAAAAGTGCAAAATATTCATTTTAGTATCAGTAGATGTAAAATAATTAGTGTGACTAACGTAACATTTGAGCTGTGACTCACGTAACAGTTTGCATGTGAATAACATTACATTTTAAAAATGACTGCTAATATTTAAAACCTATTTAATTTAATGTACATTTTCATTAACAGTTTTGAATATGTAGGCATTCTATATTGATTAAAAATATAAAGGTTGAAAAATACCATTAAAATTACATTGTATAGACCTTTTGTTTACTTAGAAAAATACTTTTTAAAAGGTCTTTATAAAAATACTTCCAATTTAAAGAATTATTAAAAAAGAAAAAAGGTGAGTAAAGCAAAATGAGTACTTTGCTGAATGTGCATTCAACACAAGGATCTAAGCTTAAGAATTAAGATAATAGAAATACAGTCTTAACAAAGAAAAACGTCTCTATTTTTTTAGAAAATACATCTCCACCTATTATTAAAATGAAGTAATGGATGATCGTTGGAAAACATTTGAAGATGTTACATGATACAGTGACAATAAGCGCTGCTACCATATGTTTCAGAAAATGCAAGAATGATCATTTAGAAATTCAAGCATTTGCGGTGATATCTGGAATTAAAATGCATTCTGAAAAAACGTTCAAATATTTTTTTTTTGAATATTACATTTTAATTCAAAGGCATGCACAACAATGTGTGTCGTTCGATGAATCAGTAAACCTTAAAAAATAATAAGCCATTAAGTACTACGGAGTTTCTTATGACGATAACTAGTATATCGGCAGAGAATACTAGAATTCGATGGAACTATCAATTTGCATAAAGTTATTTTTTTTTAAAGACAGATATATAGGATTTAATTAGCCCAAGAATGATGTTATTCAGTTGTAAAAGCAGTTTTTTTAAATTTGTTTTTTTTTTTTTTTGTTTGTTTTTTCGCACATTCAAATTGCGTTAATTGAACTGAATCCTTCCATTCAATTTCTTACACTAATATAAAAAAAAGTAAAGAAAGAACCATAATGCAACACAAAGAAGGTTCCTAAAAAAAATAAAAGTAATATAAGAGCAAGAAGTTAATTATAAAAAGTTTTTTATGTGCATTCATTGCCTGTTATTCGATGGTTACGTTAGTCACGTTACGTTAGTCACAGACAGTTTTTCGTAAAAGTACCATTAAGGGCCAAAAAAGATTCCTCTGTAACAAATCTGTAGTACATTTTTAAAAATAGATTGTTTACTTCTTACAAATGTATCGGCCAATTTCAAATGCTTGCATAAGTTTCAGAAAAATTTGCCTCGTAACATGAGCATTTTTTCTCAGGGTTGCAAAAAAGTTACGTTAGTCACGATGCCTATTTGGTGAAAAAACACCTGCCAGCGCTTAATTTGCTTCAAATTCTTGGTAGAAATGAAAAATAGTCACCTTGTACATTTTAAATCTGCATATTAAACCAAAACACAGTTTTTTTTACTCTTGGTGTAAGTAAAAAGAGTTTGAAAATCAGCTGCGAATGTTACGTTAGTCACTATGGAATGACCCTATATATATATATATATATATATATATATATATATATATATATATATATATATATATAAGGGTGCGTCTTATAATGCACTTTTTGAAAAAATTTTGAATTTCTTATGGGGCACCCCTTTAATTGCTTCCGCTTGATGAAAAAACACCCACTTAAAAGTTTCATAGAATTTGAAAAAATTTAGAGGTTGCTACCAGCGATTAAAATTACTTTCACTGTGCAAAAATAGAGTAAATATATATTCCCATTTTTCTGTTGCAGTATTTGACATCAACATGAAATTCGGTTTGTTAAGGTAGAAAGATAACGCAAATACTTATTTCCCATATATATACAAAAAATAATAAGCATTTCATGGTTGCAATGCTGTGTAATAATGTCAAACAAAAATCATGCAAAAGTTCCACTACGCCTTTCATATCATTGGTTTACAATTTCAGTCTTTTACACTCACCAATATTGTATTTTTTTCCCCTTTGTTTTCAGTAATGTAAAATATACAAGCCTTTTTCTGATTGATACTCATCATCCAAACTATTTGATAATATCTCTTCAAAAAAACTTGATGAAAAGACCTTTATGGTGAAAAATTTGAATGTTAGTGGAGGAATGAAATCCTCCATTTCTTTTCCTTTGGTTTTAGTTCTACAACATCTGCTGTTTAATGTTTCATTGGAGGAGTTGTTCTTTTAGGTTTCTTTAAGAAAGAGACCAATTTGGAGTTTCTCTTCTGAAATGACACGTAGATGTCAAATAAAATTACTTGAAGCAACAAATTGATTCTTGTAAGTGAAAATGCTTTTCAACAACAAAAGACGAAATCTAGATAAACTTTATTGCAAATTCTTGTTCTTTAGAATCAGTTAAAGTACATTCAGTTACAACAGAGGCTAAAAAAAAAATACTTTCACTACAGTTGATTCAGATTCTTCATGATTCTTTTTCTTTCAAAATTTCTTCTTTTGACACAAGTTCTGTTGCCTTTTTAAATAGAGATTTATTTGTTACCAATTTCGCCTTGTCCTCCTAGTTTTCTTTCAGTTAGAAATAATTTCTCTCCTGGAAATGAAATCTTGCGTAAAGTACCATCAGCAAGAGCAAGGTCAAGCAAATAATCTAATGATGGATTCCAATAATTTTGTTTTTGATTATTGAAATAGAACTCTGTTAATTTTCTTTTTGAGTTCTTAACTGACAACTTGTGTTTCTTTGAGTTGCTAACCAACAGTTAGTTAAGAGGTTGAGAGTTGATTGTAGCTACAGTTAATTAACATGATTTAATAAAATATGAAATAATTTCAAAGTCAGTAACAATCTAATTTATTACTAATTAAAATTAATAACAAAAAGATAACATAAATAAATGTTTTAATAATCGATGAAAAAAAGAAAAAAAAAACAGATTTCAAATTTTGCAGCAATGGTAGCAACCTCTAAATTTTATTCAATTTTTATTTTTAAGATATGTGAATTTTTTTTTCATCCAAAGAAACAAAATGAGAGGATGCCTCATGAAAAAATAACATCTTCAAAAGTAAGACGCACCCTAATTATATATATATGTTTTTAATGTGTCCAGCACACGCGTATGAGGTGTACCGTTTCCACCTCTTGTGTAAAGACGACAAGAGAATGCATGGTCTTTTAGAGACGTTTAATCAACATATCAATATTTACAGCTATATTACAAATTACAGATTATTTAATGTTACAAAGATATTTTGAACTGCGAGAGCCACACTCCGCGACTCATCAGCTCTTTGCACTACGAGAGTCTCCCCTTTTGACCTATTTACTTTCTCTTATATACGGGGATTCGTTTGGCGGGGAATGCACCCCTGTTTACAACAGTCAGACGATGTTGACAAAATGCGTTAAGATCTTTCCCTTCTGCTGTCTGTGGTTTTCAACCGCGTTGACAAGATGGCTGAAAAATGTTCCCTATAGTGTCACAGACATCATATCACACCAAACGGAGAAAGTTTATGTGCACAACAAATGTCCAGCTTCGGATAGAATTCAGCTATTCTGAAGATCTAATTTCGAACATTTCTCAGAAAAGGGGAGCAAAAACCGTATTTATGTGTGGTCTTATACTTATCCAGCTCCCATACTGGTGACAGATATAAAACACCCGCGTAACATGTTTTTCTCACGATGAGTGTGGTCTGGAAAAGAATTTCTAGACCGACCCCACACATTGAATCAAAATAGCAAACAAGTGGAGGAATCGCATCGGTATGGATGCAGTGAGAAACAAAGGGATAAATGCATATGTATACTTTTAAAAATTTGATAAAACGCATGCAAAGTTTAAACCGAAAGTAGGGTTTCAGTGAAAGGTTTATAAAAATTTTTGCTCTATAGCAGCACCTACCAGGGATACTGTTATTATTGTCTTAAAACAGAGATGAGCATCTTCTATCATTTGTACAGGAGAGTCGCGAGGGATGAGACACCAGCCCATATGTCTAAACTAAATATTAGATATTGTTAATACATTTACTTTCAGTTTTTCCACTGAACAGAGCACCAATAGACTCCTGTTTGATTCTAATCGTTGCTTGAAGTAAGGTATATTTTGTGGTTAAAACAAAAAGTCTCATTTTGACACATTTAGGAGTAAATAAAAGTACTTACTTTCTTAATGATTTTTTGAATTTTTTTTTTGGGAAATAAAGTTGTTATCAATATTTTAAAAAAATAATATCAAAGATATAATGTTTCAAAACTGAGTCATCGTAAGTCTAAAGGTAGAATGCTTTATGTGAGAAGCATTTAAAAAAAAAAAAAAACCGCAGCGGGAAGAATGAAATTTTGTAAGTGGGCAGAAATGGGCATGTCCTACTCCTCTGGACTTGATGTTTCTTCCTCTTATTTTTCAGTTTCTATTTAGCTAAATATGTTAAGAACTCGAATTCTTTTTCTCCCTTAATATTGTTCATTAAAGTTAATTCTCGGATGCGATGCAATGAGATAACATGTTGATGATCTAAAATTCATAAAAATGTATAAGCTAGTATATATATTTGTTGGTATCGTGTGTTAGCTAGACTGGAAATTTGTAGTGGCTGCTTTACTTTTCCAACTGTTCCGTAATTTGGTGTGAAGTCCGACTTCAAATTCACACAAAGAAATTACAAGGACAAGAGAGAGAAAGTACAACTATGTCCGAGCCGGGATTCAAACCAGGAACCTCCCCGTCCCCAGTCAGACTTCTATGACCTCTAGACAAGGTGGTCGTGAACAAGGTTAATAAAGTAAGTATATATATTATTATGGTATCAAATTTTTTTTCTCATAATATACCGTAATAGTATATACAATATAAAAGTACGATTATACAGAGTATACTGAGGTTATAAAAAAAAATCCCTCCTTTTCCAAACACATACTTAAGAAATACCAGTTCTTGAAATCATTCAGTAGAATGCTACTTAAAAATAATATTTTCGAGCTACAACCATATTGATTTCCTAATTTTACCATTCATGGAAATTATTGCACACACATAAATAATAAATACCTGAACATTATAATAAATATTGCATTGAGAGGAAAATGTATTTGCTTTTGTTTCTCACAACTATATAGGAAAATTACCAGTTGTTCTTTTTTTAGAAAATGCCACGAATATGGAAAGAAAATTATTCAAAAAGAAAAATACAAACTAATAACCTATTGTAAGAAGTACAATTGGTTGCAAAGGAAAATAAATGTAAGCGATAAGTGGAAGGTATGATTAAGATTTTAAAAACTCAGCTCTTACTAAGAACATAATAGGTTTTTTTTATTGACAAATTAAGGATATTAACACAGGTAGTCATATGGAGCATTCAGTATATTAAAAAAAAAAAATCACTTTCCACATGAAAATGACTCTAGAGCAGCAGAGAAAAGTGAAGTGATAATGAAACTACCCAACCACAAATATTTTTTAGTTCCAATTACTGGCTTCATGTAACGATTTGCTGTAGTTCCGTTTGTATCTTGACGGTTTAAGGCAAAAATACAGTGGAAAATTTAACAAAACATGTTTTTGGACGCATTCTTAAAGCTGCCTGATAAGAGTTAGTCTTGGTTTTCTTAGCTAAAATGTTCTTCATAAGCAGGATAAAGACAAAGCTGGACTTGTTCAAGTCCTATGCAGCTCGAAAATTTGGAGCCGTCTTTTCCACATCTGCATGTCACGTGGACAAAACTAACTTGAAACTAGGTAAGTTGGATTTGGCTTAACAACAAAAGATTCAATTCTGAAGGTATAACCCAGAGCTTAGTTACCACAGCCGAAAAAGTATACATTTGATTAACTTTGAAGTGGCTCCAAAACAGTTTACAACGAAATTTTTAGTTTGGAAACAAAAACAATTAAGTGGGGAAATTTTTCATTGAGAACAGATTTTATGCAATTAAGCTCAATTTTGAACACCATCAAATGTTGTATGAGTATAATCTAATTATTTCGCAGTATTTATTTTGATCATTTACTTCTTGAAATTTCTTCAAACGTGCACACTTCTCGTGTTCACGTCTACAAGTCGCAGTAGTTTATAAGCATTTATGTAGGTGTCACGATGAATTATTCAAAAATATTAACAAGAAAATATTTCTTGAGTAAATATTTATTCGCGTCTATGAATTACTTTTACACGTGTTCCGAGTTTTTGAGGAGTTGGTTTTCTAACTTAATTAATTGTTTGACTACGAACGTGACCTTAATCGTGTGACTAGAAGACACACAATGACATTGTCATCTAAACATTTCATGCTCGACAGTTTCGCATCCATTTTGTTGTTTCTTTTCAACAATCTGACTCCTTCCAGTAAACTAATTATTCGATTCAGTGCAGAACCCTGCTAATACTTTAGTCGTTTCAACTCGGCGGCAACTTTCAATATTATCTAATAAAGCAATTCGGGTTCGTTAGATATACTTTGGCCTTAATTAAGAATCGTAAAATTATACGGGAGAATTTTCATTTGCATGAAAAAGTTGGAAAGATATTCTTCATAGCGTAAGTTATTTAAAAATATTCTGAAATAGAGAGGAAAAAAAAAAAACCGTTGCGTTTGGATTTGAAATACTAGCAAATAAGAACATCACTGGTGTAAAAATTAAGTTAATCATTAATCAATTTTTTAAGAAAACTTTGAAGAAAATGATGTCAATGTTAAATATTAGATCTTATTATTTCAAACTTAAACTTGTATGCACAGTCATTAATCAAAGTTTACGGACGTCATATTATTTCTGAAGTGCACTACAAAGAAATATATTTTTTTTTCCTTTAGCAAGGAATCACACGAGTAGTGGAATCCTGAAAAAAGTTGAAACAGGTAGGAATCGAAAGAGCATATTGAGACATTTGTTTTGTCACAAAAAGTATTTTGCCCTCGTACCCCTGTTATTGGGATATCGTCATGTCAGAGCAACAGTAAGACATCTAATCCCAGAAATAACAGGAAGATATCCTATCGTTGTTCTGATGCGATGACAGCCGTAATTTAAAAAAAGCGCCCAATTTAAAGACTTGGCGAAAATTTGAAGATGCCAATTTCTCGCCGACGTTTTCAGTGTCTGCATGTGGTAGGATATCCATTTACAAGGTGTATGAAAGATGTCACCCGTTACACTCACCAAAACTCGCTAAATTTGGCGACTTTTCTTAAAATTTCAGTAGACTTTATGACCTCATATTTCGATGACGGGGAGCCGAGGGTAAGGAATTTATGCATCCAGAAACATAATTGATTATGCTCTTTCAAATGCTACCAATTTAAATAATTTCCATCATACATCATCAAATGTTTTCCTGGTCAGGAAAATAAAACGGGTACTCCAAAATAGTGATTTTACAAAGAGCTTTTCGTTTGCTGAGAAAAAGTATGACCTATAATTTTACTCACAATAAAAGAGAAAGAACCTAACATGTAAGAGGACTTACAAACACTTCACTGTACACGACAATGACAACTTAATCACGCAGGAAAAATTAGGCAAATAAAACTTTCACCTAAACAAACTTCGCTTGTGAAAACTTGATCAGGTAGTTTTTGTATGACTTTTTTTTTAGCTATTAAGTCTCTAAAAACATTAAAAAAAATGCATTTTTGACCGAAAGGAGAATTACAAAATGATCGACTTCTAATGTTTTCCAATGTAACTCCAATTCCCTTCTTAATAATTCCAATTACTCTTGATTGCATCTACAGTCTCACCAATATTAACCACTAATAAAGTGCAAAATATTCTGGGAACCATTCTTAGAAATGAACTTTAGGAACGCGTTTATCTCAACAAGATAAGTATAAAACGCTTATCTTACATAAAAGGTATTCGTTTGAAATGTCTTGCAGTTGAAAAAGTTGTTGCCTACTAAGTCAAATTTTCGCCATTTCCCCCCATCACAACTTACGTTCTGACCAGGTTAAAAATCTATTTTTAAACAGCTGCTTACTTAATAAATTGGTGGTAAATAGCTCGAAAATAATAGAGCGCAAATTGTCAATTTGTACAAAAATTTTCCTTTTAAGGGAGCAAAATACTGGGCCCTGTTTACGAAAACCCTGTATAACTCCTGACCTGTGCTGTTACGAAGCAAGTTATTAATATAAATACGGAAGCCTCAAACTTACTCCTGAAAGCTAAGTAACAAGTTCCTGGGATAAAATGATCTAATTTTAAAACAGAAAGTAACCTCATTAAAAAAAAAAAAAAAAAACTGTTTGCTCAAACTTTAGGAATGATGTTTCACTATAACTTTAGGAGAACTTAAAACGTTATCTGATCTATTGTAAACAAGAGTAATTTCATTTTTACACTTAACTCTCAACTATGGTGCCAGTAAAAAAGATTCATCCTGACGTGTATGCAGTACACATAGGAATACGACTTAAGTCATTTCTTCAGAAAAACAAGTTTTTCGGTTCATATGAAGTTTCTATGGAACGAACATGAACCAATCTCAATTAGTTCATACTAGATTGCACTTTTTCTATTGAGGAGAATAAAGCGGTCTACAAATCGTGTTATAAAGATGTTTACCCTTCGAGAATTTCATCACACTTCACTGTAACAGATAAAAGTCGGAGTTATACCATGATGCATTCAAACAATGCTAACTAAGAGTCAGCACGTAAAACCAGACAGACAACTTTTATTCAATATTCAAAGTCTAAATTTTTTAACTTAATATACCAATTGCATCTCTTTTTTTTCCGTTGTGATAACAATATTGAAGTTTGTATACTTTTTTGTGTATACCTTCAGAAGGATACTTTTGGAATAAGACCATATAAATATTAACACTATTAAATTCCAAACTAGTGAGGAAAACACAATTTTTCAAGTTTAGAATAAACATAAAAATAAATGTGTATCAAGGATTTTGTTCCGATAATTTAATAAACGAACAAACAGAAAGGCTGCACAGGAAGAGAAAAGAGAAAAAAACATTGTTTGTTTTCATACTCCAGTTCCAGTTAGGAGTTTTGGTTAAATCCCCGATCTCATGTGTTTATTTATATTTGTTTATGTATTTAACGTAGTGTAGATGAATATAGTACTTCATGTAAATTTTGTTAAGTTATGCAAATCAGTATAATTTTTCAATGCCAAAATTCAAGAAACTGGCTTAAATTCTTAGTTGCTTGCTGTTTAGCTAATTAGTTGGCACATTGTTTTAAGTTCGCTAAAGGGAAAAATCCTGTTTACGTTTTAAAGCAATTATTTATCACTTTATTTTTCCTAAAAAATATCTTACACGTTTAAACGCATTGACAACAGTATTTTACTTCCAAAAATTATCCTAAAAAGTGACAAAATATTTTCATTTAGCTTTCAAATGCTGCGTAGATGTAGAAAAATATCTTTGAAGCACGGTTTAGGATACAAGCCGCCACATCTACATTCGGGCTGGGGCGTCACATCCCAATTGATGATACTACTACAACTATTTATAAACATCATACAAACATATTAATACAAAAAATGAATGTATGCATATGGGCAATTCCACGGGTTACTGACTGACATTCACAGAGCAAAACAATAAGTATTTTGAAACATAAACCATAAAATATTAATTTTAAACATATTTTGCCTCTATTCAGTAAATTACCGTCTGTTAGCCAGGACTAAAGCAGAAATACATGAAATACACCGCCAGCTCAGTCATTTCCAGCCGAGGACTGCAGTTTCGTGCTTATTAGCACTCATCAGCCCGGCATAGGAAAGTGACTGAGCTGGAGATAGAAAACCTCTTATGGAAGCCAAGAGGGACAAACAAACTGGTAGCTAATGTAGAATTAGCACAGACCAGCCGAGTGACCGAAGCAATGGTTCGGTTCAACTCGAAAATTGATGGCAAGGCATGGTATATTCAGTAAATTACCGTCCTTTAGCCAGGACTAAAGCAGAAATACATGAAATACACCGTCAGCTCAATCATTTCCAGCCGAGGACTGCAGTTTCGTGCTTAATAGCACTCAAGTGCTAATAAGCACGAAACTGCAGTCCTCGGCTGGAAATGACTGAGCTGGCGGTGTATTTCATATATTTTGCCTCACTTATTGTACTTTTTAAGCTGAATTTCATGGTATAATTGAATTTTCAAAATACATATTGGGTGATTTTAGAAAAATTGTTAAAAGTATGGTAATTGACTGACATGAATGATACCTGTGCGAAAAGTAATACAGATTCAATAAGAGATTTTTCTAAAAGTAAAAGGAATTTTTATTAAATTTAGCTCAGGATCAAAGAACAACGAATAAACTTTCGTCCTATGGCATTTGAGTTGGAAAATATTGTTACAATAGTAATTATAGTAATGAGAACGGCCTGGTAACTGACTGACATCGCGGTAATTGGCTGACATTCCTGAAATTTTCTAAATATACTAATGCAAATTTTCAAAATGAAGCAGCAAAACTTATAAATAAGTTTACATAAAAGCTAAGCAATGAAAATACATTTTCTAAATTTAATACAGTGAACGCCGGTTAATTGTATCAGTGGTTAATTGAATCAACCGCTTTAATGAATCAAAACTGTAATTCATATAAGCGTGAGAATAAATATACGTGAATAAACGTGATTCAGATAAGCGGCGGCTACTGTATTGCTAAAATAAATATTTGCATTATTTACGACAAGTTGGTAATCGTTTGACACATTGTCAATTGACTGATATTACAAACACGCAACACAAAATATCCATCAAAAAATATTTTATCCTAATTTATTGATTTTTTCTAGTTGAAGTTAATGGTATAATTGAATATTGCATTTTAGTTCATTAAAAAAAAAAAAAAAAATGCTAAAAGCATGGTGACTGATTGACAAGAATTTAACCTGCTGGAAAAGTAGTATAGACTGAATAAAAGATTCTCACCTGAAAGCAAAAGTAATTATTCATAAATTTAAATTGGGGTCAAAGAATAATGAATAACCTTTTAGCATATAGCATTTGATTTCAAAAATATTACTAAAATTACAAAATTACGGTAATTAGAGCACCCTGGTGAGCTAACTGACTGACATTTCTAAATTTTCTATATATCCTAATATAAATAATTCAGAATTAGGCAGTAAAACAAACAAATAAGTGTACACAAAAGCACAGCTTTCTTTGCCATTACGGCTAGACTAGGGGTCCCTCAGCCTACGAGGACGCCCAAAATAATTAAACCATATATAAAATTACTACAAAATGTAACTTTAATATGCTAATTATGTTTAAAAGCAAGGGCGATACGAAATGTATGTAAAGATTGATTTTTAACAACAAAATAACAATTTTTTGCTACCTAGTATTTTGTTCAAGTAGTCTACACCCTCAGAGTACCCTAGCTGTAATATATAAAATGACAGAAACTGTATGCGTTTGCAACTCTGCAGCACTTCCTTTAAGATATTTTTTTTGATAGCATCTATAAATGTATTTGACCGAATGTCTAACAGTCTTAAATTTGTAAATAAAACTCTACGCAAAAAAAGCTATTAAAATGAGATTTTATTTTTTTTCTATCAATAACTTCTTTTTCCTCATATATATATATATATATATATATATATATATATATATATATATATATATATATATATATATATATATATATATATATAATAAAAAAAGTGAAAAATATTGAAAAGACCACACCAAGAGCCCATAGATGCGCAACGCAGCAAAAGAAAATCTCTTTTTTCCTTCGATAGTTTAAAATTGATCACATCCTTGTAAAATTATCGAGGTCTAAAAAGTAAACTATTTCTATTTCCTCTACATCATCTTCGCCACTCATATGATTGAACAAGTCCTGTTTTCAAGAATTTCACCTTAGACTTTCCCCTATTATCATCTATCACTCTTACTACAAAATATTGTACTTCACATGAAACTCCATAGAAATGTTCTTTACTAGCATTCACATCCCATATTTCTGAATTTCTCCCCCCCCCCTGTGAAAGTTGTGATATTGTAAATTTGTCTTTTGGCTGTACCGACTGTAAAATGCTTTCCTCTTCTGTTTTGAATTGATGTATTTTTCGAATATTAGGCAATTATTTTCGAAATTTAGGCCCAAGCAATGCTAAATTATGCAAGAATGAACAATGAACAAAATCAATAAAATATGTTATCATTCTTAAATCTTAAAAGAGTTAGGTTGTTTGATATTGCTCAAAAGGGTAAAAATAAAATAATTCTGTTTTCAGGAGTATTAAAATAAATACATTGCAGTCATTTTAAAGTTAAACAGAATGTCAGTCAGTTACTGTATCGAGTGTGTCAGTCAGTTACCAAGGAGTTTTCGGTGTTCCGGTTGTAAAATTCCAATTCCACTTACTCAGCATTAACCGTTTCATACACCTGATGTGGACCGAGAATACGAATTTTGGAATAATTCCACCAATAATTTTAATGTTGAGGGGAAAAATTTAAATTTTTATTTTAACTGACTGACATTTTCATAAACTGATATTAAAATTGTTTCTGAACGAAACACTATAAAGGTATTTTTTGGTATAAACTACCAGTACAAAACTATATTATGAGTATAACAAAATGCATTATCATTTTTTCCTTTTAGTTAGAATTTTTTTAGGAAAAAGCTTGATTACTACAGACCAAATTTTCCCAAAAAAAATCCGGAAAGGACATAGACATCGGTTACGGCTTATTTTCAATACGAAATTTTATAAATTAAAATTTAACTTTTCACACTTCAGAAAAAATATTTCAAGCTTTTAAATGATATATTGAAATTTTGGTGCTCAGGTTGACATTTGCGTGGAATTGCCTATGTACCTTTGGCAAATGTTTCGACATTGAACTTGAACCAGCAACTTCTAATAATTGAGCAATTCCATGAAAATGACAATTTTTAGGAAAATATTTTTTAAACTAATTTTATTAGAATGATTTTATGAATCATTCAACTTATTATACTATATTTAGTACCTTGATGTGAGCCAAAGGCAATATTTTTAAACGATATTTTTTTAAAAATATGGTTACTTTCATTGTAAATAAATGAACTTAAAAAAATCTTTTCATTCCGTCACAACACAAAGTTTAATTATTTTGAACCCAATGTATAAGCAATTATTCTAACCCCCCCCCCCAGCAGTTGTTTTACGGTTACTTCTGTACTACCTTAAAATTAATCATCAGTTAAAGGAATGAATTTATAGATAAGGTAATTTACACACGTTTCGTTTTTTTTTAAGCCCAAAATCTTGACTGACAAAAATGTCATTCCGTCACGCAGTAAAAAATATTATGAAAATTGAAAATTTAAACAATTTTTTTTTTCATAATTTAATTGTTCACGAAGAAATGAAAAACAATAAATAAAAGTCAGTTTTAATTAAAATAATTTCCCTGTAATAATTCAAGCGTGTTTCTTTCAAAAATGTTGCTATCACAAATGAAACTACCTAAAAGTTTATGTCCCTATTCCTCGTTTCAAAAGTGGGAACCTTGCGCAAATTTTCCTCCTCATTGCATTTAAAAAAAAAAATTGATCACTTTTATGCCACCAAAAACAATAAAACTGCTAAAACATGAGAGGGTAGTTTAAAATAGAGACGATGTGGAATAAATATACCCTGAATGACTCTGCAACGTTTACTACTGAATTAATACGAATCTGAACAATCTGTTTCATATTACCGTTTGAAGACTATTGTAGGTATTCGATTAAAAGCACTATCCACCTCCGATAGTGTCGTTTCAAAAAGAAAACTGCAGGGGTGAAGAAGACTATGACTGCATAGTTACTAAATAAAGGGAACGTTTAATCCATGGCGACGAAGTCTGAAGTTGGTTTGGAAAGGAGTTGCGGAGAGAGAGAGACAGTGATGGATTTCAGGTTGGTTTTGGGGGGATTAATCCACAACTGCCTCATTTCACGCTTTACTAACAATTCCGTCGCTCTACAGTTACTTCTCTCTTGTCGCCGCACTTCTTGCCGCCTTTTCCCCAAAAATAGCGTCCACCTGATAATAGGTTTCTCAACAGAAGATAATAGCAATTGCAGATGAATGTGGGAGGTATCCGTGACGTCATTAAACGAAGAATAAATTACCGATTGCTGATACATTAGAATACAATAGGTAGTAACTATTCACAAACTATTCACAATGATCAAAGTTTTAAAAGTTTTTACTTCTGAGATCGAAGAATTCATATTAACTAGAACATTTTGAAGCAAAGCGTTGATTTAAATATTTTTTCATTGATTAATCTGGAAATACATAAATTATAAAGTAACTTTACGTAGAGCTCTGCTTTATAGAGAATGATGACAATGTGCAGATAGTTCTTAATTTTTCTTTTATAGGAATTATGATGTATCGCTAAAAGGGCAATTTTATCAATAAATTATCTTTTCTGTGGAAAAAGTAAAAACTAAGCCTTAACCTAAACACACACTCACACTTACACGCGCGGACCCACATACAAACACACACATTATGTATGCATATTTACTACCACGCAGAACATCTGCAATCTTGTGTCTCTTTTTTTTTTTCGGAATTAAAAAAATATATCTTACAGCAGAAAAAAATGTAATTTTACAGAAAGTCAGAAACTCTGCGGGATTATGGCAATGTAGTTCATCGGCAAGAAAGGCTTTAAGCACAGGAGTTGGACGATTATTTCATATTTAGATGAAATATTCAATGTTATTTAATGGCTATTTTTTAAATTTATTTGGTGGATTGTTTTAAACTTTAATGGAAATGTTCATGTTTTTTTTTTTTGTAGTGTAATTAAATAATTTGAAGGAATATTTACATTTCAATAGAAAAGTTTTGAAATGACTGTGGCGTCGAGATTTTTTTCTCAACTTCGTTACCGCAACTTTACAGTAACTCTACCCCGAGTGTCCTTATGTCGCCAAACCGATTGTCATCAAAAGCTGTCGGTCACATTTTTGAAATGGTATTTTATGAAGTTCACTTCAATTTGTGAATTAATGTTTCAACAGTCGAGATTATGGTTCGGTTACGACATTTCTGGAAATTTAAATTTTATTTTAAGTATATACTGAAAGCATATCGGGGGGCACGGCAGTGCCCCCGCCAAGTCGAGAGCGAAGCAAACACTGCTGTACCATCCTTTACTGGAACCATTTCGCCGCATTTTCAGGCCCCTATTTGAGAACCTTCTGATGAGATCAGAACGCAGAAATTTTCGTCATCCAGTAAGCTATAATCACATACTTAAAATCCGAAATTTCAAGTCTGTAGGTCATTTAGTTCCGAAGTGAAGCGAAAGCAAAGTTTCGCATTTATGACACTCACTCACTCATGATCATCAAAATAGAACTAGTACTTCCCATAAACTCAGAGAGGTGAAATTTGGTACAGAGTTAGGGTTTAATGGCCACATAAAGGGAAAACTATAAAAACTAGGATAATCGAAGATCTGGAGTGACCCTGATTAGAAAACACAAGAGCCCAAATAAAGTATTAGAGATCGACATACCGCCTTTAAAAAAAATATTCAACTTGGTGGGCCGCTTCATTTGAAGTCAAAAATCGAAAGTCTGACGTATCTAATGAAGAAGCCTCAGCTGTATTAGAGATATGGTAATGCCCCCTTCTACTATTGGTACACAAAAAATCGACTGTCATTGCAAAAGTCCAGCGTAGTGGGACACATCTTCTAATTTAATTTAGCCTAACTTTAGTCTACTCGAATATTACACAAATTAAATGTTTCTACAAAAAGAAGTGAAATCCCACTAAAAACATTCTGTAAAAACTAGCCAAGTCTCGTTGGAGCTGTTTGTTTATCTCTAAAAAGTAATGAAATCTAGACAAAGTCATGACAAGTCGAAGGTTCCTTACTGCGATTTCTTTATTGTTATAGTTAATGTTGTGTGACTTGGCCGTTAAAGGGTACAAAACCAGGTGCTCCATGACACCATTGCACCAATCTGTCGCCAGAACCACTACCCATTGACGATGGAAAATTGCCACTTGGAAAACGTGTAAACAAAATTGACTTGTACCCACTAACGTATAAAGAATGTTTCACGGCCAAGTCACACAACATTAACTATAACAATAAAGAAATCGCAGTAAGGAACTTCGACTTGTCATGACTTTGTCTAGATTTCACTACTTTTTAGAGATAAACAAACAGCTCCAACGAGACTTGGCTAGTTTTTTACAGAATGTTTTTAGTGGGATATATTTTACTGCAGTTCAGATCCCATTTCCAGAAAGGCACATTATAAGAAGCACAAACTTCAGACATTTCACCTCATTTATGCTTTTGAACATTGCCATAGCAAAGTCAGTGTGATTTCTTTATTGCATTTGGCCTATTTCTGATATGAGTATTTCCTATATACATTTACTTCCTTCTAACTAAATGGAGTTTTCAGTCACATGCGGATCCCTCTTCCGAGAATTTCTAATCACATTTTACAGCTTCTTTAACAGGTAAAGAGAAGATTTAAAAAACGCGCGCCACTAATTAAATTTAATCAAACGTTCTGAAACGTTTAATGGCCGTTTGTTTACACTTAACTGGTGCCAATCTACAATAAATAATAAGCTAAAATTTTATGCTTCGTACATTTGCATTTTACTAACATATATATATATATATATATATATATATATATATATATATATATATATATATATTATATATATATATATATATTCAGTAAATTACACCCAATAGCCAGGGCTAAAGCAGAAATACATGAAATACACCGCCAACTCAGTCATTTCCAGCCGAGGACTGCAGTTTCGTGCTTATTAGCACTCATCAGCCCGGCATAGGAAAGTGACTGAGCTGGAAATGGAAAACCTCTTAAGGAAGCCAAGAGTGCCAAACAAACTGGTAGCTAATATAGAATTAGCGCAGACCAGACGAGTGACCGAAACAATGGTTCGGTTCAACTCGAATATTGAAGGCAAGGCATGGTATATTCCGTAAATTACATTTATCATATATATATATATATATATATATATATATATATATATATATATATATATATATATATATATATATATATATATATATATATAGGGTGTATCAAAAAGAATAACCCGATTTCAAGAAATCGTAACTATTCAGGTTTTAGTCCATTTCATTATATAAAGGCATCGTTAGAATGGGGGGGGGGGGGAATCTCGAGTTTCATGGAGTTGCCGACAGGTAGCCCCAACTCTCTTTCTTCGCCCGCCATATCAGTGTTTGAAAATGGCGACTGCACGACAAAAATCGTATTGTGTTCTACGCTTCGCAAAGTGCTAGTCCGTAACAACTGTTCAGCGTGATTTTATTTCAAGACACCCAGGTATTGAACCTCCTGTACCGATGTGCATTAGAAGATGGTAGAAAACAATTCAAACACACAGGTTGTTTGTGTACACTGTAAAAACGATTCAGAAACGTTTCTGGAAAATAATAGGCAGCTGATGTGCCCAATTTCTTCCAGTAACATATCTTGGAAAAGCCAGGAACGTTTTCCGCTGAAAGTCAGTAACCTTTCTGAAAATAACCTTGAAACTTTCTGAAGAAGTGCGAAATCTCCCCTGTTAAAGCCAGTCATGTCTCTAGAACCTTCTAAGCAAATTAAGTAGGTTTAATGTAATTGATTAGAACCTTCCTGATTTACCAAGAAGGCTCCACAAAAAACAGAGCGACCACGGTTATGCAGGAAGGAACCAAGCATATCTCTTGCCTGCAATTTCTGCCTTGCAAAGCTGTAGCTATCCATTGACTTTTTTCGCTCTCATTGGGAGCTTAGTCTATATGGACAGCCCGTAAGCAACCTTAGGCCGATACACTTATTAAACACGCTCATTCAATCTTTAAACTGGTTGCTAAAAATATTTTCTTCAACAGTGAAAAGTCGATTCAGGAAACTTTTTTGTGAAGATACTTGTTTCTACGGGGAAATAGGTGAAAACGTGTGAAATCCCGAGACGTTCCACAGAAATAACCAGTAATGTTTCAGAGTTTTTTTACAGTGTATACAGAGGAAGCAGTCCATGCTGACATGCTTGCAAAAGTTTTGGACGAATTTCACAACAGCGTAGACATATGCCGTGCATCCAAGGTGAACATATGTAGCACCTTTAATTTTGTATGTAAAAAAACTTTATTATTATCCATATAATATAAAATTAATCTGAAGTGTCTATTTTCAATAGTTTTCATAATATACGCATTCACAGCCATAATACTAAACTTTCGAATAGTTTGTCCTTTTTTTTTCGAAAATTTAGAGAAACCCAAACAACTCTTAAAGTAAACCTTTTACTTATCAAATAAAACGTTTACCTGGAATAAATACTTACCACTCACACGTGTTAGAAAAAGTAATAATATTAGGCAACTTTAGCATGAAATATGACACAACACGATGCAACAACGATTGAATTCAGTACCATTTATTATGACAGAAATATTTTCGCAATACTGCTATAATAAATAAGAAGACAAAAAATGTCCTGTTACTTTTTGATGGTTGGTCATTTCGCTTCGACGGAGGAAATAAAGTATGAGTGTTGCTAAAAGTTGGATCAGAGAGAAGCAAAACAAGGAATCAATGTCGAGAAAAAAATTCTTCCTCTACATGAATCCCAGAGCTCATAAGTATTTCTGTTTCTCGTGATCAGAAAAATTTCTGCTTTGAAAGTTTTTCTCAAATTAATACACATAAAGGTTATAGTATTAAAGAACCATTATAGTCATTAACGCGAAATATTACATTTTTGTTACTTAATAAACAATTTTAGTATTTCATTATATATAACTTATCCAAGTCGCGAGAGAGGATTGTTAGAGATTTAAACCTTCATATTTTACCTAGCTATAAAGATAAAGATTAGCGTGGCGACTTAAAACTTTAGTATCATTCGTCACCTAATCACCCTTCTCCCCAGAACCAATTGTGCTATCAACATCGGCAGAAAACAATCCAGTTGAAAATTAAATATCATAACAAAAATTTGCAATAAATATTACTAGGTTATTTTTTCTTAACTTGTTCTAAAACTAATAGCTTCCTAAAAATATTTAACTTATCCTATTGATTATTACTATTATTTTTTTTTTTTTGAAATTTTGAATTAAGTGTTATAGTATAGTATATTTGGCGAAAAATTTTACATTGCAAAAAAAAAAAAAAAAAAAACGAGCTGATATGTGCATTACATGACTTCCTTTTACGCCAATTTAATGACAATAGTGCCTTGGAGTAAGCATAGAAACACTTTTAAGAGCCAGTTTTTATAGTAGTCAGGCAGGTCAGATATAAGCCATTTTTGATTTCGCTAAAAAATTTACAGTGGTTTCTTTGAATGATTTTAGAAAACACATATTTTTTCTTTTCTTCCAAAAAAATTTTTTGTGACCCACTAAAATTCCGAAAGTTGAGCCCAACTTAGGGTTATCTTCAAATCGCCATTTTTAATTTTCAATCATCTCTGCGCATAGAGCATCAAAAAAAGTAATCTGTGTGATTACAACATAGTATTTATTGCTTCAAATGAAATGCATCGTAAAATCTATACCTGACCGTCAGTGGACCCTGGCAGAGGTGGCTAAATTCTGCCGATGCCGAAGAAAGTGAAAATGTGTCATGTTTGAGGCATCCTGGTTCCATGCACTGAGGTTTGACCATAGTTTTTGCGAGCAATTTGTGTATTGATATATATATATATATATATATATATATATATATATATATATATATATATATATATATATATATATATATATATATAGAGCTTCAAATGAAATGCATCGTAAAATCTATACCCGAATTTCAGTGGATCCTGGCAGAGGTGGCTAAATTCTGCCCACGAAAGTGAAAATGTGTCATGTTTGAGGCATCCTGGTTCCATGCACTGAGGTTTGACCATAGTTTTTGCGAGCAATTGTGTATTGATATATATATATATATATATATATATATATATATATATATATATATATATATATATTTAGAGCTTCAAATGAAATGCATCGTAAAATCTATACCTGAATTCAGTGGACCCTGGCAGAGGTGGCTAAATTCTGCCGAAGAAAGTGAAAATGTGTCATGTTTGAGGCATCCTGGTTCCATGCACTGAGGTTTGACCATAGTTTTAGCAAGCAATCTGTGTATTGATATATATATATATATATATATATATATATATATATATATATAGAAGCTCACTAAATACAGTGTTAATGCTCACTGCTGCGACAAAATAGCAGTTTTGTCATTAAAATATGAAAAAAGTGTACTTTTTAGGGCTTTATATCTTGCACTGAGGGTCAGTATACTGCCGTGGGGGTCAGTATACCGCCAACTGGGTTTAAATTTACAATTTTTCGACGGAAGACAGTTATTTATGTTTGCTTTTTGCTGCGAAACTACATGTTCCTGATAGTCGATTGACTCGCAGATAATACACCCCGCGAATAATCGGGAATTAACTGTAACTGCAAATTTTTCATTTTTCATTTTTTTGCATTTTTGTCATCTATTGTACGTTATCTTTATTGTACAAGCTCGCTTATTTGGTTTCCGCTGAAAAAAAGGCGCGAAAAAGACGTCTAATTCCAGCATTTTCCTATTGTTTGCATTGAATCCGAAACGCGTTTCTTCAAATATCTCGAAAACTTATTTCTGCAGATACTGCTGTTTACCTGCACACGGCAGTATAGAACTTACTACCTGCATTTTAAACTAGAAAATGTATTTTCACAATCAAGTGACAGAACTATGGGCAAATTCTTTTTAAGAACACAATACATATTTCAAAACAGTAAAATGAACTACTTAGTTTTCAATTCAATCAACATATCCGGGTTTAAACTTTCCTCCAAGGACTTCCAGATACTATTTAAAAAACTAGTATGATCAACAACTTACCATAAAAGAGTTATAGACTTGCAAATACACTGATTATGCTTACTCGATACTCTATAATATGATAACTGGAAGAAAGTGAAAACAGAAACGGTTATTATTGCGTTAAAAACGTAAGTAATTAGTAACACTTTTTTGAAGGTGTTTTAGATATATTTTTAATTATTTTCATTAAAATAGCTTTTTTTCGTTGGTACTCTACATTATAGTTCGTTTAGCATGCACATTATAGAGATAAAAAATATTTTCTCTACACTAAATTACCATGATAGCAAACAATTACTAAGTCATATTTTATTACTTATAATAAAAGCAATACTATGACATTATAAAACAGGGGTATAGTTGCCTATCTGACTAGTGGGACAGCGAAAAAAGGCGAGACAAAGCATTGTAGCTTGAGTACAACTAACTGGATGCGTCGTTAACTCTTACGCAATTTCTTATGCAATGAGGAAAGTTTAAACCCGGATATATAGACCAAATTGAAAACTGAATAGTTTATTTTACTGTTTCTAAATACGTATTGCGTTATTGAAAATAATTTGCACATAGTTCTGTCACTTGTTTGTGAAACTACACATACTCTAGTTTGAAATGCAGACATTCAGTTCTACACTAACCCTCAGTGCACTGAGATAAAGGCTTATGAAAACTGCACTTTTTAGCATTTTTCGATACAAAAACTGCCATTTTTTTGCAGCGCAGCGAGTGAGCCATGCAACTAATGAGATTATTGAATAATTTATATATATTCTTACACAAATAACGTACAAAAACCATGGTTGAGCCTGACTATAGGGAACCAAAGGACCTCAAACACGGCACTTTTTCATTTTTTTCGACAAAGTTTGACGACCCCTGAAAGGCTGCACCGAAGGTCAGCCACAAAATTTACGATATATTTAAATTTAGGTACTAAATGTCATATTGTCAACACAAGAATTTTTTTACCGATGCTTAATACACAGAAATAATTGAATTTAAAAAAACGCTGATTTGGAAAAAACCACTACGACGGGCTCCACTTTACAAATTTTTACATGTCCCCAAAATTTTTTTTGGAAGAAAAGAAAAAATACGTATCTTTTAAAATCTTTAAACAAATCCACCGTAAAAATTTGAGCAGAATCAAAAATGGTGTACATCCGAACACCACATTTCTCCCTGGTTCTTATAAAAACAGGCTCTTAAATATTTTTACCTCACGTTTGTTGCGAACCGAAACAACAAAAAAAAAAAAGGTTTGTACAGATTAATTTTTCTAATATTTTACATTTTAAAGTGATTCAATGGTTATCTCTCTAAGTGTTGCCAATAGAGGCAAAATAAAACCAGATTTGAAAAAAAAAAAAAAAAAATGTCGCCAAATTTGTAGCCGAGTTGGTGAAAAATCTTAACGACCAAAAGCTTGGCAATATATCGCTAAGTGTTTGCCAAATATGAACACCACTTGAGTTTGCATTGAAGTTAACAATGAGTTTCCCCGAAAAAGGTGTAAGAGTCCCATTTGGAACATCCAAATGCAACCAAAAGGGGAGATGCACAACTAGGCCCCACTAAGAGTCTAAGTAAAAAATTTCAACTTTCTAGGACATACCGTTTTTTAATTATGCGAGATACATATGCACATACATACATACGGACGTCACGAGAAAACTCGTTGCAATTAACTCGGGGATCGTCAAAATGGATATTTCGGGCGTCTATACGTTCTTCGGCATGTATCCACATGTGGTCGAGTTGGGAAAAAAAATCAGTATTCATTTGGGGGCGAGCAAAATGGGAATTAAGGTCGAATTTGGGTGAAATTTTTTTCGCGAATACAATACTTCCTTTACTTCGTAAAAATAAGTAAAAACGCTTCACTCGCTAAAGGGCGGGTTTACAGTAGCGTGGTTGCTTGACTCGTTAAGCGATAAACTTATACAGTTGAAATATTACTTTAAGTATTAAAGCTACTGTTAATCTTTTTATGTGTTTTGGAGAATAGTTTGACATTCCGAAAATAGTTGAATGGGTTTTTTGAAAAGGCGTGTACTAAAAAAACTGACTACCTATTAATTTGATTACATGCTACTAATAAGAAAATGCTTTTCATTGTGGTAACCAGCTGGCTTGAATGTTTATCGAGCTTTCTGTAACAGCTACCTACGCCGTATCCTAGTTTGCTTTTTTAAAAACTTTATTTAAGTTATAGCAACTGTCAGCAAAAAGTTTTGTTGCCTAACAAATCCTAAGTAATCAATATCAAATAAAAATAAATTTTTAACTCGGGATCTCAATTATAAAATAGTAAAAGGATTGTATGAATCGCTTGAGCAAGTCGGGAAACTTCTGAGGGTGAATTCATATAAGTGTTGGCTTAGCCCGAAAGCACAAATAGAAAAGATTCGATAAAAAATATATATATATATATATATATATATATATATATATATATACATATTTTTTTAATCTAAACACTTTATCTAAGAAAGCTTGGTTATCCCTAAAAAGTTCAAACTAAAATCAGTACCTGATTTCTTAGTTACAACACTCAATAATTGTAGTTAATCCTAAAATCTTTTTATAAAAGTTAATTCTAAAGCTGCCAAAAAAACTAAAATTAAAAATTGAGCGAAAAATGTAGCTATCGTAAAAGCTACTCGTACAAAGCTGTATGCCGCCACATTTTGGGTAAAATTTGCTCCAGACGTATATGTACCTGACCTCTCCCCGCAATATAGTGCAATGTTTTCGTTGAAATTTTTAAGATGAAATTTAAGATTTAGAGGGATATTATTGGGGAAATTTTTCAGAATTAAAGTATTTCAATTTTTATAAACTCTGAGATTAAGTCGAGGTGGTACCCACAAGATGGGTGTCACCCGGGAGGGTGGAGGACCGCCCCCCAGGTCAAGAAAAATTTTGTGACTAAGCAAAAAAAAAAAAAAAAACCTCAACATACCGCTTTCAAAAATTGAAAGCACAGGATTTGATTAACATCTTTTAGTTAAACATTAAAGGTGAGCAAATGAATCCTATTTAATTTCTTTTAATGGGGTTTTTAAGTAATCTCACTTCAGAAATCACAAATATTGGATTTTTATTTGATTTTCAGATTGAATTTCATACAATGTATAACATCATAGGTTTACAGTAAAATAAAACGCGAAAATTTCATAAAAAGGAATAAATATTTCAATCTCTGTTTAGGGGTTTCCCCCCTTCCCATGAGGAAGGATTATTTGGAAAAAAATAAATAAATAATAAAAAAAGTCGTAGTCGTAGTCTGACGTTTCATAATCCAGAAGTCGAAGTCAGAGTCGGCAATTTTTCTTTCGACTCCGCAGCCCTGGTTGTTACTTCATAATTTTCTTTAGCGTTGCTGAAACTTTTAACATAGCTAATAAATAATTCAAGTATTTTTTAAGGTAACTGATATGTTCTGAATTAATAAAGTATGCGAGAAAAAAGCTACATCATTTTCAGAAGAGCATGTTGTGGCTTAGATATTTCAAATCAACATTTGTAAGTTAGTCTGAATTTTACAAAATGACTGCTTCAAAAGTGAACGATTTGAAAAGGTCGTAAAGTCTTCTTTTTAAGCATATCATATTTCGTTTTGTTTATTCATGCATTTATATGCTTATATTTTGCAAGGTATAATGCACCTTTCGGATGTTAAAATGGTTACATACGATGACTTGCAACGAGTAAAATCTATCGCTCTTTTCGACTCCAGTGAAAAATAAATTATTCAGACACAGAGAAAATGCCGCAACATTTTAGTGCCAGATCAGTGCAAGATTCCTTTTTATGAGGATACTTGAAGGGACGGGTGCGCGTAAATAAACCTCATACTATTCAAGAACTTAAGGAGAACATTTGAGCCGTAATCTGACATTAAGGACATGAAACCTTGTGTAAGGTCATGGAAAATGCTGTAGAAATGGCTTATATTTATTGTGAAAATTCTATCACGTCTAGCATTTTGTTTCTTAATCATAACACTAAAAACCTAAACAGTTTTTTTTTTATAGGCAGACAAAATAAAATTCAAAGGAAGCGAGATCTAAAAATTAATTTTTGTTAAAAATTAGTATTTCAATATTTTAAAACTTGAGTAAAATATATTTTGTAAAAATACATGATACTCAGCAATCGAAAATATCGATGCATGATATGCAGAATTTTTAAGTCAGGAAACGTAATTTTGAGAAAACTTGCTTCGTTTTCGGCCCCGCATTCGGAGTTCTAGACAGACCCTTTTTTTTTTGAAAAAGACTCCCACAGATTTTACTTTTGCGGGGAATATTTTCAAGAATAAAAATATGCAAATAAGTAAAAATCAACATTAAATCAACTGTGAGTCGTAAACAACTTTCTATACGTAATTGAAATATTTCTAAAACAAAAGGGATTTCGAATGTTTTTATCAATCTTACATATACAGAGATCATCTTGGATGTGGAGTGAAAAGATGTACAAACGGTAGTAAAAAAAATTAACATGTTTTTTTTTATTGTTAGAACATTGGACGTAAATCAGTTTTCAGCATTAATTACTGACATTAGTATCCTATTTGTATTCCTCTGTTAGAAAGAAAGAGCTCGCTTAGTTCTTCTGATTTCATAAACCGTGGCTCTGTAGGATCGTTTTTTCAACTAAAACGTAAGACACGCTTTTTTCAGCATAATTCATGTAAGAAATGTTAACCCCCCCACCCCTGGAGATTAAAATTCTGGCTTAGCACGTACCAGGTGCGAGTTTGAAAATCGTTTAAATCATTGTAGGAGTGTATTTGTGCTGTAAAAAGTTTTTTTAGATGAGGAAAAAAATAAAACAATGGTTGCGTTTAAATCTGAAGAAAATTTTCGAAAATTAATTTTCTCTATCAGTGTAAGGTTTTATAAACTTCCTGTGCGAAGAATTTGGTAAAAAAACAATGCAATAGTGCTACTCAGATAATATCAATGAAGGAATAACCTTCTGACCCGATAGATTGGACGAAAAGAGAAAGAGGAAGGATCACAGTACAACCTTAACGGTCAACACTCGCCAAGCCAGAAGAATGTTATTGACCGGAAGCTAACACAACGTGGATTAAGTCTCGTCATTATTGTTCCTTAAAAAAATTATTTATGTATATATATATATATATATAGTGTTATTGAATAATTGTGTAAGAACAATTGTAAAAGCAGTTAAAATTATAATAATAAGAAATAATTCCTTGAGGTGGATCCTGTTTTTGTTAATCCATCATCAATACACCAAGCCGTTTATTATACGCTACGAAGTCAGCCATTGTTCAGCTGAATAATATTCATACCATTATGTAATTTCATTGCCGTTGTAAGAGCAATACATTCTAGCAGAAACGACGCGACAAATATTGGCACTACTATAAACAATCTTGTTGTAAATAACTAACTATTCCTTCGCAGCTACTTTTTTTTAATCTTTTTTTTCTTCTTACAGGCATCTGGCATTGTTATGCATGAAACACTGAAAAAAAAAACAACAACACTGTGCTGCCATTATTATACAGCGTATTCCCGTTTAACGTGAAATACCCTTATTTTCGCAGCCTAGACGAATACTTGTAACTGCAAAAATGGTCAAAATATGATGCTGGGTGAAGATATTGAAAATTTTAAGTGAAAATATAAAAATAAGTCAAAAAATAAGCGAAACAAAATATTAGCAAAGAAATACGAAATTTTAACTTTTTATACGGATTCTTGGTCTAATTTATGTTTAGGAGAAAAATTTCCAGTGAAAAATCAATTCCAACACAAGAAATTAGAAAGATTTGCGACCAAAACTCAAGGAGATATTGTAGTTTAAAATCATCAGGGATCATGAAGAAGATGAGATTTTAACTTATTGTCCTTTCAGAGGAATGGCAGGCAGCTGAAGTAAAGACACAAAATATTTATATTTTTCATTGTTTTTAAAAAATAAATTCATTTGTTCTACTAGGATACGTTAAAACACGTTACAAAAGCTTGTACAATTTGAAAAAAACACAATACGCACACGTATAATTTTAAATCCTTGTCAGCCGTAGTATTTTCCCCCCGAAAGATGTTATTGACTGCAAGTGTAAAGTAGTGTAAGTAACAAAACACTGTGTTTCATATCTCGATGAATATTTAGCGTACAAATAAAATATTAGGGGTTGAAATAACCTTTCAATGGAAATTATTTCTCTAAATATAAGTAAGAGGACCTAAGTTCCGTAAAAATATTAGATTTCTTATTTTTTCACAATTATTTTCTTCTTTTCAAACTTTCAATATTTTAATTCTGCACATTATTTTAACACTTTTTGGAATTGAAAGTTTGCATCTCGAACAAACGGTTGTGAAAACTTGCAGGTTACTTGCAAGTTAAAAGAGGACATGCTGTATAAAAATTGGTTTAAATGTAAAATCAGATCATCACGAATTCTTAAATTTTTACTAAATCATATCAGTATTTAAGATAACGTATTTTAATATACTATGACACGATTTAAGTCGACTAATTGCGAGATATTTCGACACTTGAGAGATATCGACATATTTCAGAAAACGTTTTAAAACCGCATGAAAACTGCTTTATTAAAGTATCCCAAGATAGTTGTCCATCGTAGTGAATCAAAGCTTCTGAAAATGCAGATATATGACCAGAAAATACTAATTCAAAGTCAATCAGATATTCATTTTTTCAAAAGCTTGGAGACAATTTTAGACAATGATAACGATTTTGTTTTTCAGATTTCCAATTGACGGGCTAGTGAGATCAGACATTTATCTATAAGCTGTCTATTCGTTTCTATATTTATATCGGATTTTGAGATGCAATCCTTTAACGCCTGACGATATCTTCAGCAGTTAAGGAACTAGTTTTTTTTTGTGTGTGTTTTTAACTGTACTTGTGTAACTTATGGTGTTTTCAATACAAGCGAAATTTTAAGACTGATACTAATATAACAATTTTACCTTGGGTGTCAAGATGTCCCTAGATATGGTACATAAGCAAAATTCAGGTAAAGTGAAATATTGAGAAAACAAATTTTTAATGAACAAAGTAGTTGAAGAGTAAGATAGAGAAAATTGGTATTTGAAAATACATAAACATATAAATAGTAGAAGTTGAAAACATAAAAACACAAACACAACAAGTATAAAAAAGCGTAAACTTGCAAAAACAAAAAAATGCAGATACATAGTAATAGGATAATAAGGAATCCCTTTTTCCATGCAAAATATTTGAGGTACTGCAATATAAATATATCCGACAACGTGTGCTAAAAATATAGTTCAAGGTTTCACCATGAAAAAAGTTAAAGCTAGCAAAATTTAACTGCAAACAAACATCTTATTGCCGATAGGTTTCACCGACTTGGTGGTCACCACTTTCTAAAAACGCCATTACATTGGCGAAACTTATCACCAATAAGATGGTTGCAGATAATTTTTGCTGCATTTAACCAATTTCTTGGTAAAACATTGAACTTGATTTTTAACGTATATTTTTGAGTGTATAGTGAGCAACGATTTAAGTAATTCCGTTGTTATCTGCTTTCAAAGCTTTTAAATTAACGGTTCGTACTGCATAAGGAAAATACAGATACATGTTGAATTTATGAAAAAAAAACAACATATGGACCATCATTTTTATAGCAATCAGTACATTATAATTTAACAGAAAACTTAGCTTTTATCTGACCAAACAACTTAATGGGAAATTATTTTACTTGTTACTTCTCATCGAAACATAAATAATATATATATATTTTTTTTTACAATGAGAAAGAGTCATTTGGGAGAGTAAAAAAAGTTTAGAACAGTAAACAGACAACTTAGCATACTGACTAAATATGAGTGGCGATCAATACTTCTAAGCTTGTAAAGGTATTATTGATTCTCCATTAAGCGGAAATTTATGTAAGCTTTATCTTATTAACTATGCTAAACATCAATATTTTAGATATCGCACCTTCAAATATAACCTGCAATCATTTCAGCTCTTTTCTAATAGTTATTATAAATAAGGATTTGATTATTGCGTGAGGAATCAAATTCTTTGCAGTCGGTATTTCTATTTTGTTCTCCCTTCAAAACACGAAAATTGACAAAAATTCAATTTACTAATGTAGCTTGTTAGTTAGCCTCACGCTAGTTCAAAACCCTTCAAATCCGACCCGAAACCGACAAAAAGTAAAAATTTCAAATGTGCTGAGATAGGGAAATGCAATTGCCAGATAGCAGTTGAAGTTTCAAAATATGCTGTATATTTTGGATAAGGGATCAATAAAGCAATTGATTTAACTTACAAACGTTGTTTCATCATCCATTTTCAGTAAACACTTTACTGTACTTTATGACACTTTACTGGTAGTTCTTTTACTCAAATCGAGACTTTTTGCATTGGCGTAAGAAATTGAATCTTGCAGATGAGAAGTACATAGTACTGCATAACGCGATGTAATAATGTACTGGACTGAAACTATGCTACTTCTTGTTCGGTTAAGGATTTTAAAATGATTCAGCAATGAATTGACACCGGAAAAAAAAAAAATTCGCCCACCAACGTTGGTCACTGTTTCCATCAAACATTGGATTAGCAAGGTTCCACTGTTGTCCTAAAAATAGTTGAAAACTTAATTCAAAGGACAATTACTATATCAATCGTCATTTTGTCTGCAGTAATTCAGGACGACTTGGATACAAAATCTCTCCGTTTTCTATTCATATTTTAGTAGTGCTGTCGTATCTATTCGCATTAAAATGAAAAAAAAAAAAAAACTTCTTATGTATTGCATAGCTTTCCGAAATCAAGAAAGAATGAAAGTAGAATCAATAAACCACCAAAGTTTTGTACTTTAAACACACACACACACACAAAAAAAAAAAAAAAAAAAAAAAGAAAAAAAAGAAATAATAATAATTATGAAAACTTTCCAAATGTTTGAAAATTCACCATCGACTTCAAATCAGGATTCAAGAGTAGCTTCGCAAAAGTAAATTCAGAATGATTTGATTATAAAATGAACTGTGCAGTGTTGCCAACTAATTTTGAGAAATAAAAAGCAGGAAACCAATAGTATAACTCTGTAGGCAGAGTGCAGCATATTGAGCTTACTGCAGTTGTGAATTCAAATATACTAAAAAATAGGAATTGGTGCAAAGTAAACTAATATAGTTACCCCAAATTCTATATGCATCTCGCCTCTGCGACAAAGAGTGTTCTTATTTTTTTTCCTAGTATTTGAAATTATTAACTAATTAGATGTTGTTTAAAACTTCAGAGCATGCCTACTTAAACGTTTAGTACACTCTGTTTATGTTTCGGTTGTTGACTGTTTCAGGATAGAAATAGTGTTTCTCCTTTCATAAGATAGAAAAAACGTAATTTAAGCATAACACTAATTACTTTAGCACAAATTTAAGTTTTAAAATTATTTGGAAAACAATTCCGTTGAGGAAAAATCCCTGTCGTTGTCCTACACTACGCATCAGAATCAAGATGGTCTTGCCTTTTTTTCCTTTTGGGGTAATTTTTTTGCTGATTTTATGAAAAAAGATAAGAGCTTCAATATCTAAAATTTTCCTGTTAAAAAGCATTCATACTTGGAACTTACTAAAAGCTGTAACAGTTTGGGACCATTAATTTTACATCACTTTTATATTGACTTAGAGATGTTTTCTCTAATAAAATAGACATAACTATCTATGAGAATGTTGTTCTAACTGTAAAAAAAAAAAAGATTCTTTCAAACAGCTTGAACTGTAAATTTCTTTCATAAGTTTTGGAGATATAGTCAATGTGAGATAATTGACATTGGTTTGTGAGAAAGTAGGCTCGTCTGTTTGTGAGTGAACTGTTTTTTCTTTTCTCTTTGAGAATGAAAACTGCTTCAGAAAGTCGACAGTCAAAAGAAAGAAAAAAGTTCAGCTTTTCAGGATTCACAAAACTGTTTGGGATAAAAAAAAAGATATTAAGGTGTTTTTGAAAAGCAACCAATATTATAGTAAAAACGCTTACTACGAAATTAGAAATTAATTATTAAAAGACTGCTATATATTTTTTTCCCTCAGAAGGTCGTGTAAAATCTCAACGTCGGCTGTCTAAAAAGGAGATGACGTTAATCTATTTTCAAAACTGATTATTGCGTGTTTTTATGTAGATAAGTAGCTCCATCTTCTTCTTCCACCCTTTAAAAAAGTGACGACAAATTAAGTAGTAATATTTTTAGGATGGTATTATTAAAGACTTATTAAACAAGTTTTCTGAAAAAAAATCTTAAATAAAACGTTTTAGCATAGATTTACATTGTTTCTCCAACAACAATACCAGAGTAGGAATTATTTTCATATTTCTGGTAATAACAAGAAATGCATACTGATTATGGACTAAACCATCAGAGCCTTAGCACTGACGATCATTTTGGTAATAGCCGATCAATGTCTTAAATTGAACATAAGTGTGCTCTAAAAAACCTTCTAATATTCCAACAAAAAATTAACTTTTCAAAAAAAAAAATCTATATTGTGTTATATTACTATACACAGGGTGGAAAACCTTGTTGAAAAAAAAAGTTAAAAAACTGAAACTCAAAGAAAGGAAATGTACAAAACAGTCGAAGCTGTTTGATATCATCGTCTTATTGACTAGTACAAGTCATTTGATATGTTACACATTCCTATTTATTTAGTTTTATTGAAATCCTTTGTCACTTCCACATGAATAATATAATAATTTAATTCAAATGCCGTAGGCATGCGTTCTCAACTACAGCTATAAAAAAGAAAAAAGAATCTGTACTTCTTTCTGTAAAGCAAAGCTACCTTGTTTCTTTCTTTTAGTGTTTTTTGCTGTAGTCGGGTTTTAGTTTAATTTTTTTTATTTTAAGATTTTCCTTTTTAACCTGTGATGCGAGAACAAAAAACGAATGATATAAAAGTGTGAGTAATACACTCTTAACAAGCAAGCTTTTAGTTGCATATACAAGAAAGGTAAATTAAATTATAATTTTATTGTATCGAATTGATAGAAAATTTTAATTATAAAAGATTGGTCATACTTAATAAGACTATAATAGTAATGAAAACCTAACTTGTTTCTTACCCTTTAGGGCCTAGTCGGACTACATTGTTTTAAATAAATTTATTTAAAACCCGCGCTAAAAAAAAGAGAAAGGAATGAAGTCGGTTAAAATCGGGATTTACAAGGTAAAATCGACTCGTCCTACAATTGAAGTCGGTTAACATGTAGCCTATGTTATCCAGGTCATAATAACGAATCGATTGATACCTTTTTCATCAAAACCGATTAAATAGTTTAGGCGCTACGGTAGAACACATACGTAAATATAAACAACATCGACTGCTAAAATCATAACCATTCCTTTTGGTTTCGCCTTAGTTGGGTTATATAAATATCGATTTTTTTACTTTTACCCGGAGCATCTTTCTCCCCCTGATGAGTCGGTTGTTGAATTTTGATATTCGTAATCAGGGGCCACTAGAGATTAAAAACACCAAAGACTAACCCCGGGGATATTCATGGGGCTGAGATACATAGCAGTGTTGTACACTGTCCTTAGTTGCGTATTTCTTTCGTTTTCCTTGGCGGCAGACATTTGGTTTTCTTCTCTGGTGGGCCGCTACCACGGCCCTTGATAACCAGCGAGCGGAAAAATTATTTCTTTTTGCTATCTATCTTACTATTACTATAGTATTTTATTCCTTATAAGTTTTTATAAAGGGATATTGATCCTAATTAATGACTTACTCGAAAACGAGTTTTAAAAGAAATATTTGTACGTGCTTAGTCTAAATTTGGACGAAAATTTATGTTTTGTTTTTCCATTTTTTTAAAAAAATATTAGTCCACCAGAAACTGGAATTGTAAAGTGCAGTCGAAGTTTTCTTAAAGTCGTTTCTGTCAAAAGACAATATTCTTACTCGACAGGTTTTGAGTTTAACAAGCATAAAGAAAAACGTCTAAAATGGTTGACATTTCATTATCGTACTTCGTATCATTCGCAGTACAGCTTCTAAGGATGACTTTCAAGCTAGTTTGAAAACTCTTTTCTAAAGTAACATTTATTGAAATAAGAAAGACATAAACGTTTTCATGTAAATACGAAAAAAACGGGTGAGGGGGGGGGGGAGCGACGACGACCTAATACACATTCAGTTTTTTAATTGAAAGTGAACAGCGTTCGATTAAAAAACTGAACACTTTCAAAATAGTTGGATTTTACTGTTTCATAAGGAGATCCTTTAAATCTTTTTATTTCTATAGCAGTGTTAGTGGCATTAAATATTTCTTCTGAACACTTGTTCGTGTAATTCAGGCAAAAAAACCCCTTAGACTAATAAGAACCACATAAAAGGGGACCTCCCCTTGACAACGAGGGGTACAAATCGTTCTAAAATGTTTTTCTTTTCTTTCACGAAATCTTTTGAACAGTCGATTTGTTTGAAACCTTGAGTAAACCTCTCGGCGATTAAAAAAAACATTTAAATTTAGGCTTTGAAAGCTCCATCGCCATGAATAGGAAATAATACCTCTCCATTTAGTAGTTTTCCCAGCTGATTGGAACCATGATCTTAATTATTTCCGTAGAATTGGAACACATATGTTGTCAGAATAACCGAAAAAGTTGGCTTTCAAATAATATTCCGATAACAATGGATTCGAGCATTAAAGAATCTCCAGTCACTACTGTGTGATTAAAGAAATTAATATCTCCCCAATTACCGTTACTAATCATCCACACTCGTTTATTTTTGGAAAGTTTAACAAAACGTGGAGAAGAAAGATTATCTTCTCTTCAAAACATTCCCTTTTCTGAGTGATAGTGGGGTAGCCCCTTCTTTCGAATAGATTAACTCCCTGCAATTTCGCGATAAGAGGTTTAACACAGGGAATTAAATGACGCGGCTTTAGTCAAAAAAACGGAGGAAATATCGTTATTTTTCAGGCGATGCGTTTAATTGATGCATTTCAAGCATCTTTAGAGATTATTTTAATTTAATAGTTAAATCTTAAAGTTTAATATCGGAGCTTAACGGAAAGTTTGCGAATCAAAAGAGTAGCCCTAATAATAACAATTGTGTGCCTTTTCAGGTTGAATCAATATCAAAATCTTAATCTTATTCGTGTATCATATTGTGAAGCACTAACTTTTAAGTTAATTTACTACTAAAACAATGATTTGCAACCAAGAAGTCTATTGCTTTCACACTCAGCATAACATGGGTATTCCTTCTTTGCGCACCAATTCAACAACTTCGTAGTTTTATCGTTCAATCATTTTTCTATAAACGGAAATAGGAGAAAAAAAGTCATCACGTTTTGATATATGTGTGATTCTTGTGAAAAAAATTAAAGAACACATTTCAACTCAAAGGTAAAACTATGCTGAAGAATCGAAGTCAAAACACAAATCACTTGAAATAAAGTACTGTAAAATGTGTTTTACGTCAAAACGCTCTTTGGTAAAATGTTACCAATGACAATTTTATAAACATTAGGTAATTAAGAGTAAGTACGTTAATTAAACACTTGCATTCTTAAGGACTTAAAATTTTATATTTTGAATGTTATAAGGAACAGAAGTATATAAAATTTTTCAGAAAAAGAAGAAAATCCCACCTTTAATAAGTCGAATTATGACTACTTTCCATCGATACGCTTCTATTTTTCACACATCGCTTGCAAACAGTTCAGTAAAAGTCGTATGAACGGAGCGTTAATTGTTGGAGCAAAATATAATCAAGAAAACTATTTATCAGAAGGTTAGGTTTTAAGAAAATATTAGCAAGTAAAGATTTTATGAGATTCAAAATATTTTCCGCTCATCTATTGCGTTTTCAAACGGTATTCCGTAATTCATCTCTAAAGATTCCGGAAGTCAAATTAAATTTCGAGAAATATGATAACGCATTCCCACTAATAGACTAGTACTCAATACTTAAAAAATTAAAAGATATGTTCAGCAATATTTGATTAATCATAAGCTTTCTGTTTGATTAGCAAGGACGAGTGACCTTTGTTAAGCAATCATCAAGCCACCTCTGCAATAACGTCTGTAGCATTTTTAAGGACATTTAAAGGAACGAACTTCGGCAAAAATCTTTCTTGACGTAAATAGGAATGAAAACAAACAGAAAATGAAAAATATAATATGCTACCACGGTAATCTTTAATAGACTTTCACTTTGACGTTTCAATAAAAGAATTAATGCACATCTCAAACACTAAATATCAGCTCGAAGACAGCTAAAGCACGAATCAATTATTTATGGTAATAACTGGTATTGTGTGCCTTATTTTTGCATATGAAAATACATTGTGCCTTTTTTAAAAACCTTTTTGCAATTTCTGCCGTACTGGATATGTACCAATTACGTCTGTACATGTTTAGAAAATTATTTTACTTTAATACGGTACTTATAAAACATTACTCTAAATCATATCCAACTCACGAATGTCTTTATATCGAAGATATTGAACTGGATTCATCTCGAAGTGTCTTTCATTTTAATTCTGACCAATTAGAATTGAATGTGTATTTTACATATTTAAATTTCCGCCCGATTTATTGGTGTTCTGTTCGTATGATATTTAATGTGAGTAAAAAATCTTACAAGATAGCGTGAAATTTGTGCAAAATTATCTTTTAGACATACGGAGTAATCAACTGTACATGATTTGAAAAAAAAAAATAACGTTTCTGAAAATGGCTGCAATCTTTGATTGCGATGACTTGAATTTGTCAAAAATAAATCGAATTCTTTTTCTTTACACACATGTCTGTGATAATACAAACATTTGACAAAAAGAAATTTCGAAACTGCTTTTGTGATCACCCCATTAACCCAAACAGCCTTTTTTTTGCACTCGAAGTACGATAAGGTGCCTTTACTGAAGTACGAAAAGCTTTTGGACGCATAATTAGGGGAAAGTTGGGTAATAAGAGACATACGGCATAATAAGAGGCAAAAAGAAATTAAACTTGCCCTTTCATGGAGCTCAAAAGAAAGCGTTTCCTCTATGACTTCTTTAGGAAAGTAAGAAGAAAATGTAGTTTGAAGACATTCTATTGGCGGATTTTTTTTCTTTCATTTTTCTTAGAAATATTCAATGTCTTATTTCCCATTAATGTTACTAAGAAAATTCAATGATCTTACACATTTTAACTTTAACAGTGTTGGAAAATGCCACAGTTATTGACCATAATCTTCCGGCAAACAGACCCATTCCTCCCCCCTTTTTTTTGGGGGGGGGGAGTTCATTGAGATTTCTTTGTTGCTGATTTTCTCATGTCACAAAATTTGTCTACAAAAATGAACCCAAAATAACTAAAAGCAATATCAATCAAAATATTATGAAAAAAGTGTAAATAAATAAAACACGTTAGAATTTAATTTATCTTCATTAATTTGTACATTTATATCCTTTTCACCTCTAAAGAATGACATAAGAAAGTGTTTTTCATTTCTCTATGGTCATTTTTCATCCGTTGGTGTTTCAAGCCAGAGAAATATAAGCCATAAACATAAGTTACACCAATCGAACAGTTTTTCATTCATATACAACGCAAATACATTTATAACAACGAACAACAATTTAAAAAATATATTAAAATAGATTAGATGGATAGGCTGCAATTTATAAACAGGAGTTGATTTATAACTTTCGGGAAAAAGCTCGTTACAGTTGATAAAATATTGCTCATTTGGAAATTAATTATTAATTAGTGACAAAGTAAGACTTCTATCTTCTCCAAGGTCAAAACAATTTTGCTTTAAAAAAAGGAAAACTATGTTATCCCCGCTATCTTCTACTGTAAATTTCTTTATTAAACTTTTTCGTATTAGTTTTCATTTGTAAATTCGAAAAAAAAAAAAAACAGTCACGAAGTTATACGCCGTACGGCATTACTGTTACATTATCAATATTAGAAACGATATCATGATCGTTCAGCAGAACTTGAGCAAAAACTCCAAATTTCGTTTTCTGAAAGTACTATATAATTATAGAAATCCTTGACAGTCGAAAATTTTTAAAATGAAGTGAGAAATTTCAAATTTTGACTGAGATTATATGTTTTTACAATTTTAAACGTTTAAAAATTATTTTTTCAACTAAAACAGTAAACAAACTGGTTTCCAGAAGGTTTAAAATTATGTGTCCCCCTTTAGAAACGCAGTACAGAAAAAAAATCCTATGCTTTAACGATTTTTGCTAGTCAGTTGTTTGTTTTTCCACAGGTTTCAGTTTGACAACATCGAAATAAAATCTGTAGGGAAAGTGAATTTAAGGACTTTTTAAAGTTGGTGCGTTTAAACGTATGCAATGTTGAAATGGTGGGTAGGCCCTTTATTGAACCTTTTTTCTAAATCATGCTCTACAGCACCACTTACTAGGGCTACTTGCATCATTTTTTGCCCCAAAACAAATGACAGTTTCTTTTACCATTTGTGCAAATTATCCAAACCGGAATCATAAACTTCTTCCTCACCAAACTAATGATTTCAAGCCCAATAGATCAAACTAATGATTTCAAGCCCAATAGATCAAACTAATGATTTCAAGCCTGATTTAAAGAAATCACATTTTGCAAACCACCTTATTTTCCTTATTAAACATCAGGATTATTCAATCGATTAAATCTCGGACCTGTGAATGAATCCTAGATCATTTTGTAGACACTGAGTTTTCATTAAGTATTTTTTATCTTAATCTGGAATCGTAATTCGCTTAATTAATAATCTAAAGCTTTTTGGCTTCAAAGAGCTTCTTGCTTTCAAGAAATCCCATTTTATAGATCACCAAGACTGCAAACTCCTACTCCTGTGAGAGAGGAAACGTTCGTAAAAATGTGTTAAAAGGCTATAAAAATTTCAAATGAGTACTAAAACGCAAAAGAAAAGCCTTCTTTTTCAAGACTTCTAGAAAATGATAAAATACGAGATAAAAAAAGTGGCCATTTTTATTTTTTATGGTTGGTTTTTATTAAAGTATAGCACATTTATTACAATTCGCGTAGAATAATAATACGGCTTTTCTTTTTCAAGAATTATTTAAAATTAGTGATCACTGATTTGCCAATTAAAATTTATTTGATTTCTTTTAATTGCATATAAACTTGCGTTCCATATCAGAAACTATGTCAATGTTTTAGTTTTTAAACAGAGAGTAAGTGGAAATGTTTTTGTTAAAATGCTGTAAAATAAATAAAAAACTAGTTGCCTATAAAGTCTTGCACTAATAAAGAAAATTCACTTAAAAAACCCTTTTCAAAATCATACATCAGTAGTTTACCTTTTACCCTTGTATGTTAAGTTTCTTCTATAGAGTTAATTCACTTTCAAGTGTACATTTTTTGTATCTCTGAGAAAATCTAGTCCAACGTTCGGCACCTGGCGGGCGATGGTCCTGCTCCAGACAGTGATCGGCCAAAAATTGGACCGCCAAAACTATTTTGAAAAATGACCAACGCAAATAAATTACTTTAAAATACTCCTTCCGTAAATAAGACTACTAGTTGTTTTTTCAATATTTTCTAACCGGATAGCTGATTGATTCGAGCAGCTTGCCTAGATATTTTATAAGGATCAGACACTTCTGGGAAATTTTCTAAGATCAAGTATCATTCAACATTAACGGCCGCCTAACTTGAATACTCTCTTTACTTAAATATTTCTTTCGTAAACCTTTCTTGAAAAACCTCAAAAACTCAAATATTTTTTCTCTCGTTGAGTTTTGAATGCAAATAAGCCTAGTCATTGTATTTATTAATTTTTGAATGAAAATTAAACTTATAAACAGTGTGAGGCATAAATTTTTTTTCACTGGACGTAGATAAAATTTTTCATGATTCTGCGGACTCTACTTACAATTACTTGCCGACTCTTGGTATCGACGATGTTCAATTTCGCAACAAGAACTCTAACAAACCAGAATTTACCTTTTGTGTGTGTGTGTCCGCCATCTTGGGGCTTAACGATGGTTTCTTCTTATTTCTGCTATGGTGAAGTAGCGTGTTTTGCGTCTTGATTGTGATTTCTTATTAACGCTATGTTTATCCACATTTTTACCGTTTCTTTTCGGGAAAGATTGGAAAAAATTGAAGAATTGATTTTTTATGAAAAAAATAGAGTTTCTTAATAGTGATAATCTGTGTTTCTTGGAACATATAAGTGCATTAAAACATATATGCAATCCACTCATCGTTTTCTGTTTGACAGAAATACACATAAAGGTAAGTTTAATTAAAAACAAACTTTTTGTTTTATAACTGAGAGTTTCCTTGGTGAAACACCAGAAATAAGCCAAGTCGTCGTGCAACCAATAATATTGGGTAAGGTGTGTGTAATCATAAAAATTACATTTTCTATTTTAGATTGCCTTTGAAACTTGAAATAATATTCGTAATTTTTTTCAAACAAAACTTATATTGTTTGAAAGAAAAATAAGTATGATTTCCCTTCCTTACAATGCAAATTTACTGTCTGAAAATGTTAAAGCTATTGAGTTTTAATTTTTTCCCAATCCAGTTTAAGTCCAAATCAAGACAAAATTAGTTTTTTTCTTTCCAACAGAAACCCCTAAACCGAAACTGCGTAACGATTTCTAAAGCTGAACCAAAACTTAAACTGGAGTTTCAGTTTATTCATACGGCCGAGCCACAGTAGTAAAAATAGTCATACCTGCACTTTTGAACAAAACTGAGTTATTATAACCAAGTTTTTCTCTATTTCGTATTTTACTTAAATAAAATGTGTTAGGGTCATTTGATCAGGAACTATTTTTCTAAAAAAATCTAAACAACAACAAAAAAAGGCATCTGAAACAAATATAGGGAAAAGCCAAGCTTTAAAACACAATATCTCAGCTTGAGCTCAACTGCAGGTTCCACTTTTGTGCTTAGTACGGCAGTATACAGGGTGCGGCAAAAGAAAAAAAACCTCGGACAAAGATTGCATCATCGAATGGAAGTAAAGTAATTTCATTTTAATGAGTGTCTTTATTTATTTTTGTCTCTCACTTATTAGAAAATAAGCTACAATATATCTCCTAGTTTAAGTATTGTTTTTCCATTTTCTTACAATTTTAAGCAAAAGACCTGCTATTTTTAAAATTGTTTAACGACAGTTTGTTTGCTTGTTGTGCCTCGGTAAACAGTATTTGATGCGGGATGCCGCTTCAAGTGGCTTGGAAATGATAGTCGATGTCTGGCAAGTGTGCAAAAACGAACAGTGACCATTTTAGTTAATCGTCAGGTCATCCAAAATTGAGTTCAATGAAATCCTTGGGTTTCCCCGAGAGAAGTTGTTCGTAAGATGGGGAATTTGTGACGATAATTGCGGCTAAGGACAAAAGAAGCTCAAACAGAAGTTTTACGCGTTCCAGAAAGTTCAGGCATTCGTATGACTCCAAAGATGCCAGAAACGTTTGAGATGGCCGCAAGTCCACGCTGGAAGATTTTATACCTTTCGTTGTTTTACCGTTCAACCTGCTCATAACCTCCAGAACAATAAGATTTGGTCTGTAGACACTCCAAGCACCTCAGAAAATGTTAAACATTGCCAAAATCCGAAGTCAGGCCTTGTTTGTGATGGAATCAGCACAAGCGACAAAAAATCATTTTTTTTTTTGAGCAATCACGATTGCGTATTCCTTTCATTTGATTGTTTTGATGTGCTATCATTTTATTTTCCCACCGCCACCCTCCGCACCATCATCGTCGACCGGCTCCTCACGATGCTGCTCCTCTAGCGAAAGTCGTCTCCAGGTTGCATCCATGTCCTACACACACGCTCATACATACACAACTACACACACGCGCACACATACACACCTACACATGCACAAACACATACACACACGCAAACATACAGACACCTACACATACACACGCACAAAAACATACACACAAATACCCACACATTCATGCCTGCACACAGACACAAACACATATGCCTACACACACATACACATACCCCTTCCCCCCACACACATTCATATAAACAACTACCCACACACTTATTCCAGCACACAGACACAAACACACATGCCTACACACATACACATACCCCCTACACACAAACACACACGCCTACATACACACACTCGTGATTGCGAAAAACATAATTTGAATTCAAGATGTCAAAATTCAAATTAATTATATTTTTTTTTTGTGGATGAGTTAAATGAATTAAAAAGTGTACCAGAAGGACATTTTAGAAGCTGTTGTACTTCTATGGACCTAAGAGCACTTCTGCATAACAATGTAGACTAGACATTTCAATTTGACTCCACACCAGTTCATACGGCCTAAAAGACAAGACTGGTGCAAGATGCTTTGTTTTTGACATGATATCTTTAGAGTGGCCGCTCTACTCACTACACCGCAATCCCATTTATTGCACTGTATGACCTATTTTAGAGTCAAAGGTCTACTCTAAACTACACATAATTTTGGACTCTCTAAACCAATTGCTTTATAGGGAATAGGATTCATTAAAGGACTTGCTCTGTCCTTGAATGAAAATTTCAATAAGCAATTGCACCTCTGTATTACTTCAATAGGCGGCTAGTTTGAAACCAATTAGTTTATCGATTCTAAAGGTCTTCTCCTATTATTATCTTTTGTGTTTTGTTGATTTATTCATTTTCAATAAAGTTACATGGAAAATTGCTTGCCTAGTAAGAATATTGTTTTTTTTTTTTTGCAAAAAGTAGTTTCTTCATCTATATGCAAATTATATTATCATACAACAACTTGCATTACTAAAGGCTAAATTTTAACATACAAGGCGGGGGTAGTATAAGAATTAAAGTATGAGAAATTTCAAATCACTTTTTGCGAAAAATTTCAATTAAAACTAACTGAAAGTTGAAAAAAATTCATTTTTTCAATTTTTCCGGAGTGGAAATTAACCCCTTAGGAAAAAACGCTTTTTTTCCGTATTTTCGGAAATTTTCCGGTTTTTTTCCCGACTGTTTTCATCGCTAGTTGGGACTGATGATATCGTATTTATCAATATTATTATTTTAATATATTAAAATTAAGACAGCAGAACTGCAAACATTTTGTCTTTGAGGAACTATAACAGGTAATCGACTGGGCTTTTTTTTCATAGACGCCATCTTCAGGGTCAGATAATAGAGTCATGGACATCCCTTTGACGAATACTTTATCTAAGAATTTTTTTTACAAGATAAGGATCAAAATATAAGAAGAGTTGAGTAAAAATATGACAACGTGTATATATGTACAAATAAAAACATTTAAAAAGAGTTAGAAAAAACTGTGCAAACAGCAGTTTCGGGGTTATAAAATGAAGCCCCTTCTTTAGTGCATAAAAAGAGCAATGGAACAACCAAATCCGACAACAGACAAGTGAAAGACAATAAATAAGACAGATGAGTAAATAGACTAAACTTTTTAATTCTCGTTTACTTGTCCGTTGTTTCATCGTTCTTTCCATGCACTGAAGAAGGAGTTTCGTTATATACCCCGAAATAACTGTTAGCAAAGGTTTTTGTTTTTTTATAATTTCTAAATGCTTTTATTTGTAGTACATATTTATACACGTGGACACATTTTTACTCATTTCATTGTACAAAGTTTTCGACTGCTTCTTTTACAAATAAAAATAGTTATTTTGAGTCTGAAGGTAATTTGTTAAGCGAATTTTCTGTATAATTGGAAATTTTATAACACCCTGTATTTTATAGTCAGACAAATTAATGAGAGGGATTAGTCAAAATATTTCGGGAAGCGATGTTAAAAAATAAAAAAAAAGAGTATTACGATTTCTTTTGTTCATCATTGCAGAAGATAAAAATGCCATTTTTAATTCTAATTGCACAGCGCAAAAACAATTACGTCTCACTGCTGACTAGAAAAAACTAGATTAAACCTTTTTGAATCATTTTTTAAAATTCTCTCGTATGAAAATTGAAAACCATTAAATAAATGAAGAAGCATCAGCGTCGAAGGAAAAATAATCAAAATTTAACTTTCACTTCTATAGTGGTTAGTGAATTAAAAATACCTTATAATTACTCTTAGCACCGATTTGGTTCAACTGGCTGCTGATAAACACTGCAAAAACAGATTAAAATTACACTAGCTTTTCGTTAGACAAAAGGAGAAAAAGGCAAAATGGCAAACTTTACACAACATTTTTTTTTTATGTTAAGAGATGTTCTTTAAAATCAGAATTTTCTGATTCTTTTGACTTTCCCATTAGAAAGTCAGAGCTTCATTCAATGTTTCGTTCCTGATAATATAATTTTTATTTTTTTTTTTATTTTCAGAAGAGCATTTATGTGGAAATATTTGCAACTCAAAGGGATCATGTAAGTACAGCAGATTCATTGAAACGGATTAATGGGGACCGGATAGTTGCCAAGTTTGTAAAAATTCCGGTTTATAAAAAATTCTCGGGAAACAGGTTTTTCAAGCGGAAATTTTGTCCTGCAAAAGTGTGACCGAGTTTTCTGGGTTTTCACGGAGTTTCGAAAATCGAGTTTGTAAGGACCTACTGCTCTGTTAAAAAATGATTGAAGAGTTTTTCTGGAATTTTTTAACGAAAAAACCATACTAAGTTAAAATAAAAATAAAAAAAAAAAACCCCACCAATTCTAAAACGGGATTAAGCTGAATGTTAGTCTGTTTCTAAGTAAACAAATTTTTGACTATGATACGGAAAACGTGTTGAACGAAGAGTTAGAAATGCTTCAATAGTTAATTGTGCAGCGACTCGATCATCTGAAGTACAAGTTGTTTTTATTCTTCTAATTCTTTTGATGCAGAGGTTTTTGACACGAAGGTTGTCCTGTCCAACGTGTAAAATTTGTCATTATCTAATGCCAGAGAATAAAAGGGAAAAAAAAAACCTGCAGTTAAAAAATTTGATTTTAATTTTACTATGAGGAAAAAATTAAAAATTCTTCTCAACTTATGATATAGACTTGCATTTTTTACATTTAGTAGCTAAATGCAATTGCCGATTTTGACACTACTTTTTTTTAAAGTACTTTTTTCAGATGCAATATTAAATATATCTTTTTTAGCTACATTCAAATATTTTCTTCTTTAAGCTTAGCTTGCATTGTTAAGAACATATAACAAATATTCTTGGAGGTTTCTTCCATTCTAAATTAAAACTTTTGAAATTATTAGGAATAAAGGATTAAAAAATAATCAAATTTTTCAAAGAAATGCGAACATTTAAAGTTTAATGTTTCTGGAAATACTCACACATATGTTAAACACCGCAAAATAATTATTTAGAAAAAAATCGAGTCAGAAATCAGCGTGACTCTAGGATTAACCAAAGGTTCACTCTCTTGTCGAATGACTCCTTACTTTGCCTGTAAGATTTTTTTAAAGCGTTTTTTGTTAAAATATTTTATCACTTGTTCGTTAGATCAAAGATTTAAAAACATTCCGAGCACTTTTTAAGTGATTCTGTTCATGGTAAACAGTTTTTAGTCTCAGATGATGGCTAAAGTTTTGTTCAGCGGTGTATGAATCAGGCCTGGATTTCATGTCCGCAGATCTCCACGGTTTCAACTGAGGCCCAAGAAGACATTTTTTGCCTACTTTCCCAGTAAAATTCAGAGAAAGAAAAAAAAAGCACGAAATAAGGCTTAATGTATCGTTAAAATATCGCGAAAAACAAAACAAGAAAAAAAGTCAGAAATAAATTAAATAAATATCAAGAAATTAAAAATTGGAAAGTAGTATATTGAGATGGGGAAAAATATCTGTCGGACTGTCTTTCTGTCCCTCCTCCCACCCCTAATAACTTTTGAGTGAATAGTCCGATTCGAACAACTTTTTTTTTTGTTCGAAAGACCTGGACGAGGACACCTCATTCCCGTATTTCACCTTTTGATTCGAACAAATTTTTGTTCGATTTCGAACAGTTCAAAAAAAAAAAAAAAACTTAACATTAGCGTCTACGTGGAAATTCAAGGCAATCCTGAACTTGGAGGCGAATTTGCTTGAAACAAACTTTGTAGGTAAAAGGTTTTGAAGAAGATCATGTATAGAAAATATCTTTCTGATTTGAACAATCTTCTGTTCAATTTTGAACAGTTCCAATCCCTTAACATTAATGCCTACGGCAAAAGTCAAAGTCCCGAACTTAAAGGCGGATTTAATTCAAACAAACTTTGTTGGAAAAAGCTCTTGATGACCAACTCTCGACTCCGACTCTTAGAACTTAAGGGCAGTTGACTCCGAATAAAACTCCTGTATCCGAAGATTAATGGGACTCCGTCTCTAACTCCGTAGCTTTGGCAAAAATTTAGATACGGAGGGGGAAATGAGCGTCTACAATCTTGGAAATTTTAAGGCTTCGACTCCTACTCCGATTCCTTTAGCTCCCCAAAAAGTTCTACTCCGGCTCCGCAAATATTCGCAGAGTTGCGGACTTTAAAGAAAAATGACTGATTCCGATTTCGAGTTTTTGAACTAAAAGCCTTCGACTTCCGAATCTGATTCTTTTACCCCAAAATGAGATTAACTCCGACTCCGCAGCTATGGTTTTTACTTTGAAATAATTAATGTTGATATGATTTGCTTCTATTTTTACGCTGAAGTTTTTATTTATATATTCAGTGTTTGGCGGAGAAATTCGGAGTTCTTTTTGTTTCTACATAAAGATATGTGCAGACGATTTTTTTTTTTTATAATGAAAATTATTTAGCTTTGATTTGACATTTTGTTGTCTTCTAGATTTATTTTGAAAGTATATTTGTTCATTTTTAATTCATTTTTTGGCAACAGGGGAAGAAACGATTTTTTTTGACATAATGTATTTATTTTAATGAGCTTATTAGTTTTCATTTTTTTTTTTCGTTTTGAAAACGATTAAAGATTCTTTTTAATGAAAAAGAATGTATTAGCTGCTTTGTTTAAAAAGGTGCGACTACTTTATTTATTTTTTTTTCACGTGTCTTTCTTCAGATGAGCGAGGCATATTTTATTTCTAGAAAACAGGTTTAAAATAATAATGAGTTGCGTTTGAAATAATTTGCAATTTTAACTATTTTTGAGCACATTGATCAGATACTAGAAAGTCGATAATGGTATATGATAAAGTAGGCTAGTTTAGTTCTGGACGGAAAAATGTTTTAAATGCTGACAGTACTGTTTCATAGAACAATTAATATGTACTTAAACATTACTTCCTTTCGCTTAGGAGTAATTCGTTTGACATAAAAGCAGCAATGAATAAAAATATTGAAAATCATCTTCAGTGTTTATGTTAATAAAATCCTTTCCTACAAATTTCTGAAATCAAAGGCTTAATAACTGAAAATATTATTTAAGAATATCAGTGATTGTATGAGAGCAATAAGAATATCTTTTCGGGCACAGCCGAAATGTGATTTGCAAATAATATTAAAAAATGGAAAAATAAAAGTTTTGATTACAGTATACCAAGCGATGAGAATCTCGAAAGCTTGAGTGCACATTATAAAAAAAGTGACAGCTTAAAATTGGCTGTGTCAATTGTGTTAAAGTTGTGTCAAGTGACAATGTTAAACAATCAGGCTTAAATACAAGAAAAAAAGGGCACGATTTGTAGAGAAGAGCAATTTTATGACTCAAAATTTAAACTTAAACCTCTTTGGAGTTTTTTTTAAAAATTCTAAATATTCAGTCATTGTTTTTAATTACGAGTAAATATCATTTCATGGATTTGCTGGCAAGCCCCCCCCCCCTAAAGAGAGTTCCATTGGAGCAAAAAAAACCCATTAAATTTCCTGAGAGTCATAGAACCGATGTGCTAAATTTGGCAAAGATCCCACGTAAAGAGTGTACTTGTATTAGGAATCCCCCCCCCCAATTGGGAATTCCTGAGCATCGAAAGAACATCTGTGGCGAATTTGGAAAAAAAATCCGACGTTAGCTGCGGATTTATATGATGAACAAACATACGATGTTCAAAAAATTAAATAAATATTCATAAACAAATGAATAAACCATTCACAATTTGATTGCAAAAGTAAGTATATTTTGTTAAAAAATACACGGAAAACTGTATTTATTTCAAATTGATGAAAAAAAAGACAAATATTGTAGTTAAAACTCAAAATAGTTGTAGAGGCATAAAGAGACAGAATAAAACAAATCTTCCCGAAGAAAACTATTCATAGTATCTCTTCATACGTAAAAAGGTACGTATGTCTTGGTTTTTGTATCTCTGATCATGTATCGAAATATGCCATAAAAGTCAACACCCAGGATCATTTGTTGCACATGTGAGTGTCCTGAAAGTCATTTTCCGTTCTTATTTCCTTGGGGCATAGCTTCTCCTGAACTCAGTGCACCATCAGAAGAGCAAACAAATATCAAAAAGGCAATGTTTGTTTTTAACTTCAACCACAATTTTTAGAAATTTGAGATTTTTTTAAATAAAAAATCAACTTTTCTCGCTGTTGTCGCTTTTTAAGAATTGAAGTAAATCTCCTGCCTCTGACTACTAATCACATAATGCTTCTAAAAACTTAGTAAGCAGTAATACATCGAGTTAAGGTAAATGTACTTATAATGAGTCATGTACCCAAAATGGGCCATCAGTTTATTCGGGAGATAAGAATATAAAATATTAATGAAAACAAATGAGGCAATGGCTGATTTTGTTCAGCCTTTTTTACTTCCTTTTACAAAAAAGGAAGTATTGTATTCGCGAAAAAATTTTCACTCAAAAATCGCCCTTAATTTCCATTTTGCTCACCCCCAAATGAATGTTGAGTTTTTTTTTCGATTCGACCACATGCGGAAAAGTGCCTAAGAATGTATAGACACGCGAAATATCCATTTTGACCATCACCGAGGTAATTACAACGACTTTTCTCGTGACGTCTGTATGTATGTGCGTATGTGTGTATGTGCGTATGTGCGTATGTATCTCGCATAACTCAAAAATGGTATGTCCTAGAAAGTTGAAATTTGGTACATAGACTCGTAGTGGGGTCTAGTTGTGCACCTCCCCTTTTGGTTGCTTTCGGATGTTCCTAAGGGGGTCTTTTGCACCTTTTTGGGGGGAAATCATTGTTAATTTCGATGTAAACTCAAGTGGCGTTATAATTTGTCGGACACTTGGCGATATATCGCCAGTCTTTTGGTCGCCAAGTTTTGTCGCCAACTTCGCGACAAATTTGGCGGAGTTTTTTTTTTTTTTTTTGGTTTCAATTTGGCCATTGTTGGTGATATTTAGAGAATAAATATTGAATCACATTAAAATAGCGAATAATGGGGAAATGACATTAAATTGGAGTAAAAGGAAGTCATGTGATGCACACATCAGCTCGTTTTTTTCTTCCAAAGGAGTGATTTATTTTGAAAATATAACATGTAATAAAAAGTTTGGTAAAACGTTACTGGCCTTAACTTTCATTATTTTGGCTTGGTAAGTTGTTGATGTGGGGCGGTGAGAAGCAAAGGGATGTAAGTGGACATTTTCAAGTTTTGAGTACAACGCGTTTAAAGATCAGATCCTAGGTCGGCTTTCATTGAATTTTTTTTCTAAATCATGCTGTATAGCAGCAACTACCAAGGCTACTAGTACCGCCTCTTGCCCCAAGACAGACTAAAGGTTCACCTATGTGTACTGGTTATCTCCAAATTTTTAATTTTGCCACTTACATCCCTTTGCTTCTCACTGCCTCGTGTGTATATAATTAGTAAACACTGTGAAAAGATTGAGTGGTATTTCTTTGAGAGATTGAACTTCACTATTTACAGAGAACATAACACAAGAAAAAATTACAGAACAAAGAGAGGAAACACCATCCAGGACATCGGTGGGAATCGAACCCACTTCCTCTGGTATACAAAATGAAGCTTCTACCACAGAGCCACAAAGGCCTCGACGTGGTTGCACTAATAGTGTCCTTTATTAAAACAATTTTCGATTGGTTATGCCAAGAAAAATAATAAATTCAAACAGAGTAGTACCCTTTTCAAAAGAGACAGACGATATGAAAAATAGAGGTGTTACGTTTTTGAAATAAACGATAAACATATAGGATTGGTTAAGGTAATCCCCCCCCCCTCTCCTTTTTTTAGAACAGTTTGTTTTTCAAACTTATTGCAAGGCTTTTGAAATTGAAAAAAAAAAAAACAGTTATTGAGGGGTTTTTTTTTACCATGGACTTCAGTAATCAACAAATTCCAAAAATAACGATTTAAATATTCTTAATGATTTTTTTACTTCCTTTTACAAACGAGCTGATGTGTGCATCACATGACTTACTTTTACAGCAATTTAATGTTATTTCCCTACTATTGCAATTTTAATGTAATTCTCTCTCTAACTCTCTAAATATCACCAACAATGGCCACATTGAAACCAGATTTAGAATAAAAAAACCGCCAAATTTGTCGCCAAATTGGTGACAAAACTTGGTGACCAAAAGACTGACGATATATCGCCAAGTATCCGCCAAATCATAACACCACTTGAGTTTGCATTGAAATTAACAATGAATTCCCCCCAGAAAGGTGCAAAAGATCCCTTTAGAAACACCCGAATGCAACCAAAATGTAAGGTGCACAACTAGATCCCACTAGGAGTCTACGTACCAAATTTCAACTTTCTAGGACATACCGTTCTTGAGTTATGCGACATACATACACACATACACACATACGCACATAGATCCGTACATACAGAAGTCACGAGAAAAATCGTTGTAATTAACTCGGGAAACTTCAAAATGGTTATTTCGGGTGTCTATACGTTCTTAGGTATATATGTACGTGTGGTCGGACCGAAAAAAAACTCAACATTCATTTGGGGGTGAGTAAGATGGAAATTAAGGCCGATTTTTGAGTGAAATTTTTTTCGCGAATACAATACTTCCTTTTTTGTAAAAGGAAGTAAAAAGGAAGTATTGTATTCGCGAAAAAAATTTCACTCAAAAATCGGCCTTAATTTCCATTTTGCTCACCCCCGAATGAATGTTGAGTTTTTTTTTCGACTCGACCACAGGTGGATATATGCATAGGAACGTACAGACACCCGAAATATCAATTTTGACGACCCCCCGAGTTAATTGCAGCGAATTTTCTCGTGACGTCTGTATGTACGTATGTATGTGTGTATGTGTGTATGTATCTCGCATAACTCAAAAGCGGTATGTCCTAGAAAGTTGAAATTTGGTACGTAGACTTCTAGTGGGGTCTAGTTGTGCACCTTCCCTTTTGGTTGCATTCGGATGTTCCTTAGGGGATCTTTTGCCCCTTTTGGGGGGGGGGAATCATTGTTAATTTCGATTTAACCTCAAGTTGTGTTATAATTTGTCGGACACTTGGCGATATATCGCCAGTCTTTTGGTCGTCAAGTTTTGTCGCCAACTTGGCGACAAATTTGACGATTTTTTTTTCTTTTTTTTAAAAATTTTGTTTTAATTTGTCCACTGTTTGCGATATTTAGAGAGTAAACAATTGAATCACATTAGAATTGCCAATAATGGAGAAATGACATTAAATTGGAGTAAAAGGAAGTCATGTGATGAACACATCAGCTCGTTTTTAAACTGAGATAGGTTTTTCACTTACCACGTAAGAAAAAGTAAGTGGGCAACCCACTTATTTAAATATAAAGTCAGCATATCCAAAAAGAGAGGTAAGTGGATCTTACTTTATAAAACATGTAAATTTTTAAAATGAATTAGTTCTCTTGAAATTGTCCCTATTTTGAGAGGATCTACTTACCCTTAGAAGAGAAAATTTACGAGGTAAATGAAAAACCTATTCTTAAACACTTATTATCAACAGTACTTTGTGTAAAAATTTCCATTGCAGTATGCACTTTCGATTTAACTGTGAATTAAAGTTCAATGAACATTAATATGTAAAATCTAACTTGGAGACACTTCTTGAAAATTATTGTTTGAACTCCTTCAAAAACGATTTTTGGAAAGTGCAATTGAAATAAGTTCCAAAAAACGGGAAAAGTTACATGAAGTGCATATACATGCAAAAGCAACTGTGGTGAATTGTCACAGGATCGATGTAAAATAAAACGAGCTGATGTGTGCATCACATGACTTCCTTTTACTCCAATTTAATGTCATTTCCCCATTATTCGCTATTTTAATGTGATTCAATATTTATTCTCTAAATATCACCAACAATGGCCAAATTGAAACCAAAAAAAAAAAAAAAAAAAACTCCGCCAAATTTGTCGCCAAGTTGGCGACAAAACTTGGCGACCAAAAGACTGGCGATATATCGCCAAGTGTCCGACAAATTATAACGCCACTTGAGTTTACATCGAAATTAACAATGATTTCCCCCCAAAAAGGTGCAAAAGACCCCCTTAGGAACATCCGAAAGCAACCAAAAGGGGAGGTGCACAACTAGACCCCACTACGAGTCTATGTACCAAATTTCAACTTTCTAGGACATACCATTTTTGAGTTATGCGAGATACATACGCACATACGCACATACGCACATACGCACATACGCACATACACACATACGCACATACATACAGACGTCACGAGAAAAGTCGTTGTAATTACCTCGGTGATGGTCAAAATGGATATTTCGCGTGTCTATACATTCTTAGGCACTTTTCCGCATGTGGTCGAATCGAAAAAAAAACTCAACATTCATTTGGGGGTGAGCAAATTGGAAATTAAGGGCGATTTTTGAGTGAAAATTTTTTCGCGAATACAATACTTCCTTTTTTGTAAAAGGAAGTAAAAAGTACATGAGCCGCATTTATGTATATACTTTTTTGAGGGTGGGGGGGGGGGCTTAGAGGAGGGAAGGGGTGACCCACTTACCCCAATAAACCCAACAAAAGAAACAAGTTTAGTTAAACCGCTGTTGTATGAATTATTGAGAATTGCTTTTATTAAGTAGGGTTAACATCTATTTTTTGCCAGTTCTTACAAATTTCCTTAAGTCGGAAGTTTTACTTTTAATGTTCATAGTTTGTGAGTGTTTTGACAAAACACATAATGAACTTGCAGTAATATCTTAGGGGCCAGTATAAGGTCTTGTATTGTTCTAGTAATAAACATGTTGGCAAATTACTAGAATCTAAGCAATTTTTAGTTTGATGTTTTACTATTAAGTTTATATTTTAACTAGAATTTTTCCGTATTTTAATTTTAACTTTTTATCTGATAATCAAAAATAGTAATGATCCCAATGGCCCATTGTTGATACACTCGTGACCCATTACTGGTAAAATTACTGATTGCTACTAATAAAACAAAGTGGTTCACTTAAAAAGGGCGTAATTAGTTTTTTGATGATTGTACTTCTTGATTATTTAAACACGTTGAAAAAAAAAAAAAAAAAAAAAAAAAAAAAAAAAAAAAAAAAACACAGCTATTTTTTGGAATAACCATGCAAAATATTCAAGTGGCTCAGATTACGGAGGCCAACTACTGGTACTAATTAGCTCTGTACTATACCATAGAGAAGGCCGAGATTAGTTTTTTTCTTAAATTAAGGTATATTTATCATGACTTTACATATTAATATAATGGTCTATGGAGGTTTTAAAATACTGAATAAGTAACTTAATGACAGAGTTCTCTGAAACTTTTATTATAACAGACTTAATGTCTAAAAGTGACCCTAATGGCAAATTTTCCTAACGTTACGTTTTTGAAAATTTTCAAGGTAGTAGTGGAAACATGAATCCCTTTGCCATAAATAAAAACAAGTAAATTAAAAAAAAAAAATATTTTTATTAGATACTTTTATCATTTCAAATCTCCAACAAAATTTGCATACGCTAGAAAAAAAGGAAAATCAGAGCAATTTATACAAATCTAGCACCTCAGAAGTATAGCCAAAGACAGAAGTTGGTGGATCAGTTCAATGTATCAGCACTCCCTCAGAAGTCTAAAGAAGAAGATTAGTTAAGGTAACGTAAAAATTTTAAAAAGTTCAAAAACCAAAAAAAAAAAAGCACTCTGGTTTGCAAATCAGAACTTTGACGTCACCAAATGGACTGTCAATCCGTTCCGCCTCTCTACCGTTAGCAAACCATTGTACATCGTGTACAAAAGTCGGTTTAATTACAGCTTTCTCTGCTGCTCTATGGTTGTTTAAAAAGTTTGACACACTTTCTGTTCCTGTTATTTTGAAAAAGTTTTTCATATCCACAAAACACGTGTAAAATTTTTGGGATAGTTTTATCCATGTTTTCACATTTGTTTGTTTTTTTATATTTATGTGAAATTAACGATTCGGTATAGAAATAATCAGGTAAAATCAATGCTGTTTAATGGATTTTGAAGACGTAATATTTATATTGCCACGGAACGAAAAAATGCACAGCAGAAACTGCTACGACACTTGATGGAAATTGTCGATGCTCTACTTTAAACTTATTTTAATAGTTGGTGATTTCACAAAATGTGTCAACATGAATAATTTAGTTGCTTTAGCATAAATGATCCGATGAGACACATTTTTGGATGCGACGCGTTTCAAGTTTGATGGATCAGTTGTGTTTAAACGCTATAAGCACGATCTCAGGAAAAAAAGAAAAAAGACAAATGGAACACGCATCTTAAAAGGGGATGTTCGATGTTTTGGGGAATGATTAAATCTTAAGGCATAACGGATTTTGTAGTCGTCTCGACTAATATGGACAATGAAAAATAAATAAAACTTTAGTAATAAAATCATACCTTCCTTTAATCAATTTTGTAAAGTATTAAGTATCTTGATACATTTATAGCGAATCAAACCAAATGAAGAAAATAAAATATTTTGTTGCTGCCATCTAATTCCTCAGATTTTGGTAGATATTACAGAAAAGGCAATATTTGAGAAGATCTATAATTCATTTGAACAGCTTGAGAATCTATGCAGCATAATATAGTATTGATCTTTTTACGCGTGAAAAACTTGTTGAAAAAGTATGCCACATGGAATGGTCCACACACAAAGAAAAGATAAATGTTGCAAAAAAAAAAGACGATAAACTGAACTTGCGTTTTTTCTGAAATACGTTTATATCTATATTTTGACTTGATTGGAAGGAAAACTACAAAAACATTACACATATTTATTTGCACTAGTCATTTAAATCAATGATCATTAGTCTTTTATCACTAATAATTTCTAATGTTTTTAAAAATGAGCTACGTGCTGTTTATACAGTTATGATAATCACTGTATAATAAAACCCTATTTGATTTATCGTGTGCATTATTTATATGTAGGTGGATATTCCTATGACAATTTTTCAGCTGAAACAATTATTCTTAAGGAGGAAAAAAACTGACAAGTAAAAATTTAGTATCTTGTTAAATCGATGACTATACTAGTACAGTGGTGTTCATAATTATAAGGAGTAAATAAAAAAAAAATTCTGAAGTAATCCAGTGAAATTTATACACAAAACGCCTTTTTATGCTAGAAATCATTGTGGTATGCAGAATATTTGCAAATACAAAATAAAATGTTTTACCGTGATTAACAAAAAAATCATTGTTAAAACTGGACAATATTATAAGAACAACGAGCGTTTTTTTCCGGAAAACCCCTGGGAATTAATAACATCCCATTTTTTCTTTCAGTCAATTTTATCTATCTTGATGTCAATGCAAGTTGAAGAACATTCTTGGAAGTATTTATTGTTGCCTTTTCGATGGAGAAATGAGTTCTTGCTTGTTTCGATATTGAGCCATTTTTTCATACTTCGGGTGCCAAATGCCTCACAAAGCTTCCATTAAACCATGATCAAGAATTTTGTCCGGTCAGTACAGTAATTTCACAAAATAAGCACGAAGAAATCAGTTTCAGATTTGAGAAACATGTAATTAGGCATTATCCTAATGAAATATATTGTTGAAACTCGTAATTAACGGTGGTTTTGGTTAAAAAAGCGTTTTCCAGTACATAAACATTGCTCTCAGAATTCATTCTGCCCCGCACAAAAAGTATTGGTACAGTTTCCGTCCGTTGCGAAACTTCCTCAGACCATTACTGAACCAGCTCTAAATGTACGCTTTAAGATTTGTTGTTTACTTCACAGAGATCTTACCAGAAGTAGCAAAAACATCTAGTCCATCCTAAGTAAACTTTTTCTCTTCGAAAAAGATTGCACTACCCCACTTTTTATCCATAGCAAGGCATTTTTAGCACGAACAACCCTTGATCTCTTATGAACATTTTAAAGAGTCGGTCGTGACAGAAGTTTTATACCATGAAACATTTTCTCATTTTGTAAAACATGTTGAACAATTCTAGAAGTGCATTGTAACTTGAATTCCCATCTAATATCTCATGATGTTTGTTTTTCGAGCAAGTTCGTCTTATTATCATGTGTTTCACACGTACAGAAACAGAAGATTTCCTACATATTCGTTTGTGTGGTCCTTATTTGCCGAGATTTTTGAGAAAACAGATCTATTCAGATCTGCTGTTATTTGAAGCACAGTAAGTCGTGAAATTTTTCAATCACTCATTTCCCTTTTCTCAAATTCTTTAAGTTTAGTACCTAGCGGTATGACTGTAAAACTAGAATTTGACGTTTCCAATCGCTAACTAAGCATTATATGTCGTTATGTGGTGCAGTGTGCAGTACAAAAAATAAGCAAATTTTGCTTTTTAGAGCACATACATCTAATTGCCCTTGTAATTTTGGTCAAATTACTGGGATGTCTAAACTCAAACTTCATTTTATGAATGCGAAACTCCTATGTATTTCCAATAAAAGTAATTAAAATAGTTTCTTTTACCATTAGTTTCCGGTCATAAAATTTGCACATCTTTCCGACCAATTGCAATTCAGATTTTTGGGATTTTTTGTTTTGTCCTTATAGCTTTGGACACCACCGTAACTCAAGTTATTTAAGCGAGATGAGTTAAAATAAGTAACACAAGGCCACATTTTTTTTAGCTTTAGCCCATATTTTAGCTATTAGTACATTTAAAGCTCTGAATCAAAATATAAAATTGCTTTAAATCAGTGCATTTTAAATATGCTGTTGTATGCAAAATGTACAGGTTCAAATCCCTTTTGTGCACGTTTAAAGCAATGTTTATGCTTCTGCAACAAGATTTGATTCCAATAGTTTCCATGTTGTCGATCTGCAGTCCAGTTTTCCCCTGAAAATTCACGAGAGGAAGTTTTTCTTTGCGAAGTTCCTGCCCGCAAGAGAAGAAGTCGGGCCATTTTGCATGGTTTGTGACGAGTTGGATTTTGTATACAGGGTGTTCCGTTTTAAGCTGCAAAGACCTATATTTTCACAACCGTTAATCCTAGATGCATACTTCCAATTGCAAAAATGTTCAAAATCAGATGCAGAGTTAAGATATTGAAAGTTTGAAGCTAAAAGGAAAATGAGAAAAAAAAATTAAAATTTAACATTTTATACGGGTTCTAGGTCCTCTAATATTTAGAGAAATAATCTCCATTGAAAGTTATTACTGATACAAAACACTTGACATTTGTGCGACCAAAACTCAAGGAGATATTATAGTTCAAAGTTTTAAGGGACCATGCAGAAAATGAGAGTGGAACTTATCGTTGTTTTAGAAAAATGCCAGGTCGTCAAAGTAAGAAAAACAAAGTATTTGTATTTTTCCATTGCTATTCAAAAATACAGGTAGTTATCAAAATAAAGGAAACACCTGTGAATAAAAGCGACATTTTTGAATGTGCTTCGTACGTAATAAAGAATAAAACTAGATATCTGTTTTTTTTTTAAATAAATAACAATGTACATATTCTGGTAGTATATGGTGGATCAACTGAAGTTCTGGACGTCTTGGATTTTTTTGAAGCGCGTGAAATATCGGAAATCTCAAATTTTAAAAGAGGACAAATTGTTGGCGCTCTTCCAGCTGAAGCAAGTGTAAATAAAACATATCAACTTTTTGGTGTTTCTAGAGGTACAGTATCAAAAGTCATGACAGCATACACGCAGCACGGTAAGACAAGCCCGGCAAAGCAAAATAGTGGACGGAAAGAGAAGCTTAGTGAAAGGAACCGACGGTATTGAAGAGGATTGTAATGTCTATAAAAAGCGAACAATATCAGCAAAAATGACCAGAGAACTCAATTACTCTGGGTTCACCAGTATGAGTGATTAAAGTCAGAAGGCAAATTTATCAACAGAACATTTATGGCAGAGTAGCGATTTCCAACACATTTGTCACAGAGTGTTTCCATTATTTTGATAACTACCTGTAAATGCAAATGTTATATGCGTGATACGCAAAAACACACTACAAAACCTCGACCAGTTTTAAAAACCACATTCTATATACACATAATTTTAAACACTTGTTAACAGCTATATTTTCTTCCAAAAGGTGCTACTGACGGCAAGTGAAAAGTGGTGTAAGTCACAAAACGCTAAGATTCATATCTCGGTAAATATAGGTCGTACTAATTTCAAACCTTTGGAGTTAGAATTATTTTTCAATGGAGATTTTTTTCCGAACTATAAGTTAGGAGACTTGAGGTCTGTATAAAAAGTTTAATTTTGTACTTTTTGCCTTTTTTTTATTTTTGCTTCAAACTTTCAATATTTTAACTCTGCATCTGATTTTGAACAGTGAAAGTATACATCTAGGACTAACGGTTGCCAAAATAAAGGTCTTTGCAGGTTAAAACGAAACGCCCTGTATAATAACTGTACAATATAATAATAAAAACTATTCGTTGTTGGTTTGAATTTTTGAAATTTGATCTGTGGGTTTAACCTAAACCCATGTAGCGTATGTTTCAGTAAAGCATAATGTCTCAGAAATTTTCTCGAAGTAATGTCATATTTGAATTCATTACGCCAAACTCATATGAAATAAGCTCCAAATCACCCAGCACGAAAATGGCTGCTTACCTGTGTTAGGAACTTCTTTTTTAGAGAGACAAGAACGTGAACATCACGCTACGACAAATATTTATGATATTGGCCTTTTACTTACTGTATCTTGTGTGACTTATGGACACACCGAAGCGGCTGAGAGTTTAATCCCTCTGAACTAACCCGTATTGCCAAAATTTATGTTTATATGTTACTGCGAATATCCGAAATCTGGTAAATGTCAACATTAGCCGGTCAATATCAACATTCACAGAGCGAAGACGCCGGCGAAAGACCAAATATTTCTGGATTATCACCGGTGAAAGTCGACATTCTCCAATATGGTCTTTTACGGTAACCCTTTTTTTCTGCTTTTGGGAGAGCAGTCGTTCCTCAAAAACTTCAATGCGTTGATCAACAACTTTTATTATAATTGCTTTTGGGTTGTAGAAATGACAAGTTGTTTTTCTACATTAAGACTACACTGACGGGAAAAACAACTTTTACAGAATCAACTAGTTGCTTGAGGCTTCGCGACAAAATCGGACTCAAATTCCGGATTATTTTTTTCATATCCCCTCCCCCCTAGGAGAATTTTTTGGCACTCAACAAACATTTCCTCCGTAGTAGGCACGACGGACCCTGGTGAGTCACGAGAAAATTCTAGGTGTGCTAGGGGTATAAGTTACAGTCAACGAAGAGCTCTAACCTTAATAATTACAGACTTTCAACAAATGCATCGCATATATTCTAACACTTTGCTTAATTATTAAATCTCTGATATTCAACAGCTTAGCATGTTATTCTCTGATGATGTCCCAACCTGTCTTAATATCAGAGATAGTTTTATGAATCGCAAATGTGAAATATTCACTACGTATTATTCTGTTTCTACCAGGGCTGCGGAGTCGGATGGTAAATGGTCGTATCCGACTTCAGGATTTTGAAACGTCCAACTCCGACTCCGACTTTTTATTATTTTTTTTAATTTATTTTTTTCAAATCACCCCCCTCATGGGAAGGGGAAAAACCCCTAAAAAGAGATTGAAATATGAATTCCTTTTTATAAAATCTTCGCGTTGTATTTTATTGTAAACCTAAGATGCATACAACGTTAGAAAGTCAACTTGAAAATCAAATATCCAATAGGTGCGATTTCTAAAGTAAGATTACTACAAAATCCCATTTTTTTTAAAAAATGAAAAGTATTAATTTGCTCCCCTTTTGATATTTAACAAATAGATGATGATCAAACTCTATGCTTTCAATTTTTGAAAGCACAGAGAAGAGTGAGAGAAAGAGTTTTGAGGAAAAAAAAACTTTTTTGCTAAGTCAAAAAACTTTTCTTAAAACGAGGCGCCCCCCCCCCCTACCGGGTGACACCCATCTGGTGGTGACTCTTCAACTTAATTTCAGAGTTCATAAAAACTGAAATACTTTAATTCTGAAACAAATCCCCAATAATAAATCTTAAAATTTTGAACAAAAATATTGCACTATATTGCGGAGAGAGGTCGGGTACATGTAACGTCTGGGGCAAAATGCTGTGTCATACAGCTTTGTACGAATAGTTTTAATTATACCTACATTTCTTGCTCAATTTTTAATTTTATTTTTTTTTAATGGCGGAATCAGAATTAACCTTAATATGCAGATTTAGGATTAAGTACAATTATTGATTGTTGTAACCAATAAATCATGTGCTAATTTTATTCTGTACATTTTAGTGTTAATCAAGCTTTATCAGATAAAGTTTTTAGAGTTGAAAAAAACATTTACATTGTATCGGATCTTTTGGATTTGTGCTTTTGTGCTATTAGTTTTTTGAATTTACAAAACACCCTGAGAATTTTCCCGTATTTGTCCAAGCAATACATAGATTTCTTTTACTATTTTATAACAGAGATCGAGGTAAAAAATACATTAATATTTTCATTTGAAAGTGATTATTTAGAAAATGTTAGGCAACAAAACTGATTGCTGACAGTTGCTATCAGTTAAATAGAGAGTTAGAAAATAAGCAAACTAGAAGACGGCGCGGCGTAGGTAGCTGTAACAGAAAGTTCGATAAACAATCAAGCCAGCTGGTTGCCACAATGAATTATTTTCTTACTAGTAGGTATTTATACATGTAATCAAATTAATTAGTAATCATTTTTTTTAAAATGCAAGGAGAGCCAGTGAAAATTAAAGAAAAAAAAGAAACCCGGAGTCCGAGTCGGCATGTTTTTGAACGACTCCGACTCCTTTACCCCAAAATCAGTCCGACTCCGACTCCACAGCTCTGGTTTCTATGCGTAATAAGAGTTCTACTTTATTAACCGTTACGTATACACTCCTCAGCATTGCAGTTCGAGAAAAATAATGACAATTGAATCGATCTATTGTTCGTTTTTCACGAAAAGGCACTCCGCCACGCCTCCTCGAACGCAGAGTACCATTTTACGCGGGGGTGATCGGTACGCAATCCACGCGCTTCTACAGGAGACAACCTCAACCTGGGTGTGCATTTTAATATGCAAAAAAGTCTTAGCGTCTTTTACATCACTTGCTTCACATGTCATTTTAGTTATTCCTACATTTTAAAAACCGCTGCTTTTGCAACAAAATGCTATGATCCGAATATACCTTCTGCCGAAAACAGCGAAATGGAATCATCGGATACCACGTGACGAGGGAATAGTCAAGTACCTTCTTGTGGAAAACGGACAATATACATACGTTGATAAAATCCATTAAAAGAAAAAAAATAAAAAATAAACTTAAAAAATAAATAAAAAACACTAGTTTCATTATTTAGACAAATCACAAGTCTTTAAAATACGGTCATTTACTAGTTTTTGAGAGGTTAACATTCAACTCTTATCTGAAATAGTTAAGGGGATATTTCCACATTAAATCAGCATACAGAAAGCATGGTTTCAAATTATCATTTACTATTTTCTTATAAAGATATAAAGTTCTAGTATTAGACTCTAATGAGTCTAATTACGCAATAACAACGGCTTTTAATTCTTTTCGATTCCCTCTGAAGTACTTCGTATTGCTTAGTTTCTTAGCCAATAGTAAACTTGTACCTCATTTTAGCATGATAAAAGAAAAATTTTCACAAAAGTATATCAAAAACAACCATACATTTAATTTAAATTTCATATTACTACGAAACTTTTCAATTTCACATGCGAAATTGAATGAAATGTTTACAAAACCTCAAAATTTCTACAAGATATTTTAAAAGCTCCAAATAAAAGTTTTTTTTTCAACAAGCAACAGGAAAAAATAACCTTTTATTGTAAGTTCTTCGTCGATTCTTTTCGACTTGAAATCAAGACTTTTTTTCTCTGACGTTAAAGCAATTTGTTTTCAGAATTAAGAGCTACCAGTATGAGCTCATTATTTTAATTGCATCTAGTATGCATAACTGGGAAAAACATGCAACAGGGGAAAAAAAACCTTTTGCTGTAAGTCCATCTTCAGCATTACATTGGTTTCTCTGTTTCACCACCTCGTGAAATTCCGGAAGCATTCCAGATATTAAAATCAATGTCGGAGTCTGATTCAGGAATGGGATAATTTCCTAGATTTTATGGTCGTATTTGTCGTCAGTGTCGCAATAGAATTGTTTGATTACCTCCTTCCTTTCATCCTTCATTGAGTCTTGAAGCAGAAATTGTTCCACAACTTTAGTGTCTCTACGTATTTTCTTATTTTATCTAAGAACTAAAGAAACCAACTGGTAATTATTTCACGCGAGTCAATTATTAGTAAACCTCTACAGAAACATAGTGCCTTTATTCCTGAGGAAAGAATAAATAGTCACAGCAAATCTAGATAATTATGACTTAGTACAGTGGAGGACAAAATTACTGACTTAAGTCTATGATTAAAAAAAAACTCAATTTAACTTCTTTTATTAAAACAATGATTAATAATTGGAAAAATAGTTCCAAATTTAGTACAACTCATCAACTAAATTTAAAAATAAAGTAATTTATAAATGTGCAAATATTGTAGTTTATCATTACATTAAACCTGAACAAAAAAACTCAAAGGGTAAAATCCTGGATTATGGTAAAAATGTTTTCGAATAATTTAATTCAAAACCTAAACATGAACTAATGTTGTCAACATTTGCCTATGGCTATATGTACCCATGCTTGGTTCCTTTGTTTTGCAAAATTAATAACAAACACTAAAATACACCGTTGAACAAAATTGTAAACTCAAAACTTTTTGACTTTTTTCTAATCACAACTTAACCCAATTTAACGTTATTTAGTTGATAAAGATGAATAACTGATACCATAGTTCTAAATTAAGTATAACTAATAAGTTTAATAACACAATTAATGTAACTTAAAATATTTTTTAAAAAATTTTATATCTTATAAACACGTGAAACCTCTGAACAGAAGTATCAAGTGAAAGGAAAACATTTCAGAATTACAGTAAACATTTGTTGGAATGAGTTTCTTAACAGCCACAACATGAATCAATAATGTCATTATTGATCGTCAGTAGCTTTATTTTTTTAAATTAATGAAAAATAATAAACATATAAATAAAAAATGAGAAGTATGAAACTGTAACTTTCTGGATTTCTCCTCATAAATGCGTTCTATGAATGAAAAATAAAGCAAATAATTAATTTCATTATAATATGTTGTTGTTTCTTCTATTTTAAAATATGCCAATCGATAAAATACGACTTAAAACAGAAAACTAAGTTAGAGTCGAGTTTCTATAAACCTGCTTTTTTACAATATTTTGTATTGTTGTAGGTAAACGTTTTTATAGTCTGGTTTTGGTTTAAAATGATGAGATATTTAAACGCATGTTTTTATTTTGTTGAGTCGTTGAATACTCTTCGTCTTACATTGAAATTCAAAGTAGTTTGAAATTCTTCGAATTTTAACTTTTACAACGAAAGTGTCAAAATTATGGCCTTTAGAGATGTTGAAAAAACTAATGCCGAAAGCAAAATGCCAACTATGAGCACATTTTCCCCCCTCTCCTAGAGAGCATTTAGCTAATGCCGAAATTTGACTTTGGGTGTTTTTCAATGTCTTTTCAGATCAGAAAATTGACAACTTGTTCTGCAGGAATTAAAACTCTAGGCATTTATAAATCCCTTGAATTTCAATGTAAAATGAATATTGTTTAACAATTAAACAAAGTTAAGAAATACACATTTAAAAGCATCAAATTATTCATAACACAAAACTACTAAAATGTTTTTCTTGAACAAACCAAAAAAAAAAAAAAAAAAGGAAAAAGGACAGTTGTACACAAAACAGCCATTTAATGTATTTTTTTGTCTTAAGTTATATTTTATCCTTTGACACAATTTAAAAAGAATTAAAAGAATAATATAACGATATTTAATGGCGAGAACTGTTTGTTTTATTTCCCAGCCATAAAATACATTTAAGTCCAGAAAATCAGAAATTGAAGATTTCTTTCATCAGAATTTTAATTTTCGATTCATACATTATTATTCGTCATTAATTTTGAAAAAAAAAAAAAAAAGCAACAACCAATCTCAAATGGCAAGATTGTTTCATGTTATGGCTTTAAATGACCCCATTCAAACAAAAATTTACTGTAATACAGGACCTTTTTCCTTTTGACTTGTTACTTTTGTCCAAGTTTCACGTAATAATAATGTATTAAAGTTCGAAATTTTAAATTGCAGTACTGTTTCATTTAAATTGATGAGTTATACTGAATTTAGAACTATTTTGTCTTTTTAACAGACTTCAAAAAAGGAGGTTATGATTTCGAATTGCGGCTTTTTATGTATGTTTTCGTATTACTTCAAGAATACTGGACCGATTTGAAAAATTCTTTTTTTGTTTGGAAGAGTATGCTTTCCAGATGGTCCCATTTTAGTTTGTCTGGATCTGACGATAGGTCCCGGAGAAATCTTTAAAAATTTAAATTTCATACGTTGTGGCAACGTAGACCAGCTTTCGTCAGCTGCTTGATACGTCACAGGAAGTCACGTGATTTTGGCGTGAACGGTGCATTTTTTCGACGAAGGAATATTGATTTGAACAATATTTAATTCTCTCGCATCGGGATGTTTGATTTTCACGGCGGGTGCCTAACTGTTAATTTTAATTATAGTCTTACTAATGTATTTATTACTCATGTAGTGAATCAGTAAATTAGATGTATTTTGCTATGAAAATAGTTGAATTAATTAATTTATTATAAAATTCTTTTTGCTAATAAATAACTTCATTTAGTCAAAGATTTGTTTTTTAAATATTTCAGTTTTGAAATATATTTAGTGATCAACTCAAGGGAATTGAAGACAAAAATCGAAAGATGATTAAATTTACATTCTTTAATAAATATATCGTAACTGGTGTCCGATTTCTGAAGTTTGACAAGTATTTTAGATTTAATATTTCATGACGGCGTCAGTTTAGTTTACAGTTAAAGCAATACTAATTAACAGACTTCGTTGGAATTGTTTATGTACTATGCTCCCGATTACTAGAAGACGCCTGGACCGATTGGGAAAATTATTTTTGTGTTTGAAACGGTATACTTCTCCCGGTCATCTAATGGTCTTCAAGTCGGGGTATAAGGGATCCTCGAGAAATCGAGTTAACTCTTCAAATTTCATACTCGCGCTCTGTTTGTTCTTTAGAAAAAATTATGGGCAAAAAACAATAACCTTCATTTAATTTCAATATCAAACAATTAAATATAAAATCTAATGTTAAAGAAAGTACCCCCATAAAACAAAGGTACTTTCTTTACTCAGTGTTACAGAAAGTACCATAAAACCTTAATATTAATCAGGGGTGTCGGCTTAAGTGCGGGAGGGGGGGGGTGTTTTGAGGGGTATTTTTTCTTTTTAAGGAGCTCTTGCTTTGGGGGAGTCCCCCCTAAAAATTTCCCTGGATTAATCATTAGTAGTCATATCGCAAATTGTGAATAAAGACTAATTTGAAACAAACAGGAAATTCATTTAGTATCATTGCTCCAGTTGTATTTTGATCTTCATATATACAACATCACAGTAGATACTCTGTTTCTAGTGTGGTGTTGATCTATAACGGGGCCAAGTAAAGAGAAGTGTGACTTTTTTCACGAGCTATGTGACACGCATTGTTGTGAAATATAAAAGAGTTACGAAATCATTGACATTTAAATAGTTCTAACTAAATTAGCGCTCAAATAAATCCTGGAGAGGAACAAAGATCAGTTTTTAGTGCCAATCGTATGAAATGTTATGAGATTTCTTTTCTTTAACTAACTTCAGAAAAGATGCTCTCAATTCGTCGAAATCTTTTTATGTATGTCCCCGTAAATTCAAACGCTCATTGACCAATTTAGAAAATTCTCACTTTCTCACTCGAGATGTACGTAAGGAGTGCACCACATGTACTTATTTTATATTTACACCGCTAAAATACAAAAAATAAATTATTTTCAATTAAAAAAAGAACCGAATTAAAAAAAAACAAAGAGGTACTAAAAAGTAAAAAATAACGAGTCATACTTATATACGCTTTCCTACCCAAACGTATAAATCAAATTTATTTTACAATTCCACTACAAAAATGAACTAAACTGAACACCCAATTATAAAATAAACACTGATTTTAATTACTATACAATGAATTATTTTAATAAGTAATTAATTATGTGCGATCTCTTAATTTTGAATAACCTTTTGAAGTCGGGGTCTCCTAACGTAACTCACTAGGTTTAGATTTAAAGGCTAATTTCGCGCTTAGTTAAATTTGTGTTCAATTCAGGTGGGTTTTCAGTTACGTCAGGTAGTAGCTTATAGGAGGCTTTTAGTCTTTGGCTTGTTAATTTATTTTAAACTATTTTTGGACAGTGCTATTTCCAATTTTGCATTTGTTTACAAAATAGTATGTAAATAGTTCTGATCTCAGAGCAAAGCCAAATGACAACGATTAAGACAATCGCCACTATTGAAAAATCGATAAATTGGCTTTTCTGTCAATTGGTTGTGGGTCCATCAACCCAAGCGCAACCAAACTACGCACCGATTAGAAAATCATTCGCATCAAGAGTATTTAGAAAAAAAATACAGCCGAGACATACCCACACTCATGTATTTGATTTTGCGAGATTTTCCAACTTGAAGCTAATTTAAAGAAAAGAACAAAAACAGCCGCCCATCGTGATTTTTTAAAATTCAATTACTTTAGCAGCACGACATACCAATATGTTATTAAAAAATGAAACTTGATTATTAAACTAGAAAACATTTCAGACAATGCTATTCAATTAAAGTGATTGATTCTCAAGAAAGAATTTTTGTCGGTCACGTCTTTTTGCCATTCTTTTCTGTATCTTAGAGGATTTCGTTTCATTTGTAGGAGAGAGGAAGAAAAAGAATGTTTATTTTCTAGCAGGCGTCAGGCGCAGTGAAATCTGAAGAAAAAAAGATCGCAGACATGGAAGATTCTCCTGTGGTACGAGTCACGTTTCCGGATGTATGTAAAGAGGCCACATTGAAAAAGTGTCAAACCGAGAAGAAATTCATTTAGCAAAGAGATTCCATTTTAAAAATAAGCTTGTACTTTTTTTTCCCTTCAGACGGAAAAATAAAAAGAAATAAATCCTGGTTTTCTGTCTGGCAAGTTTTAAAGGATATTCTCTACATTCACTGGAGAAAAATATCTAATTCATTACCTATATCGAGTTCTTCGGAACTATGTTAGGATCCGATTTCTTATAATTGGAGCACTCAATTATTGCCGTTTAATATATATATATATATATATATATATATATATATATATATATATATATATATATATATATATATATATTAAAAGCGTTCTGAAGAGGCCCCAGGGTGTTTTGGGATTTTTATTCAATTTTATGTTCTTTCTCGTTCAAATTTTATATTGCTATTAAAATTAAATACATCATATATATATATATATATATATATATATATATATATATATATATATATATATATAGTATAACTTCTATTTAAAGATACCCGATTAAACGATTTTCTCAATTTAATGGTACATTGAACTCGTCCGCATTTGATTGCACTGAATGTCTCTACTCCTCGCTTAAAAGATATCCTTGATTTAACAATAACTTTTTCCACCCCCTTGACAATCGTTGAATCTCAGTTATACAATATATATAGATATAAGTTGAGTAGGTTGAGTAACCCCCCGAATTTTCGTTCTTTCAAATTTCGTTTTATCTTGTTCAATTTTATATTGCTATTAAATTTATCGTCTACCAGTATCATAGAGCTGCTTATGGCGTCTATTGAACTGAGTTGTGATGTTCAATTTGATTGAATTGCCCAGGTTACAAATACAGTATATGAGAGTGTTTCATATATATATATATATATATATATATATATATATATATATATATATATATATATATATATATATATATATATATATATATATATATGAGGGAGAGTGGAGGGAAAGAGACCAAGAGACCTGGAATTAAACTTCAACGTTGACTTACTATGAGTATGCACCACAAGGAGATTCATAGGAAATCAAAAATTGATACTGACATGATTAGTTTTATTAATATAATAAAAAGTTTTAAATTTTAAACCTATTTGAGACTCACTGTTCGGCAGTTTGGCCACTGCCAATGATGTTTGAGACCAAAAAAATTAGAACAGGATGAAACCCATTTTAAAAGTAAGAGAATATAATAAAGTTAATAGGAAAAATAATTTACGGGCGATCTGAGTTCGGGAAGGGGAAGGAGGGGGTTTAAGGTGGGGGACATTCTTTATCTCGATTTCCGGCAAAACAACGAGTTCTGTCGAACAAGAGTAAACGACAAAGTCTTGGCAATAACTAGAACTACAGCTTTTGTACTTTCACTTTTATTACATAACCTCAAAATTTACGCGAAAAATTAGAAAAATCAACTTTTTGGTTTTTTATTTTTATCTCCCATAAAAAAATAAAAAAAATCACGAAACTTAGTGAAAAGTTACTTTTTAATGTCTCAAATACACTGCAATTTTTAAATTTAATGTATTTATTTTTTCTTCTGTTTCTGATTTAATAAAAAAAAAAACATTGTAATTTTCAATCGAAAAATCTCACGTCAAAATATCCGATTCTTTTAGAAAATCGGAGCGTGTTTTTTTCGTTAGTCTCAACTTTCTGATGGTATAAAAAATATGTACAATAGTTTGAGGGAAATTTCTCAAAGAATTAGGAAACACGAAAAAGCTCGAATTTGAAAAAAAAAAAAAAATCATTGCGTAAAATATTAGGTAAGTTATTAAAATTTACGCATTAATTGCTCAAAAAATGGAAGTTTCCATGTTAAATTGCTAAATTAAAAAAATGAAAATCTATGGAACATAGGGATTGCAAAAACACGCAATATTAGTTAAGACAAGTCTACATACAAGCAGTCTGATAAAGCACTTTTACTGAAATTACGAGTAAATCAGACACATTTCTCAAACGAACTATAATGTTTTTATCGAAATCATTCTATGTGTTTTGTTTTTGAATATGTTGCAATTTATTTTGTGTTATCTCTTGTATTGTTATTTTGAATAGCTTCTCATATTCAGTTTTCGGGTATATTAAAAAAAAAGTATAAAAAAAAATTTTGATTAAAAAACGACCTTTTCCTATATCATTCGATTTTTCTGTAGGTTATGTTACGTTAAGCATACTATTCATGAAAGAAAACAATGATACTATTATTTTATAGCTGATTGATTCAAATTTAAAAAACACGTAGTATTTACTTTACTATGTAGATTCCAAAAGTTTATTTTAAATAAGTAAATTCGTCACGATTTACTTTAAAGAACTTAACCTGCACGTTTATGTTTATAAATGATGTTGTTTATTGCTCGAACGATCTTCGCAGCTGCTACGAAATAATTAGCAGGTAGTAAGGCCCAAACCTTTCTAAACCATTTGCGTCTTCTGTACGAAATATTTTCTGATGGTTACAATGTTCTATAGACCATTCAAGTAAAAAGTTATCCTGACACATACAGGGTTTGTATAAAGAGTAACCGGACTGAGCTTAGAATACATATTTATTAGCAAAATTTCTACACTTTTTCTCTAGAAATCTTGGAAGTAATCTCCATGGAAGTCGATAATCTGGTACCGGAGTTTCCAGTCCCTGAACGCCCCCTGGAAGTCGGCAACCCGTAAAGCTTCTAGAGCCCTCGTCGTAGCGAGTTGAACAGCTTCCAGAGTCCCGAACCGCGTCCCCTTTAGTACTCTCTTGACCTTGGGGAATAGGAAAAAGTCTGGTGGTGCCGTATCCGGTACACGACGCTCCTTTTGCTTATCCGTCAGGTGTTTTGGCACCAGCTTTGCACAGATCCTTCTCATGCCCAGATCGTTCTGGGACAATGTCGTGAACGGTCATCATATCGATCCCGACCTCTTTTGCGATTGCTCGGATGCTCAGACGACGATCAGTGTTCAACACGTCACGCACTTTTTGCACATTTGAGTCCGTGTGACTGGTTGATGGACGTCCGGCGCGTTGTTCGTCGTGGACGTTGTCGCAGTCCTCTCGGAAATTCTTATGAAACTGGAAGACTAAAGTTCTGGATAAAGCTTCCTCACCATAAACCTTATTGATCATTTGAAGAGTTTTCGTAGGCGTTTTCTTGAGTTTGACATAAAATTTGATGTTAACACGTTGCTCGATCGTACGCCCCATTTTCACTCCGACGAGATCACTAAACATGCACTGCTCTCTCGAACCCTCTAAGCGTTTAGAGGCAATTTTTAAATTTGGCAGTTTAACATGGAAACTTAAATTTTTGAGTAATTAAAGCGTAAATTTTAATAAATAGCTTAAAATTTTACGTAATTTTTTTTTTTTTCAAATTCGAACTTTTTCGTGTTTTTCCATTTTCTGCGAAATTTTCCAATACTATTGTATATATTTTTTATATCATCGGAAAGTAAAGATTCCAACGAAAAAAAACGAGCTTCGATTTTTAAAAAAATCAGATATTTTGACGCGAAAATTTTCGATTGAAAATTACAATGCTTTTTTTTTTACTAAATCAAAAATAGAAGAAAAAATAAATGTTTTAAATAAAAAAAATTGCAGTGTATTTAAGACATAAAAAGGTAACTTTTCTCTAAGTTTCATGAACAAAATCGTTTTTTTTAATGGAAAATAAAAATAAATAAAACAAAAAGTTGGTTTTTTGAATTTTTTGCATAAATTTTGAGGTTTTGTGAAAAAAGTGCGACTACAAAAGTTGTAGTTTTCAACAACTTTGTCATTTACTTTTTTTGATCGAACCCTTAGTTTTGCCGGAAATTGTGATAAACCGATTTCCCCCCTTAAACACCCCCCCCTCCTTCCCTCTTTCTGAACTCAGATCGCCCGTAAATTATTTTTCCTATTAATTTTATTATATTTTCTTACTTTTCCGATGGGTTTGATCCTGCTCTAAATTTTTTAAAACTTTTTACCATTTTCAAAGGTATCAGCACTGGCCTAATACTTCATGCCTCCCCCCCCCCTTTGCACCATTTAAAATACCGTTTTCTGTAATTCAATTCAGTACGCCCTTTTATTTCTATTTTGAATTTTTTCAACACAAATGTCAGCTACAATAGAAGATGTTTTACGCAAATTTACGTGTTTATTTGTTTTCAAACTTTGTTTTCCAGTTATGAAAAGTCATACAAATAAATCAAAGGCATGAACTGCTTTGAACCAGAATGTTATTAATGGAAGCAACAGCAACAGAAATCCTGTCTCTAAGATCCGATAGTTTCTTTACATTATTTAGTCAAGTCGTAAAAATGAGACAACAGAGGATGAACTAAAACATGTAATGTAATGAAGACACGTTGGATACTTGCCAATGTTATCTATTTACATTCGTCCCCGAAGATGCTTTGTGCTCTACTCCGAGAACAATGAGACGTGTAAGATAATATTACCGCGAAGAAAAGTCCGAAAATTCTGAATGTATTAACTTCCATTGTTATTAAACAGCACATGTCAATATATTTTTTCTCTCTTTTGTTTATATCTTACTTTTGCCTGTTCAGAACTATGAGTAACACCAAATGGAGGAATAATTTAGTGCATCCATGTGCTAATATTTCATGTGAGAAAAACAGGTTCGAGAAGGAACATGCTTTTTTCTTATTTGACAACGTTATTGTACATTCGGGCGAAAAAAGTTACAAATATATATATATATATATATATATATATATATATATATATATATATATATAACTCTTGTACTATACATATAGATGTCCATTCCCAAGAAGGCGATAGTGGATCATCGATTTTACGGAATAATCTACAATTCTACGGAATAATCCCTCCCTCCCCAAAAAAACAACAACTCCGAAATGAGCTCAAAACCCATCTAAAATCAACCACTCTTCTACAAACTTCAATGGCTATATAGCTGACACCATTATTGCAATTTGGCGATAAATTTAGGTTTCTGAAGAAGAAAAAAAGAGTAAATAAAATAAATAGACCAGTAGTATACACAATGGGTGCCCATCCTCCCAAAGACAAGGACGCACCGGCCTCAAATTCTACAGACTAATCTCCTCTCCCCCAAGAACAAGATCCTCCCAAAAACGAAGTCAAAAACCCTACAAAATCACACTCCTAAAAATGTCAATGACGCATTTTGCGTCACGAACCCTTCATAGTAAGCACCCCTGGTATACAATATTCATATAAGAAATAGTGAGTGATGTAAGAGCGCTTTCCTGGTAACGCACTGCGATTACAATGTAATTTATGAAGTTAAAAAAATAATAATGAGGTCGTAACCCCTTCGATACTCGAAATGATTCGAATGCGAAAACGTATCTTTTCCCGCCTCATTCAAAAGAAAACGTTTGCTGAAGCAGGTTCTCAATTAACAAAGCAATCGATCTAAACAACTGCTTGGAATGGATAATCTATTTTGTTTAACGAAGCAATAAACGATTCAGATTCTTTGTAAGAAGCTGAATGAAATTTCGAGTTCATACACGCAATACACACTTGAAAACAGCTAAAAAACTTAAGATAAATTCAAATACTTTGCTAGTAAATCACTCGCTTAGATTGTTCCGTCCGACACAAGTTTCTGAAAACGAATCGCTGGTGTCATTAGAAACTAATACATTTTGAAAGAAAGTAATAGAAGAAAACTTTTAAAGATAATAAACTGGATGCAATTGAGAATCCTTTTTTCCTCTAATTATTACGTTCGTCTTCATAATGATGAACGTGAACCTGCTCGAATGAATATCAATCAATGCAGTCTGTTCTCTTAATGGTCAGAGCTCAGCTCTATTGCTCTAATTATTCAACAATTATTTCTCGCGCCCAGAAATGAAACTTATCCCGGGTATGCATATTCTCGAGTGTGTCGTTAAAACGAGGAAATGTATTTACCTTTTAAGAAATGGAGTGCCGCTTTTCGTCGTTCTTCTGTCTTCTCTTCGTACAAAACGTTGAATTATTTTCCGAGCAAATCCCGCTTGGCAAGAGGCGAGTCGTTTTCATTTTACCATTTCGCTCTCGCCTTCAGTTAAGCAAATGGTCTCGGGGAGTGCGCTCGTCTCATTTGCATGCGACCAAATTAACAAGTGGGATATTTAAATCGAAGATTTTGCTCCGAACACGAGGAGAAACACGGAGTGTCTCAAAAGATTCCCACAGAACAAAGTGACGCTTTCTACACATTTACCTTACAATCTGCCATTGAGCGTAAGAGTTCCTGTGTAATCAGCAGGTGGAAGCAAAAATTTTACTCGCAATAATCACATAATGTTTCCAAAATCATGCTTTTCAATTTGATCACATAATAAAAAAGAAAAATTGATTTCGATTTATTTATTTATTTATTTTGACAAATTTTATTTTATACGTAAAATTTTGTTTAGTAAAATTATAACTTTTTTTTTGCCCCTTTTTACAAACCTCCTATTTTGACTCTTTATCCAATATCATACAAAATTACAAATCTAGAGCAAATGTGTATTTTTTATCTATTCATCTACATAAATAAAACTATGTGACATGTTTCTTGCACAAGTTTACATTTTAGTTCAGAGTTTCATCGAATTTGACACGGAGGTACTTTGGTGCCTGGAGGTGGTCATGGGAGGAGAGAGGGGGCATTGAAATTTGTAAGCCTTTTGCTTTTCACCCTAATACAGACCTATTCATAGCAATTTATATGAGATATAAATTTCCTTCTAAAAATATTCATAAAAATATGCCACAAATAAGAGTTTTAAGGAATTACCTTAAACAGCAGTGAATGATAAAGCTAAAATAACACAGAAAATGACCAAAAATTGCTTAAATTAATATTAAAAAACCATATTTCTTTTTCAAAAAGTTCTGAATCAGATTTGAACTATGTAATTTTTCAAGTAATGAAGACTTTCCAAAAGTATTGATGCCGAAGAAAATTTTCTTTTGGAGAAAATATCCGAAAATTATTTTGTTTTAGTAAAATTTGAAGGAAAACGTTCTACATCTCATTATGCTGCGGTTCTTGCTAAAATGAAACGCAGAATTCATGGATTTTTTCTGAGTTGCTTCGCAAAACGATGCTATTCATAAAAGTGTCTATCCTTACCGAGAAGAGAAATAATGGACTAAAATTAAAGACACTGTAACAAAATTGCTGTTACTTGTAAATAACAAAGAAACTATTCGTTTAGCAACCTTATGCTTATAATGTTTCAAATTTAATAGGAAATAATGATGTATTGTTTTGAAGACTGTATTTTGAATTTAAATATGCTGTCATTATATAGCCTCTTTAAGTCTTAATTTTTTGCCTCTTCATTTCGACACCTTATATTGAACTCGAGGGTTGTACCAATATATTTCTGCCTGAAGTGCAGTTGTAGATAAATGTCATCATGCTCAAACAAACAGCAGATGGAGCAGAAGAAAAGTATACCAAGTTTATTTCGAATTAATCCACTTTAACTCTGAAAGTAGGTCATTTTGGCAATGGAAGGTTACGTTCATAAATGAGCTGCTCAGACTTAAAGCGGATTAAGTCGAAATGAACTTCGCTTCCTTTCTTTCTCACCAATTGAGCTATCGTCATTTTCTGTTTTTTAAAACCATTTTTTAAAATGAAATTTATTCTATTTTCGACTATCTAATACTTTAATGGTGAAATGGAGTTTCCATAACAAATGTTGCTAAATTTTTTCTTACAATTAAAAAAAAAATCATTTTAAATCTTCAAACAGGGGTACATTTTCCTCAGAATGTTGTGAAGCTATTTAAATTTCAAAAAATTTCAGTTATTATCGGCAAATTTCTTTTCAGCTGACGAATCTTTATATGGTATCGCAATAATATGAATTCTTATAAATTGTCATCAGCGAGTAAATTAATTACGAACATTTTGTTATTTTATCAATCATATATTTGAAAGGATTGTATTTGATAATTTTTTTACATACCGTTGATTAATGAAGCCCAAAACTAATATCGGGGCAAATTGAAGTGGTCTTCTATTTACTTGGCTTTTAGCGCCACTTATCTAGTATTATTTTAGCTATGTAGCAACACATGTGTCAAGAAAAAATTACCTCTGAAAGTCATAGAATGTAGTAATACAAGCAATTATCAAAAATTGACACTCATTATGTATTTTTCTTTTTATAAGTCAAAAATTGTTTTTGTTATTATATTAAATGATAAAATTCTTGTTGTTAACATTTTGAATTATTATTGGGACCTACTCATATTCAGAACAGTATTTATTTCTTCAATAGTAGGCTTATTTGTATTTCAAATGCTTTGTACAGTTAGTCCTGTATATGCGGGGCAAAGTGGATTGGGCAAATTGAAATAGATCATTTCATTTACTTATTCAATCTTTTATCAAATCACTTACGTATTCAACGATTAATAATTACATTTAAATTCCTTCATCTAATAAATATCTTTTATCTATTCATTCATTCACTTATTTTCCTTGTTCCTTCACTATTTTAATAACTGATTTTTTTCTTATTTATAACCTTATTTATTCTTGAATTTTTTGTTTATTGTTTCATTTCATTTTCATTTATTCATTAATCTTTTATTTACTCATTTATTTGACAAAAAAATATCTTCAATTATCGAGTAGAAAACATTTCATCAGAAAAATATTTCATTTCTTCCTTTGCCCCATGGAAAAAAAAGTGAAATATTTCCACCTTTTTTTGAAAGTACAAATTTATTGCCAATAAGTAAAAAAATGCTGTTTCAGTTATTATAAAAAATATTATTCCTTCTTTATGTACCGTTATTTTTAGAACAAAATTTCAACTTGTTCAGTTTAAAAAAAAGTAAGTTCTCCTAACTTTTTCACTTTGCTCCACACTCCCCTACTCATGCTGCAATAAAAAATACTTAATTGGAGTTGTAACTAAAACTGTTACGAATTTCTCTTTGACCGGAATGCAGTCTCTTTACGACCAAACAGCACGACCTTAAGGGTCAGGAATCTGAAAAAAATTCTAAGTTAACATAAATTTCCACTAAATATGAGTCCATGCCTAATGGACCGACTGCATAGACTTTAGTTTGGTTGCAAGGGGGATCCAAAGTGGCTAGTTTGGCTCTAGAAATGCATTGGCGTTTTTTTCGGAATGAAGATTTTTTTTCTGTGACATTGCAGTATGTGCCAATTGCTCTCACTTAGAATGAAATAAATTAGGTTAAGTGCTAATTTTTAATTATTCCTTCGTACATTTAAACGTTGTATTGCTTTTAATTTAAAAGTTTTACTATTTGCACTTGAAATAAAATTAAAACACATCCTTGCAGTATTTTTTGAACACAAAATTAAGTAATAGCCAAAACATTTATTCCAGCTACATAATAAAAAGGTGGCTAAAAAGGTAGCCAACACTGAAAAATTGTTCAGAGAAAAGTGATGAAAAAATTTCGAGAAGTGAACCCGATGGAGGCGTGCGAAAATGACGATTTTAAAAACTTTGAAAAATGTTTTAAATATTTTTAAGTTAAAATAAACTGCAAAATATAGCAAAAAAGAAAAAAAAACTTTATCGAATATAATATTTTATACTGGTTAAAGAAGGAGAAAAAGTTAATTCAATAGGAAACTCCATTGCATTTCTGGAGCCAAACTGGAGATTAGAAAAGTTGATCTAAATCCAGAATTATATCCAGATTCGTTTCCCTCAAATTCGAGCTGTTTGGAAGTTCGTTTTGAAAAAGCTCACAGAGGAATGAATTGCTTTAAACTTCCTGTAGAAACAATTTTATTTTGTATTGTTTGAAAAATTTCATTTCTTCAGAACCAATCGAATGATGCACACGACCATTTTTAAAAAACACACATTTAAAAATGTTTTACCAAAATATTGCAAACAGTTCCACTTTGCTGAAAAATATTCGCATGTTTTTGCACAACAGTCATAGTGTTATGGTTGTAAGCATTCATCATTCCGAAATCATCAGTCACTATTCTTCCGAACTCTTAGGAATCCTTTACATACATTCTGAACATTTGCTTCAAAACTCCAATAGTAGGTTCATTCGAAAAAAGAAACTGAAACGAATCTCTCTAATCATTTTAGAACCGCAACTAGATGGGATCCAGATGACTTTTGTTTTGCGTTTTAAACCGCCGTAATTTATGGGAACTCCAAACAATTCTAGCGTTTTTAAAAAGGATTTTACATTGAAATATTTTTTCTGTAAATATTATTTCTTGTGAAAGTAAAACATTATTAATTCGTTTTTTTTTTAAATGGAAAGTACTTTTTGCTATCACGCGCCAGGAAAGCGGAGGCAGATGGTAGATATTTTGCCAGATAAAACACAAAAACGTCCTTCTCTTAAGTTGCCAATCGAATCATTTTAAACCTTCATGACAGAAATAAGGGGAAAATTGATGCGGGTAACCTTAATGCGCTGTAGAAACGGGACTTGCTAAAAGAAATGCTTAAAGCTTAAATTGTTGTCTCTGACCACGAAGGAAAAGGATTTTTATGTTTTATCGAAAAATATCTTTATGTGCAAAGTACACATTTAGCAATAATGCTATACCACATGAAGATGTGGAAGTATTTGGTCTGTTACTGATGATTTTGCTATGTGAATGTTGACATTTACCGGTGAAAGTCGACATTTACCAGGTTTTCGACTTTTACAGTAATATATATAATAATAAATCTATACTGTTGTGGAAAGGTAAAGTGGATAGCAGAAATGAGTTTTTTGAGATGTTTGAAGAAGCGCGTTTTGATACAATAGGGATCCCTAATAGAGAACCGTTGGCGATAACTGCTGAAATTCCAGAAAACTGAAATCATGAACTTGAATATTTTTTCTTGATTTATTTTCAGCAAAAACCAGATAAGCAAACTTGTTCAAAAAAAAATAAATAAATAAATAAACTAAAGTGCAACAAATGGCAAAATTGCAAAGAAAAAAAGATAAATAAATAAAATAAAATAATAATTTGAATTTTGACATCTGGAATTCAAATTATGTTTTTTTTTGCAATCACGAGTGTGTGTGTATGTGTATGTAGGCGTGTGTTTGTGTCTGTGTGCAGGCATGAGTGTGTGCGTATGTCGGTTTGTGTGTGTGCAGGCATGAAGGTGCGTATGTGTGTGTGTCCAGGTGTATGTATGTATGTATGTGTATATATGCGTGTGTGTAGGATATAGAGGAAACCTGGAGACGGTTTTCGCTAGAGGAGCAGCATCGGGAGGGGCCGATCAACGGTGGTGCTGCAAAGGGAGGCGGGGGGAAAATAAAATCATAGGAATTCAAAACAGACAAATGAGAACAATAAGCAATGTGATTGCTCAAAAAAAAAAAGAGGAAAAGAAAAAGAAAAGAAAAATGATAACTTTGCAGTTGCTACCGTTTTCATTCCATTAGTAGTATATATACAGAAAGTTATTTTTTACATTCTTCCTTTTATCCAAAAAAAAAAAAATAAATAAATAAATAAAATAAATTTAAAAAAAAATTTAAAAAAAATTGAAAAATATCTACTGTCAAATGAAAATTCAGGTCATTTAAAGCCAAGTGTTAACCACCAGTCGATTTTAAACTCACTGAGCTTGCATTCCATCGCAGCTGTCGACTTTTACAACCTACTTCTAAGACGCAATTTGTTTTAAATTCTTCTAATAAATTACTAACCAATACATAAATTTGAAACTAAGAATATATTCAAATTTTGATGCCATCTCCTACGAAAATTACGATACTAAAAATATAAACTAATTCAGCCTAGCACTGGCAAAGATCCATATTCTGAATATTTCATAATAAAAAGGGAATTAGGATGGAATTTGCCTCTGCATGGTCAGACATAAATAAACGAAATCTCATGCACTGGTAAATTCGTTTAATCCCCTATCGCAGCTCTAGATTAACACGGTATGTGTAATGAATTTCCCCAAACACAAAGCCTCTTAAATTAGAGCGCAAATTCTCTTTCACCGAGTCGAGCTCTTCGCTTTCTTTTTCTGCGTTCGGGGGAGAGCGGAAATTTTAGTTCCTTTGCGCGCTAAACTTTTGGAAAATATGCCTGATGTTTAAGGTAATTCAAAATCTATAGTTTCAAACCGGAGCGAAAAGCGTGATCTTTTCTCAACAGATTCTTGATTTTAATTTCTCTCACAAATCAACAGCGATTTTTAAAAATATTAGCTTCGCTCCCATATTTATCACATTGAAGATAAAAATTAACGTCTTTAATAACAGATTTTAAATTCTATTTTAACCGTTACGTAACAGCATAATCTACACTTCACTCGTTCTCGACTCATTTCAGCCGAACTACTCTTGGGAAAATTAATGTGTTCCACCTGTGGGCAGCAACACGTTTTTTTTTAAATAAAATGATTTAGATTATGACTGAAGTCGATTAGAAATGTAACAATTAAGCTTAACCATTAAATACTCTTGTCCTATGAGAGGCCATGTCAGCCTAGTCAGAAACTAGGGAGCCGGACCTTTCGGGGGAGGGCGACACTGACACGAAAGGAATAAAAGAAGAAAAGAAAAAAAGAATGAAAAAAAAGAAGGGAAGAAAGAAAAAGAGGGTGGGGTGGGGGGAACTCGGAATAAGAGAAACGTAAAGATTAAGTAAAATTTACTCTTTTATTATTTACTGTTATTTACTGTTGTACCACTGAAAGAGAGTTTATTGTTTTTTAGTAAGCCCTGTTTTTGATTCTTCTTTTCTAATTTTTCTTTTCCCCCCTTTTTGCTACTCTCTTCCCTTTTTCTTTTTCTTCTTTTTTGGGGAGGGAACGGGAGGGACCCGACGAAATGACTGACAAGCGGCCCGTCTTGGCTGTCTGAGGCCCTGTAAATATTTCATGTTTCCATTCGCAACCATTAGGTGGACAAACCAATTGCGGCCCCCTGTACCAGTTGTGGACAGTTTAATTGTGAAAAAAAAAATATACTCTAGAAAAATTTTCCCGAACTTTACTAATAAGTTGTAGACTAGTTTAATATTTTTTAAAACCCACTTTGTATACTTAATGTTCGATTATACTCAAATCTGCACAATATATTGTTTTAAATTCTTGTCTCTAACACCAGTTTTTAATAAAACAAAATAAGTGCCTCCAATTTTTAAACTGCTTTGTTTATGTTTCATTGGGTGTCGTAAATCTCTCTTGGCAAGTTTGGTGTAGGAGTTGCTTCAACAGATGAGTAATAAATTAAGCTAAAAAACAGCTTTGCAGAAAGATCTGAGTTACAGTTTATGGAGATAATTGGGGAGAAATCATTATAAAGGAAATTAAATTAGCATTTGTTAGACATATTACAAATTGGCAAACATACAATGTAAATCTTATAGAAATAGAATATTAGGTTGAGTTGCAGCTTTTGGTAGATATGTTTTATTATTTTTTTTATTTATACATCTCTGCATTTTTCGTGATCAGCGATATGTTTTTAGCCCATTTGCAGAGAAATAAATGTACAAATTTGTCATTATCATTTCAACTGTCTCTGTCATTGTCTGAGAGAACCGTTCAAAATAAAATGATACTTTTCAGATACACAACACTAAAAAAAAAATAAATAATAATAATAATAATAATAAATACAATAAAAAAGTTAAATTCTGCCATTTAAAATTGTCTAAAACATACGAAAAAAAATCTGCAAGGTTACTACAGATTTAAAGTCCAATACCGATTTAAAACTGCTTACACATTGCAGGAACTTGTAAAATTTTAAAGGAAAAACCTGGCGCACATGTAGTACATAACTATGAAAGGTTAAAAAAAAGGGACATTAATAAGAAAACATACACATGCATCAACTTACATTATTTGCAATGCAAAAAATTGCATTGAACAATTATCAAAACAATTTTACTATAATATTTATTCGCAACAATTGTATGCTGCGTGCATCCCATGATTTTCCTTTCAAATCTTACAAGTCTATTAATAACTATTGAATACCACAATCACAAAGTTTCCAGACAACTTGTACGAAATTATAAATCTGCATTTCATATTTTTGAGTCCTTTTTAAAAACATTGTAAATTAAAAAAAATATTTCATCAGTTTTGGTGTCATGAACGACGTGTATTCTAACTTGTTTTGATATGATTTTAATCCCGTTTAATGGAATATCCCGCTTATTAGATTAGTTTTCCGTTTAAAATTGTCTATTTTATTAATCGTTCTCGACTATAGCTCTTAATTTGAGATTTGCATGAACTGCGTAAAACTAAGAACTACTTAAAAATAATGACGTCAATTACATTAAAAATGTCATTTTTTCTATTAAATATGTACTACGAATTACAAATAACTCAAAAAAGAAAGAAAAAAAATAATAATTTGAATTTTGGCATCTTGAATTCAAATTATGTTTTTCGCAATCACAAGTGGGTATGTAGGCGTGTGTGTAGGGGGTATGTATATGTGTGTGTAAGCATGTGTGTTTGTGTCTGTTACACGCATGAATGTGTGGGTAGTTGCGTGTATGTTTTTGTCTGTGTGTATATGTAGGTGTCTGTATGTGTGCATGTGTGTGTTTGTGTAGTTGTGTATGTATGCGCGTGTGTGTAGGACATGGCTGCAACCTGGAGACGGCTTTCACTATAGGAGCAGCATCGTGAGGTCCGGTCGACGGTGATGGTGCGCAGGGTGGAGGTGGGAAAATAAAATGATAGGAAGCCAAAAACAGTCAAATGAAAGCAATAAGCAATCGTGATTGCTCAAAAAGATATAATTTGAACTCTCTACAGTAGAAATACAACGTTTATCAAATACGGTTAGGCATATTTAAAGAGATTACGCTCGAATCGGATATTCAATCCATATGTCTCTCAGCATAAATGAATCTATCTAGTTTTCTTTCTGCCGAGTTGAGGAAGAAGTCATTTTTAATATGCATCTAGTTTCGGTGTTTTGCATTTTCGAAAGTTTTCCAGCGCAAAAGGTTCATTTCCTTCGTGTCATTGCTTGGTTTGTTATGTTCTTCACTTTCTCCTGATGGTATTTAAGACGTTTTTCTTTTAAATATATTTGCCCTAAATACTATCACAGTTCATAAAGGAAGGTAGCTACAGTAGTGAGTATTCGTTAAATACAAGTAATTTTTTCACAGGGCACGCAATGTCTTGCGAATCCTAATTGAAGAAAATCTTCTCTACTAGAACCACTGCATTTTAAAATTCAACTTGCATTATTTACTAATATAGCTCGTATTGCATGGATATTATCAGTGGGTCATTCCGTGCGAAATGAGCAAATCAGCTGTGGTTGACATGCCACAGATTTCAATGAAAATTTTTATTTAGGTAAACCATGCATATCTATGAGGGCATGCAAAGTATGGAAGTTTAAAAACCGTTTGTTGCTTTGTTATTGAAATTAGAAGTTGATGCTTTCGCTAAGCCTAAATTTTCAGAGTTCATTGCTGCCAGTTTGTGACTCAATAACTCCATAAGTTATAAACGTACACGTAGAAAAGATAACAAAGTAGCATATTAAATTGAAAGAAATTTAAAGCTCTACAACTTTGTCTTTGACAATTTTCATGAATACTGATCCTGGAAGGAGCTAGGAACAAATGTTTGTCAAAAAGAGAGAATTTTTGGGAAAATCATAGATTTTTCATTACATATACCCGGAAAATTATTGAAAATTTGACAAATATGTGTAGAAACAGTTTCATAGTAAATTTATTTAGCTTGAATTTTTATTTTAAACTCATTTTTTCCACCTTTTCCGACATTTTCTCGAAAACTCAAAATTTTCTTCCCACCCTTAGCTCAACCCCCAAGGTCGGGGACTTTTAGTATGTTTACTTACTAACTACCCCTAACAATATTCTGAAGTCAAAAATTATCGCATATTCCATGCACAATACTCCTCTGTTCTGAGCACTCATTGACTGGACTATGTGTGTGTGTTCTTGATATATCCGCCTGTGAGCTTTTAAATGTCAATGTATTTTTTTTACTATAGGGTCATTCCATGCGAAATGAGCAAATCAGCTGTGGCTGACATGTCACAGATTTCAACGAAAATTTTTATTTAGGTAAACCATGCATATCTATGAGGGAATGCAAAGTATGGAAGTTTAAAAACTGTTTGTTGCTTTTTTATTGAAATTAGAAGTTGATGCTTTCGCTAAGCCTAAATTTTCAGAGTTCATTGCTGCCAGTTTGTGACTCAATTACTTCATAAGTTACAAACGTACACTTAAAAAATAAATATTTCCGCATTTTCTAAACAAATCTCTATTGAGAAAGAGCAAAGTAAAATTTATTCGGATCTTTTTTTTGGATCTGAGATATTAAAAGATTGAAATTTGAAATTTTGCCAATTTACTTCAGATTTTAAATTACTCTTCTAGCTCTTTTAATGAAAAAATAAGAGTAAAAATGATTCAGATTGAAAAACTATCTATAACTAATTATCTGCTCTAATTTAGTAACTGTTTATGAATTTCTTAACGACGAAATTGTACTTTAAAAAATCGAAAATTTTCAAAAATTTCATTTTTTCCGCCATTTTAGATGTTTTTTTGAAGATGAGAGAAAGCTCTAAATGTACTCAATTTTTTTACGTAACATATTGAAGTGTCTTTTAGATGCTACTAAATTTTAATGATTGGTATCAGCGTATTTTTGTTACTAAAGTAACTTGAACTGAGGTAAAATTTCATTAGTTACTTCTTTTTATTTTGTTAGTTTAGCAAAACTAATCATTTCTTTCGTGTTTCATTTTCTCAAAAGCATGTTTATGAAGTTCATGCTGAAATGTACATTTTTTTAAATTGAAATAAATGTTAGTTTTACTCGCTTTTGCATCATTTAGTCGTTTATCTAGGTCTTTGAATTCTCGTACTTTCACATAAGGGTCAAAACATACAGATTCCATACAGTATAAACTACTCATTCATGTCCAAATGTTTCTAAGTTATCAAATTAAAATAATTATTTTGAAAATTACGATATGTTTTTTCAGTATAATGTTTCATTTCTGCTTTAGTGTGTGAATTGACTAGCAAAATTGCTTAATTTCAAAGACCTGTATCTTTTTTACAAACCAAATACAAAATACAATATGTATAACATGTATGGTACTTCAATGGAATATTCAATTGGCCAGGAAATTTTGTTTTTAATTCCATACCCTTTCGGTTTATAGGTGTCTAAAAAATGTCATTTTTGCCATTTTTCCGATTTTTGAGGGCTATAATCTATAAAGGGTACACAAACACACAGCAACAGTTACATATTCTTTTTAGCATGGTTCCAGTGATTAGTTTTTGTCGTATTTCACTTTGTGTTTCCGTCCTCTACCTGAGTTATCCCCCTTTGAAATGAGTAAAATTTTTACATTTGACCTTGAACTTGAACCTGTTGCCATTATTTTAATTATTAACTTACAGCTACGTAACTCAGCATGTAAGACTATCAACTTATGCACTTTAACATTAAATCGTTAAATTAACTGTCATATATGTAATTCAAATAGATTTTGGCCAAAATGAAAAGGTCTAAAAGTCCCATTTTTGACTACGAAAATCACTTTTGATGATCTCTAAAAAATGAAAGATCCAGTTGAGAGAAAAAATAAAAGTGGTTTTAAACATCTTTCATATGCAGCTTTTAGGGATATGAATTTCAAAAAAATTAAAAGTCGAGCGCACCCATCCGTTGAACCTCTATGGATTGACCCGTAAAACAGAAAGAAAATGCTATTTTTCTGTATTTTATATTACGTTTGGAAATCAAAAACCAATTTCAAGTTTCTTCAAGCAAATAGTAGAAACACAGCCCAATATTCTTGTAAACTTTTAAAGTTGTCCGAGTTTTCCCTCATTTGAATTTTTGTGTGTATGTGAAGGGAAAATCATCATTTTACAAAATGTCACTAAGTTTAAAACTGATTTTGAAGACGAGTTAAAATACAACTTCAAAAGTAAGGTATTTCTCTTATGATACTTAGCACATTATTGGGTATTAATTTCATCAAAACTAATGCATTCCTTAAAGATTGAGATTAAAAAAGAAAATGATTAATTATGAGAAAATTGAAATATTTTCCGTTTTTGAAACTCGGTTAAAAGTTAACAATAATAACTTTGAAAATTTTACTGACATCAGATTAATTACCCTACTCCATAGATTGCAACAACATATAACTTTTATGTTTTCATTAAATAGTTAATAAGATACAAGCCTTCAAAAATGCAACATTTAGCATTTATGAGAATGCTGCTCAATTTGACCAATTTTCAATCGCATGTAACTATTCAAATAAAAAATTTTAGGCATAAATATTTTAGATACTTTTATATAGGCATAAAAGGATCCTGTATAACGAATTTCATAAAAATCTGTTACCATGCGACCACCACTTTTTTGCGAATTTTGTTGCGTCTAGTCTCATTGGCTATAGGCGTGGCTAATACACGTGCCATTAGATTCTGTAGCATGCCCTATCATAAATAAAGTATAACCTCTATTTCACGATGCCCGATTCAACGATTTCTCAGTTTAATGAAACATTTTACTAGTCTGGATTTGACTGACTTGAATGGATTGATTCAACGATAGCCTTGATTTAATGATGACTTTTTTCCAGTCTCTTGACAATCGTTAAATCGGGGTTATATTGTAGCTAAATTTTTAAAATTTGAGCCAGTTAAATTACAATTATTACATTTGAGGTGACCGAATATATAGAAAATTCTTTTGTTGATTAGCGTAAATGTGTGGTGAAGATTGCACTGTAATTTAACTAACAACCATTAATCGCGATACTTGACAGAGTTTCTTCAAAATCTGCGGCACAAAATCGAAAGAAGAAGTGTCGGCAAATCAGATGTATTTAGTTTGATTCCAATTATGAAAGCAATGGTGACAGACTAATCCCTAGGAAATTCAAATTATACATAGAAATGTAGAAATAGTTTTACTGCATTCATATAGCTTCGCATTCAGTAGCTATTTTATTTGAATAGCTTCGTAGATGTTTGATTGATTAGTTTAAAGTTAGATGTGAGAAACGTTGAATAAAAATGAGAAACTAATAATTAATAATCGTTCACTGCTTAAAACACTAACATGATTCTTTCTAAGTTTAATTCATTGCTTCAATCAGAAAACATTAGCGCAGATAGAATGCCAATGATCGAAACAGTAAAGAAAACTTCTTATTCTGTTCGAATACAACTGCTATGGTAATACGATCACTTTCATTGTAAAAGCTAGAGAAAATCTGGTAAGGAGAAATAATAATTCTACGCAATGCACTTATAATTGATGAGCTTTCATTTAGAAGGTTAATGTTTTACGAATTTTAATAATGGATTTCATTAAATGCTGTTTTACATAAATATAAGCGATCGAATTCAATGTTCATAAACTTAAACCATCACAGCAATTTTTTTAATTTTACTGTTAATAACTTTTCCAGTTTAGGATCCGGGATATTAAAAGCCCGGTGCACATTATTTTTAACAAAGCTAGAGGCATAAAATTTTATGTCTCTCCTCTGTATAAACGAATTCAAGGAAAATTACATTAAAAAAGCAAAAGCAAAAAGACTATCTGAGCAGCGTCGAGTTTAGTGCTTCTTCAACGGCATTCAAGTGCAGTCTTTTATGCCGTTCTTTCGCAATCTTTTAACATTTTTTACGAGCGCTTGTGGCTCAACTTTTTTTCAACTTTTATTTAGAAAAACAAAGACTCTTTTCTCCAAACGGTCAAGTGTTTGATCTTAAAAAACATGATATATTTAATTTTTCCCTAAGGTGATTTCTGAAGCGTTAACACATGACGGTTCATAAATTTTTTGATGGCTGCTGCAAACATCGCTTGATAAGGCTTTATTATGCTCACGAATTGGGAGAATTTCTAATTTATGCGCGCTTTCTTTTTTATCCAAATGTTTGTTCGGAAACATTTTTGAAATATGCGAACCGTGTTGTATGACATTTCGTTAGTTCGAAGAATTTCCAAGCAGGAAACGTTTTTGTTCCTAGTTTTAGAGAAAGAATTATTCGAAATGGAAGAAAATCAACTCTATTAGAAGAGAAAAATTCAATTTTTTAGAAAGGTTATTTTCGAAAAGTTTAATACTCATTTGTCAGACAACTTTTTTTTTTTTTTAATTTCCAGGACGTGAGAAAATGACAAACTCTTCGACAATGCGTTTAAGACGGCTGGCCAAATAATAATTGTAACTGGAAACAGGGGTTTCATGTAACTCCGAAACCCGTGTATTCAGTTCTCTGCAATTTTGTGCGAATTAAGAGGCAGTTTTTATCCATAAGAACTGGGCAGAAATGAGGTGTTGAGATTTTTGATAGGCTCACACCATTTTTGATTTTGATGAAAATGTTGTGGTGGATGCTTCTAAAGATTTTTGAAAACATGTATTGGTTTTATTTTTACTCCAAAAAAATTTCTCAGGACCTGTAATTTTTTTTTTTCAAATTGACATTTTTTTAAATATTTGATTATCCCTGTGCTTTGTGCAGCCAAAGAAATTCTTGTGATCACATCATGACCCTTAGTACCTTACTTGAAATATATCGTAAATTTTATGGCTGACTTTCAGTACAGCCTGGCAATTTTGACAAAATTTTGTCGAAGAAAGTGAGAACGGGATACGTTTGAAGCCTTCTGGTTTTATGCACTAAAGTTCAATCGTAGTTTTTGCAATGAACTTGCATAATTATTGTGTAATAACATATGAGACAGTGAGAAGCAAAGGGATGCAAGTGGACAATTTTAAGTTTTGAGTAAAACGCGTTTTAAAATCAGATCCTAGGTAGGCTTTCATTGAAATTTTTATTTAAATCATGCTATACAGCAGCACCTACCAGGGCTACTAGTACAATCTCTTGCCCCAAGACAGAGGAGATAACCAGTGCACATGGTAGGGCTGAACCTCTCCAAATTTTTAATTTTGCCACTTGCATCCCTTAGCTTCTCACTACCTCATATTAATTAATAAGCACATTAGTTACATGGCTCACTCTCAGTGCTGTCAAAAATAGCAATTTCTGTATCGAATGTTAAAAAGTGTACTTTTCATGAGGCTGCATCTCAGTACACTGGGGGCCAGTGTAAAACTTGATAACTGCAACAAACAACTTTCAAACTAGAATGTATGCCTTTTCCACTGTGGGTAATGTCTTTTAAAGCAAATATTACTTTTTCCAAAACATTAAAATAAAATATTTCAGCTTTTAATTTAATGAATATAATCAAATTTAGAACTTCCCTAGGGTTGGCGCAATGGTTCTGCTCTTTTAAAACATTTTATTTAAAGAAAAATGTATTATTATTATTATTTTTTGTAAATGCCTGTTTACATATTGTCCGAAAATACACTTTCTTGAAGGTAAATGGTCTCCACAATCACCTTCCTTACAGAATATACACTGTTCATTCATACTTATTATTAAAAAAAATATTCTATTCATTTTTCACATGTTTTCTTTAGAACCTCAATTTCCGCTTGTTTGAATTCCTTTGATGCCAGGTATTACGTCATGAATATTATTGCTTATAAAATTTAAAAAACTTCTGTGATCAGAAATATACCACAAGGGACTAACACTTGGAAGTAGACTGATTATGCTCTTTAACGTACTCGTACACTTTTAATATTATAACTGAATAAAAGGGAAAACATATTCTAATAAAAACATAAGTTATTTGTAATATATTTTTTGAAGGTGCTTTTCATATTTTTTTTAATATTTCAATTTAGATAGTTTAATCTGCTTGATGGTGACTTGTTATCTTTAACTTGAGGCTGAACATTATTGCAGAGATTATTACTAAACTACCGTGTTAGCAAACAACTACCGTAAACTGGGGTTACTTTAAACCCGAATTTTCATATTTTTTACGAGTTTTACACTGTTTTTTTTTTGTTAAACCCATAATGTGCACTGATAACCATGTTTTTACCACTTTTCCGACGTTCTTCTACCACCTTAAGCATTTTTAAAACAACAATTGTAACTCTTTGTATATTTTTTCTATTTTTAAAAATTGGGTTCAAGTAGCCCCAGCCCCCGGCTGGGGCTACTCGCTCCCACTCAGCAAAAAAGCTGTAAAAAAGGTGGTATCAAGACAGACCAATGATTTTCAAAGAAAACTGAAACCATACATTCTAGTGAGCGAACTATTTACATTAATTACAAATTATTTATATAAATTAATATAAAATCAACGTACATTCATAGTAACATATTTTTTGGCAAACATAATTTCTCAAATAGAAATATAATCTAACTACAGCTAAAACCAATTGAAATGCTCGTATTTAAATATTAGACAGAATGTAAACTCCTCTCTTTAATGGCTTGGGTGGATTTATTTTCTCTGATATTATTTAATACCTGCTCTTCCTCGCTACAAATACTACTGGCTGCATAGGTCTGTTTTGTAAACGACCTTTATTTTTCCTTTTTCGAGCTGATATACTTAAGTCAAAATGAGCTGATGCCACTCTCTAAGACATTTCTAAAGAATTAATTTGATCTGGACAAAATTGTAATTTTTCCTCTTAATAATCCACGTATTTCCTACTTCAAAGGGTTTCTTTTACTTTCGGACCCTTTTTATCCCCAGATCTGCTACTTATCAGGTACAAATAGTAGCTAACCTCTTTATTTTAAAAGATTACAAACCTTACTTAACATAATTTAGTGATGAAATGTGGTCTGGAGCTGCTTAAACTCTGGGTTCAAGTAACCCCATTTTAAGGCAACCAGTGCACTTTTACTAACTTATGTTAGTTATGTGTTAATTATATAGCTATTACCTTAAAACACTGTTATCTTATAAGGAAACATAAAGCTAACATAAAACGATCTTAACCTTGATGATATCAGATGTTTCCATGAACTTACGCGTGAAAGTTTGCAGACACTAAAAACAACTGTTTAGACAACTCGCAATCATAACCTCAATCAGAAAAAGGCGGGAATAGCAGAAACTTTGTTTTAATGTTCCAGCCTCTGCCTGGTACTGCTACCAAAGACCATTGCTACTTCTAATGGAGGTTTTTTAAGTCTCTACATTGAGATTTATAGGACCAGGACGGATTTTAAACCCTTTTTTTCTTCATGGCTTCAAGTAGCCCGTGGAGGCTCAAGTAGCCCCAGTTTACTCCACTATGACTTATTTTATTACACATGATGATACGAGCAGTATTATGACATTGTGAAGGATATAGTTGTATAATTGACATTTTAGACAATAAAAAAAAAAACACCATGGCAAAGAACGTAAGTCGATTTGCAACTAAGTGAATGCAGTGTTAACAAATATATCATTTACTCATCTTGAAATGCACTTAGTGAGTTGTACATGTCCATTACCCAAAGATATGTGAGTTGTGTGTTGAAGTGAAATTCACTCATCAAGCTCCGTACTAATCCTCAGAGCATGAAGATACAAGCTCAGGAAAAGGACACTTTTCAGTATCTTTTGCTACAAAATTGATATTTTCGGTAGCACTGAGGGTGAACCTTGGAACTAATCAGCTTATTAAATAATTTATATAAATTATTACGCAAGTTACATTCAAAAAATATGGTCGAGCCTTAGTGCATGGAACCAAAAGGCCTTTAACATGCCGCTTTTTCACTTCGTTCGACAAAGTGTGACCGCTCCTGAAAGGCTGCGCTAAAGGACTTCGTTTAAATTTACAATATTTTTCAATTTAAGTATATAATGTCATGTTATAATCGCAAGAAATACATTAAATATAAATCGTTGATACTCAACGAACACATATAATCGAATATTGAAAAATGTCGAGTTGATAAAAACACTAATTGAGAACCAGCTTTCGGTATTTTTATGGATTACATAAGTTTTTTTGGAGGAAGAGAAAAATGCATATCTTCTAAAATCATTTGAAGAAACCACAGTTAAGTTTAATGCAAAATAAAAAATGATTTGTATGTATCTATATTATTATAATCACTAGAAATACTTAAAAGATATATAGTTGATACTCAACGAACACATGTAATCAAATATTGAAAAACGTCGATTCTAGAAAAATACGAATAGAGAATAAACTTTTGGTGTTTTTGTGGGTTACAAAAAATTTTTTGGGAGAAAGAGAAAAATGCATGTTTTCCAAAATCATTTGAAGAAACCATTTTAAAGTTTATAACAAAATGAAAAATGATATGTATCTATCCTGACTCTTAAAAAACTGTCTCTTAAAGCTATAATATTTCCTTTCACTTTCCGGCACAAAGGTATTTCTTTATTTCTTCAATGTTATAGTATTTGCTGCACCAACGATTAGCTTAAAAGATCTACTTTTGTACACAAATTCCAATTTTTCTATTTCTTCCAATTTTTATATCTCTTTGGGGAAGTTATAGGATTTTAGAGCGATATAAAAAAAAATAGGTAAAACACGTGTTTCATATTATATGTATTCTCCAGTGCTGTAAGGGCGCACCCTGAATCACTAAATCCTCAAATAGATATTCACAAAATATTTCTGAGCAGACCAGAATCAAGAGCAAGGTGCAGTATGGACAGGCATTATACGAATGATAAAGTCTGGGTGTGCCTAATAACGTCGAGATTGTGCCCCATTCGTGACTCAGATCTGTTTCAATGCATTTGCGCTCAAGTCTAGAAGGACCTTAAAAAGTGATTTCTCTCTTTGGAACGTCAAATAACGCTGAACGTAACCAGGTGATACTGGTAGAACAGCTGCATGTTGCATAAACATACAAACGACAAACGTGCACTACACAAAGCAAAAAATATTTACATGGTAATGTTAAAGTTAGTACAAGTAGAAGGGATTGCCGCAATCTTTAAAATTCACACACAATATTAATTCAACAACCCACAATTCAACTGAAAAGTATAAAAATTCCATAGCAAAACATAAAAAAGTTAAAAAAAAATCTTCTTGGGAATTTAGTTCCAAGCAAAAACCTTTAAAATTACTAAAATTTCACAGATCATCCTTCATACCAGACAAGGGGGCTTCGTTCGCCAACCCCCATTCCCCACCTGCGGCGGGTGACGATTGATGATTTTAATCCTGACATTCTGTATGTTTGTCCCCTTAAGGTTTAGAGGAGTGAGACATGACGGAATGGCTTTCCGTGGATGTGCTGTCTCCAACGGTTTTAGAATCGACCTGGTAGACATTGGCAGTCCGGAGGAGTTAGGGTTACAGACACAAAGACAGACGTGCACAGGTTTTAATAGTACAGATACTTTAGATGTATTGCTGAACATAAATAATCAGAAATTGTTTAAGGATGCCTCAAGGTGCTGATATCCATCGACGGAAGTCGATGTTGGAGCAAGCTTGCATAATTTTGCACTCTAAAGCTGTCACGTGAAGGTAAAACGACCTAAAACTGAAGTTTAGTCAATTTTACCCGTGTTCCTTATGAACACAATTATCCTGTAACTTAATCGGTTTCTCAGATACAGGACGTCGTTTAGTCAAAAGTAGACAGTAAACGAAATTTAGAGCAAGTTTAGGCAACTGACTCATTTAGTCCTCTTAAGTTTGTCCAAGGTTTTCAGAGTAACAAGAAGGCACTCATAAAACACGGGCTGCATTTTGAGAATTGAATTAAATAGAAAACTGTAACGTTTAAACCTTTTTCAAATGTAAAAATGTTTCCTTGAGTAGTTGCGTTTATTCCTTTGTTAATACCAAAAGAAACTGTTAAAGCGAGTAGAATACCGATGAATTAGATACGTTGCTCACCTTTTGATAAAAATTAACAACTAGTGAAAATATACTATCAGTATTTAGAAGTAAGGTCTCTTTACTGAGATTTTGCGTACCGCAAATGCAGGTTATTTTCCTTCTTTGACCGAAAATGACAAAAGGATACAACGTTCTCTTTAAAACATCAGGATGAAATTTCTAAATATATTTTGACAGAATGTGTTGGAAAGCAGCCTCAAAGACTCAGTAATTCATACAAGCAGTTTCATAGCTCTCCACAAAGAGCAACACTACTGGTTTTGTGTTCTTTGTGATAACATAGGTTTTTATAACCTCTTATACAACTCCCTATTACATCTCTACACTTCTTACTTATTAGAAGTTGATGCAACTTGAACAACTTGTTGTTCAAGTTAATGGTCAGCATTTTCTAAACTTCCTGCAACTTTTAGTTCCTTTTCATCCTCCAGAATGAAAGCCATGTAACTGAGCTCTGAAGATTTGAGTCTGTAATCGCATCTTCTTACTTACATTTACTCTCTCCTATTTACAACTGCCTCTACATATAAAACTTTTATATGTAGAGGCAGTTGTAAATCAGCTAAGAGTATGTTAAGTAACTATTTATGAACACTATTCAATACTTTATGTAGTAGCCTAGTTACGACTTGCTTTGGCCCAGCATAAAAACTTGAAAAAATCCGCCAGAGAGATACGGAAGAGAAAAGAAAAGCTATAGCTAAAACTCTTAACAGGAAAAACACAAGAAAAAAACAGAAATTTTCAGCTACGCATTGAAAGAGCGATTACAGACTCAAATCTTCAGAGCTCAGTTACATGGCTTTCATTCTGGAGGATGAAAAGGAACTAAAAGTTGCAGGAAGTTTAGAAAATGCTGACCATTAACTTGAACAACAAGTTGTTCAAGTTGCATCAACTTCTAACAAATTTTGATAAATTTTTTGGAAAGTTTACAGAATTTTGTGATTGTAGAATAGAATGAGCTCAGGTTTCCAGGAATAGCTGTTCATGCGAGAGAAGAAGAAGTTGATTTTGAGAGCATGGAAGCACCCCAAAGGGCTAGAAGTGACCGAAAAATAGGGATTCTTTATTTTACGAATGGTGTTTTCTTAATTAAAATTTTCAACATCCAAATTAAAGAAAATATGACTGTTCTCTGTCGGTCATTTCTGAAATGATAACTAAGTATGCACATATAGTAAAAAAAAAAAAAAAAACAATTTCCCTTAAACAAATTTTGTGACTCAGACTTCTTGCAAAATGTATTTTTCTTTCAAATAAGTAGTTTTCCCTATGAACACACGTTTTTCGCTGGCTTTAGTTAGTTATACAGTGATTTTAAACGTGGGAAACCACTTTGGGCCGAAGTAACCCAAACGTTAGGGTAGCATTGACCCAAATAGAAAATGATCAAAAGAGGGTTATAATACTTTGAAACAAAGTGATCACTTCTGTAAGTTACCGAACTGGTGGTATATTTCAAAGCGATCACTATTAAAAAGTTAAATTAAAAAAAATCTAGATGTGTAGAAAAGGTTTCCACAGCTTTTAAGAACGAACAGTTACAAAATTATTGAGAAAAGAGAAAAGTTACAAAATGTGGGTCGAAGAAACCCGCGTTTATAATAAGGTACTTTTTTCAAAATTTAGTTATCCGGCTGAATTTTACTACATAACCGAAAAGGTGGATTTGAAAATATTTCATTTCATATTCAAAACACACAAAATAAATCGGCCAGACACAAATTTATTTAACAAATATGTTGTGTGAGTACGCACGAATTGTACGAATAAACGTACTACACTCCAAGATTTCTTCGTGACTCAAGATAATCCTTCGTCAAATATTTGCAAAAAGTCGACTTTCGAACAGGTCATCGACTGAAACGACGTTTGTAAATCATTTCTCAAATTCATAGTCACGTGGACGCCCAAAAGCGAACGAAAACAATTCTAAAGGATATGCCATATGAGACAGCGATTTATAAATAAACACTCTTAGTTTCGGCATCGATTGCTTTTTGACACGACGATGGGCGTTGTTCGAAAACAGCAGCACACTTTTCAGACGAACACCGATTCTTTCTCGAGACATTTTTAGCCAATTTATTTTACTTCACAAGCATAAATAACATTTTCAGTGATAAGAGAAAAGAGAAGTTTTCTTTGGGTTTGGTAAAATCCCTATTTTTCCAATCAAAGTAATGTATCTTTGGCAAAACTTACGCTCAGACTAATAGATTTTTATTTTGTAAGATTTTTTTTTTTAAGTATGAATATTTTTCAACAAAGAAGTGTTTGATATGAATCACGTCATATTTATAATTAGTAGAACAAACATGTAGTATCGACGGTTTGAGGAGGAAAATAATTAATCTAAATATAGTCAACCATGTGAAAGCTTGAAATTCAGTATTAAGCAAGTGATTTTATTTTCATTTAATTCATTTTACTTTGCACGTTCTGATTCCATTTAAAAAACCCATGCATTTTTCTCCTCCTTGAACTAAGAAAAGGAAAGTATATTTTTAGTATCTGTGATTTACTCAACTTTTTGCTTTTTAATGTTCGGTGTGTCGGTTTAAAGTTTAAATTCTGAATCTCCTGTGTAGAGTGTAATGTTAAGAAAGTTTGAATTATTAAAAAAACCTCCGTAAAAATTTAAAATTACAAAAAAAATAACAAAACTGATTTTTTTTTGCAAATTTTCTACAAATACATTTCCTACGAAGTTTGTCTGACACAAATAAAATTGCTCAGATAACAAAAACTTAAACACGGGAATGAGGTGTTTTGCTACACCGCGGGAGAGATTATAGATACTGTACTGTGCTGTGTGCGCACTGTAATATTTTATTTATTTAATATTTTATTTCCCAATAAAAATTTATAAAGATTCTGCTGGAATTAAAGAGTAAATGTTTTAGCTCACACTTTGTGCAACCGTTTAAGAACGTATGCATAAATGAATTGGAAATTCAACACAGGAATGTGAGTAAAATTCAAAAAAAAAAAAAAAAAAAGAAAGAAAGAAAAACAATTGTATAAATGTTTGCTATTTAAGTCCCGAGACTCGACAAACGATAAACCGGTTAAATCCAGATAACTCAGCCACATTCTGGACAGACGAAAAAAAAAAAAAAAACTATCTAAACACCTGTTGCACGCTCACCCCAGATTAAATAGTATTTTCACCCACTCGGCCCCGGGTAGAGTTTTGGGATTATACTGTATCCCGGATTCATTGAATGTTCGAGTATGTTGCTTTTATGAAATTCTACATTGTTTTTTCAACCATCGAGCGTACTACGGCTTCTTCTTCATTTTTTCCCCACTGAATCATTTTTCTTTCGGAAATGTATTCCTACCAACACTGAAAATGATCTTAAGCACAGGTAAAAAAATTATCGGAAAGTAGTATAAATCAAAATTTTAAGTATGAAAACTAACTGAAAACTCCTGCTAAAATATGGATAAAATAAATAATTCGCATAAATAAATCGCAAATTACAAAAACAGCAAAGTCAACGTCATTATTTCTTAGAGTATTTGCTATTGTGCAGTTATGGCACTATGAAGTGATGAAGTACTTATTCCTGTTCTATAATACAAACAAACACTATAATCATTGCATTTTGTATAAGTGTACTGGCGTCGTGAAAACGCTATTTGTTTGTGACAATTTTTACTTGATTTCTCTTTTTTTTTTTAAAATTCAAAACAGTGTTTACCTAACGTTCTTAAGTTAAACAAGATGTCTCATTTCAGAACAGAAGTATATTTTGGATAAAAGAAAAAACGGAGCTACCGGATGGAAAAAAAAATACTTCGTTTCATGAAAAATGTAACGTGTCTACTCTCTTTCCGGATTGTGAGTTAAAATGGATATTTAGTGGATTTGTCCAGCAACGCAATACTAAACACTCTAAACAAAGTGTGACGACTCATGAATCTTGTAGGGCAGAATCCCCTCTGCATGTAACTCCCCACGGAGTGCTTTCGAATAGATTCCCCGCTCTGCCGGATCGTGAGAACCGTCACTATTGAAATGATTGGCCAGAGGAATTTCTCCTATTTTAAAGCAAATTGCGCCTGCTTGCCGGACAGTAATGCGGAAAGGTCGTCGATTCCGGAACTCGAGAAAGTGGAATCCATTTGGCTTAATTTCTGCGACCGTGAAAAGTCTCGCTTCCGCATAATTATCTTCAGAAGTTATCTTTTAAACACCTTTTATTTTCTCTAGTCGTCCGAGTGTTTCTTCATTTCTCCAGTGTCATTGCAGCAATACATAAAAATAATTGTATCATTATAAATATGGTATTTTTGTGAGATTTTTTCTGATTACTGGCTTTTATAGCAATTTTAAATGGTTATCTATTACTAAGCTTTGTGTTTTTATAAGGTCTGAGTCATATTTTGCAAGAAAACGAAAAAAAAAAAAAAACACACTCGTAGCAATATATATTATATGAATATAGGGTTATTCTTGATTACCCCTGGGCTTTGGAGCTCTGTAGGAAGACTATAACGAATACAGCAAAAAAGAAAATGTGAAAGAATAAAGAAAATGTTTAAATTTTATTTATATACCTTGCAGGGGCTCTATATGGTAACCCTTGGTCCCATGGTACACACGAGTGTCGAGTTTGTCACAATTAACTCAACTTGGCGTTATTAATACTGTTGGCAGTGAGTGTTATCCTTGTGTATTTTTTTATGTAGAGGTCTTTATAAGAGCCGAATTTGTGTGCCCCGGTTGCGACAGATTTTAGCCGAACTGCTTGAACGAATGACACGTGCTGTCAATAACTTTGATCGTTCTAAGTTGAGTAGAGTGCGTTAGAAACTGCACTAAGGCCTTAACATGCGTCGTACGCCCGTTCACACAAAGAGCACCTTTGAGATACGTAAACAAAACTTGAACCGACACCAGGGGTTTCCAGGCTTTTCTGATTCATGGTCTCCTTTGAAGAATTAGAACTTGTTCACGTACCCCAGTCTATATCTATTACACATATATGTATACAAAGGACTTTTGACGGCAGCCATCATTTCTCCGTCTAGCTCTCCAGGGTACCACGGCAGTCACTTTGTAAACCTCTGGTTTATACATTTTGCGAATTATTTTTTAAATATGTTCAACTAAGTTTTTTTTTACTACATAGTTTCAAAGCCCCGGAGGGAGTTACGAAAAAACCTGTTATATATATGTGCATTTTTTTGCATTAAAATTTTATGTAAAAGTGATAATTAAAATATATTTCCATTAACAGCATTGATTATTATTAGTTTGGATTTCTTTTGTAAGTTTGCTTTTAAATAAAAACGTTCAAGCGAAATGCAGTAATTATGGTGGTTGTGGTAGAGAAAAGAATGAAAAGAGTAGTTCAATAATGATGTAAATATATCTCTCTCCATTAAGTAGAGAAACAGGTTTAACACCACAAGGGGAGAAGAGAAAGATGTCTTTTGTTTGGATTGCGTTAATGTTCAGAAGAGTTTTTCTTTCTTCAAAAACTTCTCTTAATAAGCTCGTAAGAGTTTTTCTGAGGCGTTTATTTTCTAAATACACGCGTTAAATATTCGCGGATGAAAGTTGGACAAAAAACTGAATGCATTGTGAGAAGCTCGGCCGAAAAACTAATTATGAATTTTACAAGGCATTCAAAAAAGAAACAAAGAAAAAAAAAACATGTTGCTCTAGAAAAACCTGGAAGGTTAAAAAGAACTTTTCACTAACTAGCTTCAAATGATATATTGTAGTTTTTATTTTAATTTTCCGCACTTCTTGAACTTGGTTCTTTACATTAGCGTACAAGCTTCAAAGTATACATTTTAAAGACATGGTTTGTATTTCAAGCAGTTTTGTATCTAATCTTAGTAATTTGAATAAGTTAAGTAACTTCAACTACAAACTCAACATAAAATAACATTTTAAAAATATTATTGCAAGTTTTGAAATGCCATCACTATTCGTTTTAATGAATGAGAATTAACTTCATGGTAAACTGTAAAAAAACAGGGATACAGTTCTTTCGGGCAGAGCGGTATAATGTTCAGGTTTTCGCACGGGTGTCAACTACTCCGCAAAAATAACGAAACTCCGCAGCTCCGCAAAGAAGTAATTTTGCTCATCATTTTCCGTTTCGTCTTAATTCTTAAAAGGTCTACCAAAGATTTTAATAAAATAAAATTTAGTTTTATTATATTTTGCTAGTTTATTACGAGAAGCATGTAAATATAGGGAATGAAAAATGCCTATACTCAAAGCACAACACAGTGTTTAAAGCTGTTTTATTAATTAAAAAAATATGTCAGTGCTTAAATGAGGATCAAAGCTCAAAAACAATTTTAGATAAGAAGTTTTTTTTTTTACATTGATTTTTATACAAAATACCGAGCTGCGCGGCAAAATTTCAAAATGCTCCTCAAAATCACCAAGAATGCTCCTCAAATAGTTTCTGCAATGTTGGCAACCATGGTTTTCGTCTCTTGCGCCTCAGGTCGGAGGTTCAAACCTGGATCCAGTCGGTGGATTTTGTCATGTGTTATAATTCCTGTTTCTTGATTTTATTGCATTTTATAATGCAGAACTAAGTGAAAAATCACAAGAATAAATGTATAAAGATTAATTAGTGAAAGAAAAGTTATGAATATGTAAGTAAGTTTAATTAAAGAATTATTAAATGAAATGAACTATTTAACTTTGCGTCTTTAGTTTTGACCCGCATGCAATTAAAAGACGAATAAACATTCAAAATCACAACGGCCTAATATTAAATAAAGAACTATTGCTCTAAGCATCAGTAAGTCTGAATACTTGAAATGCTAATAATAAGAGCTTTATCATTTTAGAATACCAAAAACCATTTCAGAAATAACACAAAAAATGACAACTTGAACATTAAATTTTTGAAATGGCTTGTATTATCGTGCATCTTGAAGTTTAGAGGTAACTATTTTTTAACTGGAATTAACTGTATGTTTAAACACAAAGTAAGAGGGTGAGTTGGAACACAAGTATCCCCTGGCGACTAGGGACAGATATGTATATGAAAGTCAATTAATATAAGGAGATATGAAAGAAAGAACTTGATTTGCCAACAGCACTACCAAGCACAGTCAACAGGGATTACAATTTCACAGACTCCTCCGCATATCTTACATATATAATTTCTCTTGCTTGTTTTTTCTGCAATATCTTCCTGACTCTTTTATCAAATTCAATGACTTATCCCGCATTTTAAACAGCTTATCGTGCCGGCTAATGACGAAAAATAGACCCACGGTCTAAAATGTACCACTTATCTTAAATACGAGACTGAAAATAATCTAGAAGAGGTTATTTAGTGCAAATTTTTGATAGATATATGGAATCTGAACTTGGATTGTCAAAAGGTAGAGCCGGATAGCTCAGTCGGTGGAGCGTTCAGCTTTCAACTTCATAATCCCGGTATCGAGTCTTCGAGTGGCCTGCCTTTATAACATATTTAAGTAAGTATTTTGCATATAACATTTTAAATTAGTGCAACGGGAATTCTCTACTAAATATTTGCTTCATATTATTAAATTATGTATAATTGAATTAAAATTAACATCAATGAAGTGCGGAAGTTTCCAGTATAAGACAAATAAACACTCTGAATTTCTGAATTGTCCATTCTAGATGTGAAAGTTAATTAACATAGTGGCATTTAAGCGCTGCTTCAACTTAAGCTAGGGAAGATAAAGTTTCTTGCAGTTAAAGAAAAGTGAAGATCCTCGATATGCAGAACACTGGTACTTATCTCATCAGCTGCACAGCACCAACCATTATCTTCTTCAATTTTGTAAATGAAAATTATTATTGCTTCATTTATTGTAGAGTTGTAGTATAAAAGTCCATTCTTTAAAAGGCATTTAAGTATCATTATTGCGTACAATACATTTTGCATTACATTTTAAGTCTTTTTCTATTATTGTTCACTGGTTTTGTGCATCACAACAGCATTTTATAATTATATTTTGAATAACACAGGCAGTATTTTATTTTTAAATACAGTATAAATTTAGTTATTTATATGGAAAACGTTGACGGAAGGAGTTAAGGAATGGTTTAAAGCAGTTTGAGGTGTGTTTACAATGGTCTAAAATAATGATTTATGTTTATCAAGAAGTAGTATACATACTCTTATTCACATTGCGAATTTTCTACTCACGCGAGGGATTTTGGAATGCAATCCTCGCGTAAGTCGATACTCTACTGCAGAGGCTCCCAAAATTTAGACCTCCATGGACCCCTTCTGGAAAATTACGAACTTCGTGGAATCCCTCCTCCCCGGTGCTCCCCCCCCCCCCCCAAAAATGATTTAACACCGTTTAATCTATCTTCTTCGAATATACAAGATATATATTCCAAGAACTTTTTTATTCCCCATAAATGTCCTTTCTTTTTGAATTGGTATATCGTTACTCGTCCTTCAATCTCAAATTATGTTTATTGTTTTAGCTGGATAGCATCGCAGACCCTCTGGCATGAACTCCCGGACCCCCGAGGATCCGCGGACCACATTTGGGTAACTCTGCTCTACTATACAGTCGACTCCCGCTACAACGCGATTCAACTTACGCGAAATGGCTATAACGCGAATTTCACACGAGTAACGAGTTTTAGAGCTGACGCGAGCGAATTCCTCGTCCACAACACGAATTTCTTATAAGGAAGTAGCGGCTTCGTTATTGACAAATAAATACATACTTTGTGAATGTTATTAAATCCCATTAGCATCACACTGACCATTGAAAGTTCCCACCACAAACTAGTCAAGGCATCACGTTGTTAGTGCATAAAAAAAATCGCTCAGCAGCTTTCTTTTTTTACATTCAAAACATTAAAGTTGATGAAATATAATGGCACCTTAGTGAGCTGTTTCATCTAAAGTTTATGAAGATGGGATGGAAAAAATAAAGTTTCTGAAAATAGAAATAAGATTAAGATTCTCGATATGCTTGGACAACTACCAAACGTTGACGGTAGCAACGCAATAAGTATGAGTGAATCTTCCATACGTACAGTTAAAAGTCAAAACAAAATGATATCCGTATAAGTTCAGAACCTAGTTTCAGTGTTAAAGCTTGCAGAGTCTGAGTAAAGTATATGAAAATGAAAGCTGCTCTTGCATTGCGGATTAAAGGGATTGAGCAGAGGGGCTTGTTGCCATAAATGGAAACGTTATAAAAGAAAAGGGGAAGCAACCGTATTTTAAAATGTATTTAATAAAAAATAACGATCTGATTATACAGCATAATCTTCTTCATCTTCATTTTTAAACTCATAAATATTATTACTGTATCTAATGTACATCATTATTATAGTGCAGCATTTTATTATTACTACATATTGTACGTACCGTGTTGTTTTATTTTATCAATCATCCTTTTTGATCATTTTAACTATTTTATGTTGATTAAAACAGCTTTTTTATTTTTTAAATACAGTAAAAGTTGAGTTTTTTATGTAGGAAACAGTAATGTATAGTTGAGGAATGCTTTAAAGCAGTATGAGGAATGCTTACAAATGTCTAAAAAATTTGGTATGTTTCTAAAAAATGTTTATGCATACATTTCTCCATAACGCGAAATTTCGACTTACGCGAGGAGTCTTGGAACGCATCCCTCGCGTAAGTCGGGACTCGACTGCATACATTTACCAAATAAGTGTGGCGCTGCAGACTGAATAAAATATCTCAGCATTTGAAGGGCTCGGGGCAAGAATTTTATATGCTACATAATGTGAATTTTTCAGTAGACCAATTTCCAACTTATGAAATTTTTTTATAGAATATTTCAATTTTTTTCCTTTCTATATTCTACAATACCAACACCAGATATGTTTTTCTCCAAATGACATAATAAATTGTCTTGTTCATTGCAATTTCAGTTATGAGAAACAAAAATTCTGATCGAAAAGTCACTCCTTGTGGCTTGTCACTTTTCTGCCCCTAGCCCTTCATTTCTCTCTGCTCTGTTTTTTCACTTCGCCGCATATTCACCAACTCTTGTATTTTTATTATTAGATCCTTCTTTTTGCTGGCTCAAATGTTCAAGAGTACCACTAGTGGTTCGTGCACTATCAATGCAGGACTTTCATAAACAAGTAGACAAGTGCGTTTTCGGAATTTCAGTTTTTTAAACCCAATCCTTTTTACTTCACTCATTTACTCAGTAAATCAGAAACAGATATATAATGATTTTTTTTAAATTTAAATTCAATTAGCTCAAACTGTACCACTTTATGAACCTAAAATTGTACATAACCTTGTATAATATGCACAAAGTGGCAACAGAAATTTTACTTCTATTGTAGTTTTGAATTAAAATTACGTTTATAATTCATCTAAGTATAAATAACAATAAATTTCACATTTAAGTTGAGGTGAAATCTTTACTAATAATAAAGCTGAAAGTCTCTCTGTCCGGAGGATGTCTGGATGTCTGTAGGATGTCTGTAGGATATCTGTAGGATGTCTGTAACGCGCATAGCGCCTTGACCGTTCGGCCGATTTTCATGAAATTTGGCACAAAGTTAGTATGTAGCATGGGGGTGTGCACCTCGAAGCGATTTTTCGAATATTCGATGTGGTTCTTTTTCTATTCCAATTTTAAGAAAAAAATATCATAAGATGGACGAGTAAATTACGAAATTATCATAACGTGGAACCGTAACATGGGCACAAGCCAATTGGCGAGATACGAAATTATCATAACGTGGAACCGTAAGATGGGTACAAGCCAACTGGCGAGAAAATTCACCATACATTATTTGTAAATATACAGGCGAACCAAAACACCTTTTGATTTTTTCTATTACGGGCAAAGCCGTGCGGGTATCACTAGTCAAGAATAAATGCACAATCTCTAGAAAAAGAATTGCTGATTTACGAATAAAGCATCTGAATTTCGATTCAGAAGTTTGTCAAAAAGCTAAGCCGTGGAAATGTCGAAGTCCCAGTGTGTCTAAATATAAAGACAACTCCTCACCCATATTTGCGCGCATTGCTTTTCGAGGACCATTACGTCTTGCAAATCGATCCACTTCAGGTTTCGCTAACGCAAAATAATACGGGCTCAATTGCATTTTTTATGCAGCTGCGCTAGATATAGAACTTCATAATTCGTTAGAAAATATCATAAATATTTACGAATTTACTCACTTGAGTCAGAGAGGGCACAAACGGTTTCTCTTTTCATATGCAGTTGTAACCCAACTTCGAGCTTTGAATAACTCGAATCTATAAATAATAAATGAAAGCTTTTTGATTATTAAGGAGAGTCCCATTTCATGCTTGAACTGGTGTGTGTACAAAGAAAATAAAAATAGCCCGTTAAAACTTTAGTGTATTCATTAATATTTCAGAGAACGAGGCATATTTTCATTGCACGCGTTAGTATTTAATAATAAAATAACACTGAGTGTTGGTACTGATTCTGAATGGAGACGAATCTAGATTTACTTTATTTTTACGGATGGCAAAGAAGGAAAAGTGATTCAGAGTTGCTTTGATCCTTGGTTTCTCTATTTCTAACAGCTCCACTTCTATTTTAAGTTTTATTCTACATTTATATAAGTATAAAACTGACGAAGAATTTTTGATGCATTGTACAGTTGCAAAAACTTCAGAAACAATAACTGTAAAAATTGTTTAAAAGGTGTCACCGAAGATAACTTTAATCCACGTCAGGAATGTAAATGAAAAAACGCAAATAACTCTCTTATTTTATTTTCCAACATTTCTACATTTTATTACTCTACGTAAAATATTACAATGCGGGACCAGATATTTTAACAATTTTTAACTCATTAGCAGCCACGTCAGTTATTGGTGACTGACTAAGTTTTTCGTTCCGGTCACGTCAGTCACACGTGACTGACATTAAGTTTTCCGTTCAGGTCACGTCAGTCACGTGACTGACATTAAGTTTTCCCGTTCAGGTCACGTCAGTCACGTGACTGACATTAAGTTTTCCGTTCAGGTCACGTCAGTCACAGGTGACTGACATTTAGCTTATCGTTAAGGTCGTCTCAGGCACCAGTGACTGACATTAAGTTTTCCGCTCAGGTCACGTCAGTCGCATGTGACTAGTGACTAGCAGTATAAAATGTGATATGAGTGATATGAGAGTAAAACATTACATAGTTATTAGTTACAGAATAGATTAATGCACCTAGATATCAGAAACTTTAACGAATTTTATTGGAATACCGTCGAGCCTGCTTAATGGAGTAACCAATTTTCCACGAAAAATTATTCTAATAAGCGGGATACAGGTATCCCTTGTATAACACGGTTAATTCGTTCCGTGTAATATCGAAACCGTCTTATACGAGACTTTTTTATAAGCACATTTTTTACTTATTTTTTTTGACCTAATTAATCATGTACATATCATAAATCATGTCAATGTGTACCGTGTTATATCGAAACCAAGTCATAAGGTGCAAATTTTATAATTGCTGAAATTTCGACTCAATAGAATATACAAAGGAAAACTAGCTGCCAGAACATGCAAAGTCCCACTGATTTAAAAATAAGAGTTGTTAAAAACAATAAAACTTAATTATTTTACATACCTCAAATTAAAACTTATGCACAACAAGAAGAAACTTTATCAACTCTCTTTACTAAGAACAAAACGCATTGTATAAGAAAAAAAAATCTGAGCTTTACTATAGCAATAAAGTTCGTCTGAGCAACACCAACAAAACAAAATGTGAAATAAAATAAATAGCATTATTCTATTTATTTTGTTTTATATTTTGTTTCGACTACATTTTTTATTTATCATTTGCCAAATTTAGCTTATGTTTAATCCTAATGTTATATTCTTACAATGCATTGGAAACAAAACAATATTCATCTTTTTGCTTTTAGAACACTGATGAGAAAAATAAAGTATGCATTTAAAAGTTATTTTTATATGGGGAAAGAGCCGAAGACAGACAGTTTTTCGTAAAAGTTTCATAAAAACAAAGTAAAAACTTATTACAGTGATTATCATACATTTTTTAACAGTGTATTGAACAAAAACGAAATTTCTTCTTTAAAAATTCGTGTTGCATTAAAACCGAGTAGTTTTGTACTGTGTAATATCGAAACCGTGTTATACTAATCGCAAGTTTGGTACCGTGTAATATCGAGACCGTGTTTGTAAAATTATCGTGTTATACGAGGGCCGCCTGTATTCCATTAAAGTGGATTAAAATAATAGACATCCACGGTTTGGTACATTGAAAATGTATTACATTAAGCGGGATGTTTTTTTATCCGATATTCTAATAAGCGGGCTTGACTAGTTTAAAAATAAAAACAGGTTCTTCGAGTTGTAAGTGTAGTCAGAGCGGGGTGATCCTGATGTGTGGGGCAGAAGGGAGTCCGGCACACATTTTGAAATTTTTTTTATTATGTACTTTAGAGTTTTGAAATTTTTTGCACTGATTCACCATTTATTTAATAGGAAAAATCATAACATAAATATGAAAAAAAAATATTTAAATTTAATTAGTTTTTTTTTAAAAAATGGGGTTGTTTTAAATTGCTATAACTCAAAATATTCTTGAACAATTTTCAATTTTTTTAAAAAATAAATTATGCTTAAATATCTAAGCTTTATTTTTTATTCGGCGATTTTAAATATATTGATTCAATAAAAAATAAAAAATATTTGAATAAAAATTTCGAAAAATTTGAAGATACTTTAAAAAAAAAACCATAATTTTTGCAGGAAACGTTTTTTTCAAATTCGCCGAATAAAATTTAAAGTAAACTGTTTGAAAAAGATATGCTCCAAGTTTCATTACTTTATCTTTATCGGTTCCTGACTGAGAAGAGTTTGAATGCAAGAAATCGGGAAAAATTGCATCATGGAGAAAAACGCGTTTAAAGTTTTAAAGTTAAGTACACATTAGTTAGGTGCATGCAACAAAAATAATTATATCTTTCGTTCTATTTAAGATAGAAACAAGATTCAAACGTCCTCTTAAGCAGAAAAAACGGAGTAATTTTTCACATGATAAAAAAAATTGCAAAATTTGACGATTTTTGTGTCCCGGACCCCCTTAAATGCGCATTCAAAAGTAGTTTTCTAACAATAACTTCAGAATTATGCATTTTTTTACGCAATTAGCTCTGTTTCGTGTTGCCAACCCATTTAAGCAAATACAAAGCAGAAACTTGATGTAATGACTTATCAAGAAAATCGCATCATTCAGCCTTCTGCGATTTATTTTAAGGCGAAATATTTCAAATACGAAGAAGTGCTACATCACTTCATCATCTGGGATTTAAAGTCACCCTAACTTACTGCATATCGTTTCGTCTACAGTTTTTAATACATCTGAACAGTGTATTGAGTACAAACAGTTATTTATTCTTTAAGTTAGTAAATAGATTTTAAATCAGAAACATTCACAGTGAAATTCAAAATTTCTAAATGTTTAGAACACACGCAGGTAACCAGACTTAGTTAAAGAAATCTGTGTTACATCAGCTGACACGTTTGATGAACCACTACAGAAGATCTGTTTTAAAACACTTTTTGGGCAATATCCAGTTTTTTTTTTTTTTGGCTTAAACCAACCTTTTTTCTTCTGCTTTTAAAATTCAAAAGCTCATTTTTGAAAAAAGACCGGATTTTGCCTTTATGACTACCAAAATGATCGCCTAGCATTGATACCCAAAATTACTGCTCACTTTTATGGTGCGATTTTTAAACTTTTTTTCCTTTTGCACGCTATACTTTTACTCATTGTTTTAATTTAATTATTTTTAATCGTAGCAATTTCTATTTTTCAAAAAAAAATCGTCCCAAAAATTTTAAAATGCTTTCAAAATGACGATACTTGACACATTCAACTTCTGAACTTCACTTTTAAGCTAAATTTTTTCAGCTTTTAAAAACAACGTAATTTCTAAATAGTTTGCGTGAACAAATAAATGGTATTAATATTTGCACTTTTTAGAACAAGAAGGAAATTACTATAACAAAGTTGTAACAAAAATATTTTTCGTCCAAGCTTTATTTTGTGTCAAAAAAGTCTTTACATCCAAAGACTTCGAAGAGTTATGTCCCGGAGCGAAGATCAATTGGATTTTTGCTAACGTCAACATTTGCGGTAAATCTGTTAGAAAATGCGCTCAGCAAATCTTCGATTCCCGTATAGGAATACACCGTAATTGCACTAGTCCTGAAGTTTAAAAAAGACATTGAACTTAAAGAAAAAGTTGAACAATGACCAAAAGTTGTAGCTTATTCATGATTTTATTTTAACAGAAAGTGCACTAGATTTTACTGAAATATATGCACTAATTATAATTTATTCCCAAAAACAGCGGTAATAAACTACAATACCATTCATAACTACATTAAAATAAAATGTTTTTTTTTTTTTTTAAATTTACTGGGGGATCAATATATTTATAAACTCGAACAAATTATAAATAATAAAGTTCACAAGAATCTTCCGATATGAGCCAAAAGCCCCTTGAGATATGTCATTTCATATATAGACTAGCGCGTTCTGCATTGAAAAAGATATTCCTTGTTAACCTAAAGATTCCTTGTTGTATATAATATTTCATTAAAATTATTTTATCGAATAATTAATAGAGATAATTTAATTTGTAACAATAATAGAAACTTTTTAAAGACCGTTGATCAAATAAATAAATATAATGTTAGTATTTTTATGCATGATTCAGTAATAAATGGTTTTACTTTGGAAATTCTTACAATCTGTGAAATGGTTCTTACGTATTTTACAAGAAACCGTGAAAATAGTTTACCTATTAGTGCCAAAAAAAATCTGTTCTTTAATGGCATTAACTCTTATGGATTAATATTATGGAACTCCCCACCCAGCTGTTCAAAAAGCATATACTAAATAGTAAAAAAATGTTTAAGAAAAGGCTAAAAACACTTATTTAACTCTACTGCAAATAAATGAGGAGAAAAATAGCATATTTGTAAAGTGTACTTTGATTACATTATGAATTTCGACCTATTTTTTTTCGTTATTTTGCTGTGTTTATGTGTTCCTTGGATGATTATGTACTTTATTTTTCAATAATTATCTTTCATTAAAACCTAGCCCTAAATATAGTTCCTTTCTGAGTGATGGGAGCTAGTCAGGATATGGTTATAGCATTTACTCTCATCTACTCAATCAGGGAGTTTTGAATGGACTGGACAAAATATAATGATATTTGTAATTTTTTTTATTTTATTCGTGAAAAGACTTTTTTGTGAAGAAAAATCCCTTAATTCAAATAAATTGTACTGAAAAATTAAATTGGTTTGAATTGAATTAAATTAAATTGGATTAAATTGAATTGATTTGAAATACCTGTACGACGTATTAATGTTTTATTTCAGTGCTTTATTCAAGTAGTTTCTCATCAATTCAAACTCTTATTTATGGTTTAAATGTGCATAAACACCATCAGACTCTTACTTTAAATTAAAGTTTAATTCCATGACACATTTATTTTAATTAAAATTTTAAAAGCTAAGAAATATATTTTTTTAATTTTCTTTGCTATTGAATGTTTTCCTACTGTTTAATTTTCAGAATATATTCCACATTCTATTGTCACGATTATTTTCAACTTATGACATACATATTTTGGACTTTAATTTCTTTTCTGGATATTTATCAGAATATAATCGTTTTCGTCTTTCCATCCCCAAATACATACTTCCTAACATTCATGTTTAGTTACAGGCTAAAAGGAGAAAATTTTAAAGTAGCAAAGTATTAAACTAGTAAAAACCCTCTAATGTGCACTCTAACGGGACAATTTTTTTTGTCCGCATAAGAGGGGCGTCCGCATTTGAGGGGTGTTCATTAAGAGGTTTTACTGTAGTATCATATATATTATTTCTCAAGCTTGTTTTTATTTTTATTTTTTATTTTTAGGAACGCCATAAATAATTCATTAACACGTCATCCAGCTTCATAAGTACGGAATTTTTTTTTCCGTTTTCGGCATAAATTAACAGTTTACAGGCTGTCTATTTTTTTAAAGAAGCTTAAATAATCCTGACAGATATGTTTGGTTGAATTGCTAACTTTCACAATGCTTTGCTTTGTCAAAAGGAAGGGTCGGTAGCTGTAGCCAAGTCGATAGAATTTGATGTGTTCAACCCATGGTACGGTGACTTTGCATGGTATTTTTACAGGAGTACAAGTCACGCTCAAATGCTTCGCATGGGTCAGCTAATATATTTAGGAAACTATATATATATATATATATATATATATATATATATATATATATATATATATATATATATATATATATATATATATATATATATATATATATAAAATATATATAGTTTCCTAATAATTTTCCTTTATTATCATTCTTTTTATATAATTTGTTTAATATTTAAAATTTTGTTTGCTTGTTTTTATATATATATATATATATATATATATATATATATATATATATATATACATACATAAATAAGCAAACAAAATTTCAAATATTAAACAAATTATATAAAATGATGATAAAAAGGAAAATTGCAAATAGCTATTAAATAGGAAAAGATAAAGTATGAATCCAGAGCTCATCAGCCGTGGAGGATTCATTAATTATGGTCAAAAGACCAAAAATTTAACTATGAACTAAAAGAGAATGTTTAAGCTCCAGTACATGCAATATAGAGTAACATTGGGCAAATGCACCACTTGCTAAACTATAAACAATAAACAAGAGCTCAAACCTAAAACTAAAAGCAGGGGGTTTCGCCTCACTAATTAGGAAAACAAGTTCCGATAATTAGCCATCCACGGGACAGTACCTGCCAATAACAAAATTATCGGGGCTAATTATCTTGTTTTCCTAGTCGGGCGAAACCCCTGCTTTTAGTTTTAGGTTTGAGCTCTTGTTTATTGTTTATAGAGCAAGTGGTGCATTTGCCCAATGTTACTCTATATTGCATGTACTGGAGCTTAAACATTCTCTTTTAGTTCATAGTTAAATTTTGGTCTTTTGACCATAATTAATGAATCCTCCACGGCTGATGAGCTCTGGATTCATACTTTATCTTTTCCTATTTAATAGCTATTTGCAATTTTCCTTTTTATCATCATTATTTTTATATAATTTGTTTAATATTTGAAATTTGTTTGCTTATTTTATATTTACTTGGCTTTTTAGTTTTGCTGCGTGCGCATCTATGGGCTTTTGGTGTGGTCTTTTCAATATTTTTCACTTTTATTATTATTTTATATATATATATATATATATATATATATATATATATATATATATATATATATATATATATATATATATATATCTTTGCTGCCGAATCTCTTTTCTCAAAGAAAGTTTACTTCTTGCACTAGAACACATGTGACTGAAAATGAAACATTAGAGAAGAGAAAGAACACCAATGAGGCTGTCCAAAGATGTTTTTCAAGTTATCAAAAAACTCCGTAAAAATAATAGCCCATGAAGTTTACAAACAATTAGAAATAAAAATATTTTAGACATTTTTACTAAAAATTTCGATTTCTGACGTGTAGGTTATTTAACAGATACCTCTATCGACGGATACCGTGTGTGCATCGTATTCCTAGTTCCATTGAAACGGACATCCCAGCTAGAGTTGAGTAGCGATGCGAGATTCGTGTTTAATTGAATATTTGGTTAGTGAACTAATACTGCTGACAGAAGGATGATCAGAAGCCGTCTGTTATAATTATTGTTGCCTTTACGAACGTCGACTGAGTTCACTAATTAGTGAGGCGATCGCAAACTGAAGACTCGGTATGTCGCAGAGAATGACATTGATGATAGAAGGATGAAAATGAAATGGTAACATTTGTAAAACGCCAAACTTCCGCTCATCTGCTCTGTGCAGTTAAACTTTGACCCTCAAGTTAAAAGCGCATTTTGACGGAACAGGAAAATAGATATCCAATTGTAATTAAATGCGCTTTTGTACTAGAAAGATCAGTAAAAGAGACAGTTAAATTGGAAATTTAAGTGACGGTTTGTTGCACTAGAACAATACCATGGAAGTACAATTGTAATTTAATTCATGTGAGGATTTGTCTTTTACTCTTCCTAAAATGAAATTCAAAAGTTTATTCAATATATATATATATATATATATATATATATATATATATATATATATATATATATATATATATATATATATATATATATATATATATATATATATATATAATATAAAGAACTGAAAAGCATTGGAAGCAACATAGAAACAAACAGTCCCATTGAACATTGCTAAAACTTAAATTTATCGATGCAATATGAACTCAACTAATAAAAAAATATTTTCATCAAAACTTTGCTTTTCAATTCTTGATGCCAAAATGAAAGAGTATGGGAATACTTCCTCAACTGTTTTTCAAGATTTTTTTTTTTAAACAAATATTGTTCATTACCTTCACAAATTTTGCCGGTAACGTATAGGTGTATTTTCAAAAACTTTTAACACTGAAATGGTATTCAAATAGCTTGAACTGAACATGATGTTTATATCATCTAAAAAATCAGCTAAATTGCAAAAGTAAAATAAACAACATTATATGAGGCAGTGAGAAGCAAAGGGATGTAAGTGGACCTCTTCAAGTTTTGAGTAAAATGCGTTATAAGTTCAGATCCTATTAGGTTTGATTTTTTTTTCTATTTCATGCTGTATAGTAGCATCCACCAGAGATACTAGTACCATCTCTTGTCCAAAAAAAGAGAAGGTTTCTTACCACGTGCACTGATTATCTTAAAATTTTGAATTTTGGCACTTACATCCTTTTGCTTCTTACTGCCTCATACATGAACAAAATTTACGAAGAAACAAAAACTGCAGACATTTTTCAGAGATCATAAGAAAGTTCTTTCTGAATGAAAATTATGTGATCTCATTGGTAAAAAGAGGTCCGACTGAAGGTGAATTTATGACTGAAAATACACGCGACGACAGCTCTTGTTGGATGGCTTTTCACTCACAAGCTCCCATGTTTTGCATTGCAATGGCGATCCTTGCAGCACCGAAACAAATATCAGCAATGTTTTGCAATTTTGTACATGTATACAATTATTTTACTTACTTTGCTTTAGCAAAAAGTTTTTAAAAGAAACAATTCAATTCTTATATAAATAGTTTCGGATGAATAGGAGGGATAAGTGTGACATTACAACCTATCAAATGAAGTTTAATTGTAGGCTAAATGGATTATGTATCCGTTATAAATTGTCTAGGGGAAAATATATAGTGAAGAAAATTTTTGAAATCACAATATAATGTCTCAATCCTGAATTTTTTCTTCAAAAACTGCAAGTTAAGGCGAATTAGTTTACTAATGGTTTTGATGTAATATAACCAAGGCTGGGTACTTGGAGAGAAAAATGATCGGCTTCGACTCCAACTCAAGAAATTTTAGAACCTTCAACTCCGAATCCTTTGTCCAAAAATCAGACCGACTCTGACTCTAAGCCCGCAAGCATTGGCAAAGTTGCGGACATTGAGAAAAATGAAAGACTCTGATTCCTTTACCCCAAAATCTGTCCGACTCTGCTCTGACTCCACAACCATTGGCAGAGTTGCGGACTTAGAAAGAAAATGACCGACTCTTGGAACTTTGAACCATCGACTTCCGACTCAGACTCCTTTACCCCATAATCGACCCGACTCCGACTCCACAGCCCTGAATATAACAATATAGTAATTTTATATTAATATTGATTAATTAAAATGAAATACGAAGATATAGTTTCCTACAAGATTCAAGTTTATTTTCCCTTTCTTTTTTCTTGTTTTTGAAGCACTAATCCTTTTAAAATGCACACTTAATTTCTACTGACATATGAAAGTGCAGTATCACATATTTTCAGATGCTTCATCAGTTATCCAAATAACATTGAAAGACTTAAGAATCAATGCTCCAGAATTGATAAGTGGCAATAACTAAAGAAACGCAAACGAAAAAAGAAGGGCGGGAGTGTTGGGAAAGCAATCTCTCGGCAAACCAATTTGCCGAGGCGTTAAATCGAGCAATGATATATTTCTTTAAAAGGAAAGAAGGCTTTATTACAGAGCCTAATGGCTTTATGCTCCTATTATAGAAACCGCTTAACGTAAAGGCAGAAAAGAAAAAGTTTTCCAAAAAATGAGGCACTGAAGCGCGCCAGATCAACAGTTTCGCTAATAAGGTTCGTCGATATTTCCTTCCGACGCTGGTACAGCTATTGCACTAGTAAGAATTTCATTTTTTAAACCAAAACAACTGAATAAGAAACGTACAGACAGGTTTTTTTACTTCCTTTTACAAAAAAGGAAGTATTGTATTCGCGAAAAAATTTTCACCCAAAAATCGGCCTTAATTTCCATTTTTATCGCCCCCGAATGAATGTTGAGTTCTTTTTTCAACCCGACCACACGCGGATATGTGCCTAGGAACGTACAGACGCCCCAAATATCCATTTTGACGATCCTCGAGTTAATTACAACGAGTTTTCTCGTGACGTCTGTATGTACGTATGTATGTGCGTATGTGTGTATGTATGTCGCATAACTAAAGAACGGAATGTCCTAGAAAGTTGAAATTTGGTACGTAGACTCCTAGTGTTGTCTAGTTGTGCACCTTCCTTTTTGGTTGCATTCGTATGCTCCAAAGGGGGTCTTTTGTCTTTTTTTGGGGGGAAATCATTGTTAATTTCGATGTAAACTCAAGTGGTGTTATAATTTGGCGGACACTTGGAGACACATCGCCAGTCTTTTGGTCGCTAAGTTTTTTCGCCAACTTGGCGATTTTTTTTAATTTAATTTTATTTTTATTTTTTAAATCTGGTTTCAATTTGGCCATTGTTGGTGATATTTAAAGAGCAAACAATTGAATCATATTAAAATTGCCAATAATGGACACATGACATTAAATTGGAGTAAAAGGAAGTCATGTGATGCACACATTAGCTCGTTGCTTTCAGAATGACAGCTACTTCGGTATATATATCGTTTTATTATAACTTGAAGCTAAATTCATACAATAACTGTTATATGTGCATAAATACATGCTAATACAACCGAATATCGTTTTGACAAGGTTCTAGAGACCACCTAAACTCTTTCATTGTATTTAAATTTCGGTATATCGTCAATACGAATGGTGACATGGTTCTATGTAATTTTAGTTTGGGATTCCCTAATTCTTCACTAAAACGAGTTTTCCGCTGTAATGGACTTAGCTAGAACTGTAGTGTGTCTTGTAATTGAATGGCTCGTTTAAAAGAGAAATCCAGTAGTAGGGTTTCTTTTTTTATGTAACCCATAAACCGTAACCTGAAGTTGCGCAACACCATATCTGAACTACTTCGCCTATCACTTGGAAAACAGAAATCGAATATTCTACATGCAAGAATTGCTAGTTTTAACAACATGGGATTTTTCTTGCCGCGGTTTTTAAATATCTGAAATTAGCCAGTTCAACGAAAATATTCTCTATGTATCTGTTAAAGGCAAAAATACGTAATACTAACTTCCACTTTTTTTTCCTATGTAAGGGAAAACAGGTACGTCTCTGAACCTAGTAGAAGTAAGGAACTTTAGAAACTGAAAGCGAAAGTAGAGAAAAACGGTTCCGTGATGAAAAAGCTACCCGGTTTTGTCCTGCATTTTTTCTGCCTATATAAGAGGGTTTAGTGATGAGTGTAGCTTGTCTATGTTGAATGTACTGCAGATGATGTTGCACTGTAAATTTCCCGAAATATTTGCTCCTGGAGATCTTGAAGAAAATATTCAAATCTATATAATAATAATAAAAAAAAACCTTCAACAAGGCAAATTGCAGATTATTTGAGGCGGTACTTAATGGATGTGGAAATTAATAATCCATAATAAACTAGAGAGTTGACAAACCATGCAAGATTTCTCTAGAAAGGCGGAAAACTTCATCAATTCAAATGATATCAAGATCGTCGTAAATGCAAAATTTTTCAAAAAATTGCAGTAATGGGTTTTAGGGATTGAAGATTTTTTTTTCACTGCAAGAAAAAAAAATGAGCTAATGGATGTGTCTCATACATATAAGTTAACAATACTGCTAGTTAAAGAATGAATATCTTTTGTGAAAACGTGTTACCAAAATTGAAAATACTATGCTGTATCTGGAAGAAAATGACACTAAAGAAGAAATTCTTTACCTTCTGGTATTTTAAAAGACATTTTAATATTTTTGGATCAGCGACATATAACTATTTGTGATTGGGATGCCTAATCACGAAAAACATTTTGATAAATGCTACTTTTGACAAAATTTTAAAACTTTGAGTTCGTAAACAATCAAGGCAGTACAACAGTTAACGAATAGTTCCGTCTTTAAACGCACCTACTATATTGTATTTCATTATACTGCCGGTGAGCAGGTAAAGGGCAGCAGCTGTAATTTTTTTTTCTTTTTAATTTTTTTGCATTTTTGTCATCTATTAAACGTTAGCTTTATTGTACAAGCTTGTTCATTTAGTTTCCGCTGAAAGAAAAAAAAAACAATCTGCTTAGTTCCAAAATTTTCATTTTGTTCGTATTGAATCCAAAATGCGTTTCTTCAATATCTCGAAAACTCATTTCTGCAGACACTGCCGTTTACCTGCTCACTGCAGTATAGATTTTCTTACATTAGATAACTGCCTATCAATCAGCTTAAGCTGCAAATTATTTGTAAAATTTACTTAGTTAACAGTTGAAATATATTAATATATATATATATATATATAGTTTTTAAGTAAAGATAAAACTAGTTGTTAGTATAAAATGGATATAAAATTAAGGGGTCACAGTACCTTTCAGTTTTTTTTTAATTTATATATATTTTATATTTCTTTGAAAGCATAACATGCATACTTATTTCGTAATCAATAAATTTATTTTTGAAATTTAAAAATATTACCTACTTTTTTTAAAAATTCAAAAAATTGAGGAAAATTTCAATTTTTTAAAATCCCTAAGGCTTTTTTATTTTTGCACTAATTAAAAAAAAGTTTTTTGCAAAACGATCACTATAATCATCTCTAAAAATCTGTGCATTCATTTGTTTATGAGTTCATTAGAAAATTTTCTGTGATTAATTATGTAAAAAATCAAAGTTTTTTTTTAAAAAAAATTGGTTTTTAAAGGTTTAACATACTCTAAACATTAGAGTAATTTGTAAAATGCTTATCCAATGCACAGTTTTGTCAAAAATGTTATCCCAATAGCAAAAAGTATTACTTTAAAGCTGTATCTTTAATAGAAAAAAATCCTTAGGGATTCTAATGACATGAAAACACAAAAAAAACATCATCGAGAAAAAGCAATTTGAAGTTTTTCTTTTGCAAAAGAACACATAGGGAGCATGGCCTAAAAACACTCATAACTTTTTAAATATTTGAACTAAAGCAATGAAACTTTTCCCCTGTGTTCAGAAAAGTTTTTTTTTTGGGGGGGGGGGGGGAATAAGCAATAAAACATTTTTTGATCGTTTCATCATTTTTGAGGTACTGTAACCAATTAATCTCTTAACTTATATGTGCTATGTTTCAATGAATTCAAATTATAAACCACGAGCCCGAGGGAGAAATTAATGTATCAAAAATGAAATCGTTCGCTGTCTTTTCCTTTTGCTAAAAATAAAGAGCCTCAATTTTTGCTGTTTTTTTCGCTTTCAGGCCAAAAAAGAAAAAATAATAACGTTGAAATTTTGGAATAAATATAGAAATTTTCTAATAATCCCCTGTGCGTTACATTCACTTCACTTAGATTCAAATAATTAATCTCTAACTTGCGTCAATGCTAAGTCAACGGGAAAAAGCATTTCTTTTTTTATTAGTACCCTTTTCCCTCTATTTCTCTGGAATCGAAATACCAAAAATGTGCATAGACTTTCGCTATTTTTCAGTGGTAAAAACGCTTTTTTGTCCTTTTGTTTTTTTTTAAAATAGAGGTTTAAATTCTTCCCATGTTCGAAAATATTAAGAATATTTAAATTCTGCAAAAAATACCTTTTAAATTAAAAAAAATAAACAACTCCTTTATGAAAACATCCTATGTCAAAAGTTTTTTTTGAAAATGAAGCTTATCTGAAGAAAATCCGCTTTTTATGGTTAATGTTTGTTTATTTATTTATCATTTAAAATCGTTTAAAATTTACCAGAAAAATTTTGCGATCAAGAAGTAAAATATAGGAATGATGTGTCCTAGCCTAGATCTCATGAACACAAAGTTTTGTCCTAACAACACAATTGCATAAAAAGTAACGGGAGGGGGGGGGGGGATTATAGACAAAATAAAGAAAGAAAAATATATTCTCTGACTATTTTTGTTTCATTATTTCCTGAATGCATAAACATTAACGGCTATTTTACACGATGCGTTTGAGATGCAATACGCGCTGTGATAGCGTAGAACTATGATTTCCATTCCCGCGCCGAATTCAGTCGCGCGGGATTTCTGGATTGTAAGGAGCTAACTCCGCATGATGCCGGGATCCCGCGGGATGGACTTCATTCTCGGAAAAATTTAATTTTAATCTCAGATAGAAAACGTTCTGCTTTTAAGGAAGTAGGGTAGACCGGGGCACGTTTACGCAGTGCCCTTTTTACTTCTCTTTACAAAAGAGGAAGTATTGTATTGGCGAAAAAAATTTCCCCCAAAAATCGGCCTTAATTTCCATTTTGCTCACCCCCAAATGAATGTTGAGTTTTTTTTCAACCCGACAACACGTGGATATGTGCCTAGGAACGTAAAGACACCCGAAATATCCATTTTGACGATCCCCCGAGTTAATTACAACGAGTTTTCTAGTGACGTCTGTATGTACACTGTAAAAAAAATCCGGAAACGTTTCTGAGTATATCGTGCAGCTGTGGTTCATGAAAGTTTCAAAAACGTTTCTGAGTATTTCGGAATCCTCTTTCTGTAATGTCCAGAAACGTTTCTGAGTATTTCGGAATCCTCTTTCCGTAATTTCCAGAAATGTTTCTGAGTATTCTGTGCAGCTGTGGTTCATGAAAGTTTCGAAAACGTTTCCGAGTATTTCGGAACTCTCCAAACAATTTTCAAAAACGTTTCCGAGAATTTCAGAATCCTTCTTCCGTGATTTTTTCTAAAATATAATTCTTTACTATAGTATTGCATACCATATCAGTTTCAGTTCTTTCATATCTAACAGCAATGAAACAAGCAATTTTAGAATCATTCGTGGATTTTTTTTTTCTGAATTTCTAATGACAAATAGCATGGTTAACAGCATAACATATGCACAGTTATAAATTTTTGAAAATTTATGAAATAATTTCTTAGTTTCATTCCTAATCACAAACTCGTCAGGGGAGGGGAGGGGGAGGTGGGTATTTTCTCAAAAGTGGGATTGTTTGTTAAACAATCTTAAACTTCAGTTTTTCTCTCAATATTTTCAAGACAAAATTATCAACATATTGTATTTTTAATGCAGAACTTAAAAACATATCTTGTATCAAACTTGATAGCTTTTATTTTCGGATAAAATTTGAAAGAACTTACCTTCCCTTCGCGTCAAGTCTATTTCTCTGACGAACAAAGTGTACCGAAAAGTGCAACAGAGAAATTGGTGAATTTAAATATGACACCAAGTCCTTTTGTTCGAACCATTCGGGTTGATTCTTCTGTTCTTGCCCTTTTCCAGCTCATCACAAATATAAATACTTATTCAAAATAGGTTACTGATTATTACTATTTTTACAGTGTGCGCAAAATGCAATATATATTTTATTTATTAAAACATTGAACTCTATTACATGATTATTCCATTTCATATATACGAGAATCCCCCCCCCCACACCATAAGAGTGATGGTGCACCCATAAAATGCTATAAAGCGCCCCCCCTTAAAAAAGCAACCCCCTGAAAATGTCAATGGCACAGTCTGCGTGGTGAACGCCCCTCGTCTTCTCCCCATATGTACATTGCATATTAATAACATAGTTTTTTTAAAAATGATCACTTTTAAAACAATGACATGAAATAATATTACTTTTTATTTTGGCATGTAAATGCAGCTGTTCCATTTTTGCCACTGACTCATTCCTCCTGACTGTCCTATATTAAACTAGTATGCATGCAGTAGGTACTGTCCTGAGGAAGACAAATTATAGGGACTTGTTTCTTAATTTAGCCGATTAAAAAAAACCCCTACTTTTAATTTTAGGTTTAAGCTCTTGTTTATTGCATATAGTTTAGCATATGGTGCGTTTGGCTCAATGTAACGCATATATTAGAGCTTAAATACTCTCTATTTAGTAAGTAGTTTAATATCTTTTGGTCTTTTGACCATATTTATCGAATCTTACACGGCTGATGAGCGACGAATTCAACCTTTCAACTTTATTCTAATAATTGCTACTTTTAATTTTCTTTTTCTCATTGCTATTCATTGCTTGTGTTTTTCATATATATACAAAAATATATTATTGAGAAATAATTCTTGTTTGTTATATTTGCAGCTTCTTTCCCTTAAGGGCAGGTACATTGCAACTAAAATAAATCGTACTAATGAAGCTCTGCTGAGATAAATAATATTTCATGTATAATATAAATTATAAATCAAAGTATCATATAAATTATAAGTCAAATACTTTAATATGGAGTAAAAATACAAAATTATTTATTTTATTAAGTCTTTTTTTTTTTTTTTGCTTTGGGTAAAATTGAGGTTTGTAAAACGAAAAAAATGAAGACAATTTTAAATACATATATGAATCTATTTGTTAAAGAAATAAATACACATTTAACTAATTTAAAGCGCTTCGTCACGAGAAAAGTAGTTGTAATTAACTCGAGAATCGTCAAAATGAATATTTCGGGCGTCTATACGTTCTTAGGCGATGTATCGCCAAGTGTCTGACAAATTATAACACAACTTGAGTTTACATCGAAATTAACAATTGTTTCCCCCCCCCCCCAAAAGGGGCAAAAGACCCCCTTAGGTACATCCGAAAGCAACCAAAAGGGAAGGTGCACAACTAGACCCCACTAGGATTGTACGTACCAAATTTCAACTTTCTAGGACGTACCGTTTTTGAGTTATGCGACATACATACACACATACATATAGACGTCACGAGAAAATTCGTTGTAATTAACTCGGGGGTCGTCAAAATGGATATTTCGGGTGTCTGTAGGTTCCTAGGCATGTATCCACGTGTGGTGGGGTCGAAAAAAAAACTCAACATTCATTCAGGGATGAGAAAAATGGAAATTAAGGTCGATTTTTGAGTGAAATTTTTTTCGCGAATACAATACTTCCTTTTTTGTAAAAGGAAGTAAAAATGATGCGCTTGATGAAAACACGTGCGTGGTTTTAGTGCATTTGGTTTCACTCAGATTAATTAACTTGGACATTTAGCAAAATATCTCTTTTGACTATATCACCTTCTGAAGTAGGTTTTTCTTTTCTAATGCTTGGTTTTGCTCAAGAACTGCGAATTACGGACGAAAATGATATATGTAGGATATGTGTTTTGCTGTATCCAATTCAACACGCATTGAGGCTTCATTAACGTCTGTCATTGTATAAGTGCAATGGATTCATTATAGCAAAATGTGAGTGCAGCTTGGTTTCACCAATTCGTAGTCACAGTATAAGTTTTTGGATAACTTCGCTAATTTTACCTCACACACACTTAAAGAGGCTTTCAAAAAGTTGAACAGCTTAATTTACTGCGCTGTCATGCGAGTCATCCAGTGTTTCATCAAATTCTATGTCGCTTCTTTTAAAGTCTTGCCGA